>NC_044572.1:146076761-146384261 GCF_901933205.1 Camarhynchus parvulus
AGGACTAAATGTATTTCAATATCCTATCTCTAATCCCCTAAGATTAAATTGTAATCATCAGGCAATGAAGTATCCTGAAGGAAAGGGAGGGGTAGAGGGGAGGAGGACATGGACAACTCAGTTATTTCATTTCTTGCATTTTATGTTAAAATATTTACATAAAATATTTTACATAAAAAAAAAAGTAATTGAATTTGCACTCCCTCTTTCACAGGGTGAGTCTTAACATCATAAAAATGTGTCCGTCTCCACGAGAAGGCAAAGCAGAATTCCTGGAATTCCTGGTATCTCTATCTGCTAGAGATGGAAACAGGGAGAACTGAGCATTCCTTGCAGTATGTTGGAGGATTTGGGACACTGAATTGCCAAAAGAAGTGAACCCTGAGCAGAAATTGAAATCTTGGGGCAGTCCAGAGGTAAGCTTCAAAATCTTTGAGAGAACTGTATTTTCAGCCCCTTTCTCAGCACTTTTTGCTACACTCTGTTCAAGATAATGTCCTTTGCAGGTCCCATTTACATGTTCACACTTCTTCATCTTTACTGTTCAGGGCATCCAGGCATCTCCTTCAGGGTTGTGGATTAATTTAGGAGCTGGGAAACCTGAATCTCTTAGGTTCCCAGTGTTCATTCCCTTATGCAGAATCCTGGAGGAGTGATTCCACCTTTGCTCTGCCCCCACCAGCAATACACACCAGTTTAATCATTGCTAAGGCTTCAGAGGGTACCAAAAGTATTTCTTGCAGTACAATATATCAGCTCATCCATAATTTCTGACAGAGTTTTACTCCTTTATGGCAGCGCCAGGAAAAGAGAAGCTGCCTAGAAGAAGGGGCTGAGTATGGGACTCAACTCAAACTTCTGAGGAATGTAAGCCAAGCCAAACCACTGCTCCCCACCCCCAGGTGCTAACCTGCACCTTTATAAGGAGGGACCAACATCAGTCTGTCTTTTGTGAGCTCCCAGGAGTAAGCAATGAATTCTGCTCCTGACTTTATTTGTGCCTGGAGCATCTCCTCCTGGCCCCGTGCTCAGTGCTGAGAAACTTCCAGCCCAGGGGCTGTGAGGGACTCTCACACCCATTCCACAGTTCCACTGACCCCAGCACCAGCCCAGGGGCAGTGAGGGGACTCTCACACCCATTCCACAGCTCCACTGACCCCAGCACCAGCCCAGGGGCAGTGAGGGGACTCTCACACCCATTCCACAGCTCCACTGACCCCAGCACCAGCCCAGGGGCAGTGAGGGGACTCTCACACCCATTCCACAGCTCCACTGACCCCAGCACCAGCCCAGGGGCAGTGAGGGGACTCTCACACCCATTCCAGACCTCCACTGATGCCAGCACCAGCCCAGGGGCTTTGAGGGACTCTCACACCCATTCCACAGTTCCACTGACCCCAGCCCGACACTACAGAGTGGGCAGGAGAGACTGAATGTGCCACAGGCAGAGGGAGAGCAGCAGCAGACAGTGCAGTTTCATAAACAAATTGGTGCATCCCCTTGCTTTTTGACCCAAACAGGAAAGGATCCTGCAACAAATAATAATTTCTCCCACTAACCAACCATGAGAGACAGATAATATCAGCTCACTAAAGGACAGAAAACAGCTGCTGCTTTGAGATCATAACTTAATTAACTGTGATTTTCCAAACAAGCATCTTTTTTTTTTTTTCATTACTATAAAGTAATGGACTCAGGGCTGATCCCACAGGCTTTGAGGCTTTAAGGACAGTAACAACTTAATGAGGCAACTTGCACCGTGTTTATCCTCCCACAGCAGATACAAACACTCCACGGGCTCCCAGGCAGGAGCTGAGAAAGGAGCCAGCCCACCCAGGATTCAGGATGCAACCTGGATATTTTTGAGAGCACATCCAAGTTAGCCAAATTAGCCTGGGGCTTTTTCTCATGTGGTTTTAAGCGCCCTGTACAATTTTCAGAAGTGCAACTGTTTTAGAAGCTGGCAAAATAAAAAATCTACACTATTTTGTCAACGGCCTCCATTCTGCCTCCCTTTCCTCGCACAGAGAGACGCTCTGCTATTTCTTTTCCACGTCTGAGGCTTGGAGACAGGTTCCCGGTGAAGTGTGCCATGATTTTAAGTTAATAGTGCCATCTAGTGATGTGGGAAACTATGTGTCTCAGAGCCACTCGGCAGAGTTTCAGGGCTCCAGGGCTTCCCCAGGAAATAAAGATCTTGTGTAATATTTAATAATATCTCAGGGTGACCTGTGCCAGGAGCAGGCAGAGTCCCACACACTGCTAATAGCTGCCCTGGAGATGGGAGCAAAGGTGTAGGAGTCAGTACCCAGACCTTGGGGAAGAAAGAAAACCCACTGAGATTTGTGTGTGAGGTTTTAGGAATATTTTCCTTAGCAATTGCAGGAAGGGGAGAAGGTAAAAAATATTTTTCTGTTATGCTCTTGAATATTTCTGGCACATATGTACACTTACATTTCATATATATATATATATATATATACATATATATATACACCTATATATGCTCAACACACATCTATATTTATTTAAATACAGATCTAGATATAAAGATATATATATAAATAGATAGATATATAAAATATTAATAGTTGCTATCTGTAAATAGAAGCATCTGTCTGTCCCCAGTGGCATATATAAATATCAGTTGGATTCTAAAAATTTAGCAACCCTGTTCCTAGAGGCTGTACTTCATTATTCAATTTCCATATAGGAGAAAAAAAAAGGTGGACACACAGAAGCCAAACCCAAATGCATGATCATTTGAAGTTTCTCATTATGGCAAATTAATCAAATTCATGTAATATCTTAGGGACTCTTTGATACACCCTAGAGGTTGAATTTTCAAAAGTAGGTACACTGAAAGTTTATTCTCACTCCCTTTGTGAACATTTTTCCCTTCATTCTCCATGTGCCTTTCAGAGTTTGCCTTCATGCCTGTCCCTTAAGATATGAAGGACCTGAGGACTTCTTTTTAAGCCCAGAGCATGCAATGACAACACTTTGTGTGATTTATTTTAATGAGAAGGCGAAGCACTATTATGCAGCCAGACTCCAAGCAAATCTTTCATTCCAGCTGCTACAGGAGGATGCTGGATGATACATTTCTGTGCCTTCTTACAGCTGAGGCAATGAAATGAAGTAAAAGGTGTTCTCAGTTACCTGAATAAAAAGTAGGAAAAGTGAGCCTTGAAAGAAGGTTTCCAGGGACTTGAACCAGCATGCTTGTGTTAAAGGTCTAAAAGGAGACCTGGCTGCTCTTTACTTGTCTTGTGTTTATTCTGTACTTCATGTTTTGCAATTTCCCTTAGTGACTTCCAATAGTTGGGGTAAAAAATGTCTGATTATTTTGCTTCCCCTGCTCATTATTTCTTTCTGGTTTGAGTTACTGGTGGTGTTTGTCTGCTTGTTTCCTTGTTTTCCTCTGACAAGTGCGAGTTTACCCAGAGGTGTATGGTGGGATGTGCTGCTGATTGGAACAAAACAGAATTTCCTCCAGAATTTGGATGGCAATTCTTCAACATGCACTCAGGGTGGAAATGTTTTTCACGCTGAAGGCAGAAGGCAATTCAGGACAAAGCTCTGCAGACCTGTAAAGTATGGTTTGCTTATTTAATTTTTTTTCTACATCATTTCTGGCTTTGCAGGAGGTGAGTACACTGGAAATATTCAACATCTCTCTCAGCCTTTTTCTTTGACACATCATATTCGGAGATTTTGTTCTCACAATGTAGAATTTAAGATTCACATAGACTCTTTGAAAGTATTTTTTGCCCCAGGGTTTGAAGTATGTTTTGCCAACCAAACATTAATTGCATCCTTTCCTGTGAGTTTGAGGACTGGACTTTATGACCCCACAAGACACCTTGTACTCCTAAATTGTTTTCCTTTCCTAATCTTTTTTGAGGCGTAGTTTTCTTTAAATCTTAAAATAGCTGCAGCATCTAGCTTAAAGTCAAGTTGAAAAACTTGGATAGGATCAAAGAAAGCCTGGAGAAATAGATCCAGGGATTTGCTTTCTCTCTCTCCCCTCACTGTTTGTTGCCCCAAATTGCAGAAAGTAGATGTAGTCCTGGAAGACTCTGTCTGAAAGGCTCATCTGGGGAACAGCACAGGGCTCCAGAGAGGAGCTGCAGGGTCAAAGTATTCTTTGCATGATTCAGGCAGGGAAATTTTGTATATATGTGGCACACAAAGACTCACTACAGTCCTGCAGCCCCTCAGGATCCTTCATGCACCCTGATGCATGTGATTTGTTACACAGTGGGTTTGGGTCTTAACATCTATGTGTACCCAGAGGAAATGCCTCTCAATTATCCTGATCAGTGGGTCTTTTGGATGCAGAGATCAGTCTGAAAGCTCTGATGTTCTGTCAGAAGAGGCAGAGGATTTCACACCATTCCGAGCTGCCATTTGCCTGCAGGTGAAGTGAGTCACTGTGCCAATTACAGCAAATTATGAACGGGCTGACCTGCCATCACATGGGGATGTCAGGCAGGATTTCTTTTGCCTTTGCAGAACAGGGAAGGTAAATCCCACACTAGTATCTGGGATTTTCATATCCGGGTTTTTTGCAGCCTTTGGGTATAAGTTTCCTGACTTTTTCTTTTGAGGGAACTTGTTTGGGTTCACAACTGCACGAGGTGCTGTAGTGCTGTGGGTCATGGCAAAGGCCTTGTGGTGACACATGCACTGATTGCCTTCTGTTTCCCTTCCCAGCATGGGTCAGCACTGCACCTGTCCCCAGTGAGCAGTCCAGAGAGAACCACAGAATGTTTGGGTTGGAGGGGACCTCAAGGGAATTTTAGTTCCAATCCCCCTGCTAGACCAGTTTCCTTAAAACCTGAGTCAATCTGGCCTTGAACACTTAAACTTACAGCTGTATTTCCTGCAGATTCTTGCAGCTGATTTTTTTTAATCTGAAGTCTAAATTGAGAAACAGACTTTATACCCTGCCCTCCAAAAAATTCCATTTTCAGGTTTCCATCTATGTTTTATAACATCATTGGTAAATCCATTATGTCAGGAGATTTGGAGTTATCCAGGGTTCTTTGATGTGTTTTCACCTTCTGTTTGTTCTTCAAGAAGAACATCAGACTAATAGGTTGGTAGGCACAGCCTGTATCATGTCAGCTCTGTGACACACATTGTCCTTGTCCCTGAGAGCCGATGTGTGCTCAGGAACTGTTTTTCCCTGCCTGTCTCAAAGCACTTGTGTCGGGTATCAAAAGAGGGCTGTGCTGTCATGGGACTGAGGGAGATGACACTCTTGTTTGGAGCAGTGGATGTGAAACATGTCCACAGAGATGAAGTCACTCCTCTTCAGCACAGAGCACTGGATTCCTCTGTGCCTGTGCTTTGGCCTGTTGCCTTCTGTATTAATCAAAAGATAAGAGAATGAATGTGATCTCTCCACACACCCCTGCAGTGAGGCATCTCAAAGGCCAAAACTCAAACACAGAAATTCCCACCCCTGTCTTAGCCCAGGCTTTGCCACCAGTGCTCCATGCCCTACAGGTCCCTCTGAGGGTAAAGGATTGGAGCAGGTGATTTTAGGGTCCCTTCCCAGACAAATCATTCCATCAGTTTCTGTTATGTGAGAAGGATCCCACACACTTTTCACAGTCATCCAGCAACCATATCTAAGAGTCCAGATATTTAAATTAGAAGTCTCTAGGCAGGATAATGATCTTTAGTTCCCATTTTTAGTCTGTGCAACTGCCTCATGTGCCTTACGGAGAGTTTGAGGTGTATATAACATATCTACAATAGTATCACAATGCTGTGATATAGACATATCTGTTCCCATTGACCTCAGAGGGAGCAAGAATGTCAGGAAAAAAAAAACAAAAATAAAAACAAAGTGGAATTGTAAATAAGTAAAAACCTAAGTAAACACAGAATGTGTTTTTATGACTGGAAGTGTAATGGTCCTTTTAATAATGCAGTATCTTTGGATTACCAAATCCAGTTTTTGAGAAGAAACCCTCTTTGGAGCCATTTCAGATGAATATGGTTGGTCTAATTAGTAGTGGGTTTATCACATTCTCCTCTTATTCAGAACAGAATGGTATTCAGAACAGAATGGATTCTAAAATGTTGCTGCCTTTGTTTGAGCTCATTAAGGTTGTATGTGCCATTAAAATTATTAAACTTACACTTTTTCTTATTCTTTGGGGAAAAAAAAAAAAAAGAAAGATATCTACTTGGAACAGTATTTGGCACATTCAGATATTTATATATTCACACCATCAATACCTTGTACCATTGTCTCTACTCCAGTCTACATTTGTAGGAAACACCTTCAGCCCAGAACTAAAAAATACTACAAACATCACAATTTTTTTATGCTTTGATAGCTCTTGAAAGAGAGCATTTACAAAACGCGAGTCTTGCTTTTTATAAGACTCTTATCCTCATTTTCAGCTATTGTGCTGAGCAGGGTTACAGCTGCCTGAATTCAAACTCTGTCCCAGCAGCTTGGAGGGAGCTGTACAGAGCTTAACAGAGGGTAGTGGTGGGAATTAATACAGATCACAAAGGCAGGAAGAGACCTTAATATTTACTATTAGAATCATGGAATGATTTATGTTGGAAGAGACTTCAAATATTATCTCATTCAGACCCCCCTGCCATAGGCAGGAACATATTCCACTAGACCAGGTTGCTCCAACCCAATCCAACCTGGCCCTGAACAATCCTAGGGATGGGGCATCCACAGCTTCTCTGGGCAATCTGTGTCTGTACCCAGTCTAGTTGGTCTTTTTTTTTTTACCTTGTTGCAGACTAGTGATGCTTTTAGGCCAAAATATCTTTAAAATATCCATGTAAACTGAAATCAGTCATTTAGGTTTTTAATTGTCCAACAGTATGATATGCATGATACTTATCATGCATAATAAGTGTGCACAAACACATGCAGTTACAGTGACACCACATAATTCAAACCTACACATCTCTCCTAGAACTTTGTGCTGGGATGGTAAAGGACACTCAATTCCTTGGGTCCTCAAGCAGTACAAAAAAAGACAAAGAGAAGGACAATGTTAAAAAAATATCACCAAGTTCTAATGATTTCATCAAAGAAAGCTGTTGATAGAGGGAAATTGAAACCAAACAGCATATAAGAAGAAAAAAAAAATCCCAAGCATTACATGCTACCTGTAGTAAGTCTTGGACAGAATTTATTTTCCATTTATTTTAGTGGAATTGGTTGAGAACATAGTCTGCTGCCACTGAAGCCAACAATTTCATAGCATTATTATTATACATATATATGTATATTATTATACAAGTAGGGCAGCATGGGTTAACTGAGACCATACCTGAGGACTCTACAAGGATGGACTTCCAAGCTCATTTTGGAGTGAAGATGTGGTAAATTGACCATGATGAGCATTTAAAACAGAGGTAACAAGGGTAGAGACCTTTATCTACAAAATTTGTGAGCAGCACTGAGGTGATGGTAATGCCCTTCAACATATCCATTGCTGAGCTAAAATTCTGTAAAAGCACTGGGAGCTTCTCAGAGCTAGCAAGCCAATGACACAGAAGGGAGGAATTCTAATTATTTAACTGAATGTGAAAAAGAGACAGAGTAAAGAACGCATAAAGTTTAAAAATAAGGGAATTCTGGAGAGCAATTCTTTTTCCATTTAAAACTAAGGAAAGAGCATACTGTGAACAAAGAAAAAGACACCATTAATGCAATTACAAATTTAGACTCAGGTTTAGACAGAACTGGGCCAGTTGTTACCAGAAGACCCAGCATTCATTATCATTCACTTAGAGAGGAAAATCAAGCTGTTGAAAAAGCAGCAAACCAGTGGAAGAGAATTAGGACCCAATGAAAAAGAAGGAAAGGAAGTATAATAAAGGACCCAGCCAGGGCTCCATATCTTTCTTTTTTCTCTCCTCATTTTCAGACCCAGCTCCCCATGGGGTGATACCTTCTCTGATCAGTGCCCATGTTCCCTCTTGCACCCTGGAAAAAGCCCTAAAAATGGGTTGCCAAGTCAAGAGCATTGTTTCAGTAGAAACAGGGTAAAACTGGTTATCATGGTGTCACTTAGAGTATGGAGTAATAGTTTCATACTAACCTTTTTTGGCCTTTTCATGGTGTGAATATTGGAAAATAAGTCATGAAATGAAAAAAAAAAGGCAAAAGAAATAAAGAACCCATGTAGATGGATTTCAGGATCATCTCAGATGTGGATGCCTTTGTTCTGCATTGATCCAAAGGCTTGATTATCTACAGCAGAAGGCAGGCAGAACTCTTGTTGACATAACTTTTTTTTTCTATGGCTTCATGGGACACTATTTGTGAAAGAATCATCAAAAAATATTAAAATTTAACATATTTCAATCATCTATGCTCAGCTGAGCATGGTAATTAATTCTCTTTTCACAGGTAACTGCTAATTTAGGTTAGTAAATTATTTTCCTTAAATTCTGCAGCCTGTGTATTTTCAGATAGCAAACAATGTATTTGTTTAACTTCAGACTTTTGTGTGCCATGGGATCCTGTTCTGCTTGAGAGCAACTGCTGCCAAAATAGCTGAAATTGTCCCAGACAAAGAGAATTAACCCGAACCATGTGGGAGCTTGGTTGTCTGTGACTATGGAAGTGACTCTAGGCCCCATGCAGGATTCAGCACTAAGGGGTCACTTCTTAAGAAGCTACCAGAAGCTTCTCCCATGTCCAACAGAGCCAAAGGAACAGCTCCAGGATGGACCCAACACTGGCCAAGGCTGAGCCCTTCAGTCACAGTGACACCTCTGGGATGATGTGTCTAAAAAAGGGTAAAGTTACTGCAAAATTGCAGTTGTGGGCAGAGAGAGGAGGGATAGTGTGAGAGAGAGACAACCCTGTAGAGATCCCCCTGCTGCCCCTGCAGGACCCCATGCTGGAGCAGATTCCTGGCAGGACCTGTGACCCATGGAGAGAGGATCCCAGGCTGGAGCAGGTTTGTGGCTGGATCTGTGACCCATGGAGAGAGGATTCCAGGCTGGAGCAGGTTTGTGGCTGAATCTGTGACCCATGGAGAGAGGATCCCAGGCTGGAGCAGGTTTGTGGCTGGATCTGTGACCCCGAGGGAAGCCCACACTGGAGCAGCCTGTTCCTGAAGGACTGACCCAGTGGGAGGGACAACACTGGAGCAGTTCATCAAGGGCTGCAGCATGTGGGAAGGGATCACACTGGACAAGTTCATGGATGGCTGTCCCCTGTGGGATGGACCTTGCTCTAGAGCAGAGGGAAGCTGTGAGGAGTTGTCCCCTTGAAGAGGAAGGAGCAGCAGAAATGTGATGAACTGATTGCAGCTCCCATTCCCTGTCCCCCTGAATTACTGCAGAGGAAGGGACAGAGAATTTGAGAGGGAAATTGAACCTGTGAAGGGCGAGCTGGGGAGAAAATGTTTGAAGATTTTATTTCTGATTTGATTAGTAATGAATTAAATTAATTGCCCCTAGTCAAGTCTCTTTTCCTCTGATAGTTACTGAAGAGTGATCATTCCCTGTCCTTATCTCACTCCACAAGCTTTTTGCTGTATTTTCTCTCCCCTGTCCATCTGAGAGAGCTGCTTTTTTGGGCACCTGATGGTCAGTCCAGCCCAGCAGTAGATGCTGGATGGCCCACGCAGTTATCTAAATCAATGTACTCAAGGAATTGGAGCCTTTGGCCTCCTTTTGTGTAAACTGTCTCTTGAAGTAAATTTGTGTTGCTATAGAAACACCATACCTGGCACATGAATTGTGTTGTCAAGGAAAAAACAACAGGCATTCCTTTAAAGTTTCTCAGAGTTGACCATGCCCTTAGGGAGGGTCTGCTGCAGCAACGTCTCCGACTCATTTATTTATGTCATTGATGTCCCTACAGGAATCACAGGACTAGATGCTGCCCCCCTGAGCCCATCTTCTTCCCCACCAACTGTTTATCCATTCCCTGCTTTAGACTCACAGTTGATTCTGAGAATGGGACTCTCTTGCTCAATGTTTAGGCTATTGAAGTCTTTGACTACAGCCACTCTGCCCTAAGGCATATTTCTTTTAAGCTTAAGGTATCTGTGGCAGCATTTCTTTTCAAAGAAAGTTGAGCTAGAAGCTTCCAAATTATTTGCCTTTTTACAGTTATCAGACACAGTGTGGATGAACTGAAAGACAGAAGAACTTGCAGGCACCCCCTCTATCATCATATCCATATCAAAAATACACCCCTGTTTTGTTCCAGCAAGAAGAAAATTTTCATACTCCAGTCACCCATGCAGTACACAATGTTTGTGTTATGAGAGGGTGCTTATCAAATTTGAGCAGAAGCTGATGTAGAATTCTAGAGAAAAGCAACTGACTTATTTTAGTGTGGCACATAAATAGTACAGGCAGCACAATGCATGCCTGAGATATTGATATAGAAGCAGCAGCAACAAAAAGATGGTGCCTTGTCTTCAAAACATTAGAAATTTACCTTAGTAATTATGTTTGCACATTAGTAATGGATTAGAAACTGAGCTACGTTGTTATGAAAACTACATGCATTTGTATTCATCACTTTTTATCAAGTGAAAGCAGACATTAGAATAACTTGTTTAAGAAGTTGATAAGAATATGCAGCAAGCCAGTGGCATTTGCCAGGAGTGCAGTTTGGTAACAACATTAGCTACCAGATACCCAAGATGTGCTTTCTGCAGAGTTTGCACTGATGTTATCTGACCAAAGGCTAAGTAAATGAAATATACTGCGGAACAAGGAAAGGTGAACGAACACTGATAACTTTATCAGGGAGAGCCAGAGCACTGCACCAGCCCATCAAAGAAGGACTGGACCATTGTCCTGGTGAGGAATGTACCATGATGTGCCAGTCCCTCCCCAGAAAGCTGTTCAAACTAATGGAGTTATTGCCTGGAGCAGTTAACACATTGGGGAAATGCTTTATCCACAGTTTTGTGATAAAAGTGCTGAAAACCTGTTTTTGTGGGTTTTTTTTATCATGTGACTGCAATGACACAATATTTAATGCATGACTGGATCACTCTTCATGGCTGGCAGTCAACACTGAAAATTTTTGCTACATGTCTCTTGAAGCTCACTCAAATATGAAACTTTCCCCCAGCCCTTCCCTACTTTTAGCTTTTGAGACCATTCATAGCAAATTTTGGAAATGTCTCGTGGTTGTGAGCTTCCCAGATTTTTGGAAAGCCTTCCTTGCATCAGCCTGGCAAACAGAGAAACTACATTTCAAGCACTGAGCTAGCCACCTCTTGGAAAATCTTCTGTTCTGAAATTGTGCCTAAATCATCATGTACCCACATAAGGCTCAGGAAGAGACTGATTTCTTTACTATATCTGCCAGGACTATACCTATATTATATAATTATCTATATTCCAGGACTGCAGTGATCACGTCTATTTTGCATTGAGATGGAGCATGAAAGCATGCATTTATGTGTACTGGGAAAAAAAATTCTACTTTAAATTGTACTAGACATTCATCATCTCCACTGTCCCCAGTAGCTATCCTGCACTCCCAGGGAATGGCCTGAGCTGGAAAGATGAGCATCTATTTTCAGCTCTGTTTTGGAGGCTAGAGCCTGAATTTGCATAGATTCTTTAGGGGAAAACTTAGTTCCTCAGTTTTGTTCCTTGCTTTATTTAATTTATGATATTCAGTTGGTACTCTCAAAAATTGAAGAAAAAGCATTTATTTTCTTCATAAAATACATATAAAATGATATTTCAGAAATAAGTTTTTTTCAGATATTAATCTTGGGATTGTTTCTTCAAATAGATCTTCAACAGTTTCTTCCACAAAATTTTATTCTTAAACATTTAATTTCAGATTCTGCAAAGTAACACAGTGCCATAATCACCATTTAATTGATGTTTTAATCCTTCTGTTTGTCTGAGTGACAGCAAAGGGAATTTCAATTAAACAGCAATTTTGCTGTGCTAATATTTAAAAGCCCTTTAAAAGAAAAAGAAAAGTATTTGACATTTCACAGCACTGACACCTGCCTGAAAATATTATATATTATATCTTAATGAAATGTGCCATGAAAATGCATTTTTATGCACTATACAGCTCTCAGTTGAATTGCAGATTTTTTTATCCTTTAAAAAGAAGATGCCAAGACCTAATTGAATACACCAGGGATTAGGTCACATGCTTGGTGCATACCATTTGTAAAATGCATTCTTTTCTTGAATAGATATTAGAAATCTTCTTTATTGAGGTTTGATGCATACTGTCCATGTATAAAATGGAGAAGAGATTGACATAATGATGTAGTCTAATGATACATATGACACAAGACAAAATTTTTGGAGGAGAGGCTGGAAAGCAGCTCTGTAGAAAGAGATCTGGGTGTCCTGGTCCATGGCAAGTTGAACATGAGCCAGCAGCGCCCTGGCAGCCAGGAGTGCCCCCCCTGTCCTGGGGCCATGAGGCGCAACATCAGCCTGGCAAGGGAGCGGATTGTCCCACTCTGCCCTGCGATCGGGTGACCTCATCTCAAGTCCTGGAGCAGTTTTGGGCGCCTCAGTAAAAGAAGAATATAATGGTCTTGGATTGTGTCCAGAGGAGGTGAGAGACCAAGATGATGAAAGGCCTCCAGGGCAAGACAGGAGGAGCAGCCGAGGTCACTTGGCTTCTTCAGCCTAAGAGAAGGCTGAGGGTGTTCCCCCTACAGTCTGCACCTTTCTCCAGAGGAACAGGACAGGAGGAAGAGCTCATCTCCTCTCTCGGGTGACCAGCAATAGGACCTCAAGGAATGGGGTGACTTTGTGCCAGATGAAGTTCACACTGGACTTTAGGAAAAGGTTCTTTACGCAGAGGGTGCTTGGTCACTTGAACAAGCTCCCCAGGGAAGTTGTCATGGCACCAAACCCACCAGGATTCAAGCAGCATCTGGATGATGCTCTTTGTTCCACGGATCAGCAATAGGCAGGTCTGAAGGAGCAGGGAGCTGGACTCGATGACCCTTATGGGTCCCTTTAAAATTGACTTTTATTTATTTATTGACAACTATCTCATTCTAGTGTTATTTCAGAATAATCAATGTGCAATTGTTTTCTTCCTTGTCAGCCACTGCCACCTAGGTGTCAGTTCAAACCATCCTGAAGCTGACACCAAGATTTGGTTGACTTCTGTGTTATCAAAGAAGATTGAAGGAGATTTTGTTTGTCCTGTCATATCAAAGTATAAGAAAAAACATTATTAATGGTTGAAGAAATTAATGTATATTTAACTCTGTACTAATGTAGGATATGTGTTACATGGCAATATTGAGATCAATATTGCCATGGAACATCCTCCAGGTTGATATGGAGAGGCAGAACATCCACTGAGGTGGAGCTCTGTCCTCTGCCATGACCAAGGTATGATGGGAGGATTTGGGTAGAAGAAAAACAGTTCAAGTAAAAAAACCCAATGACACTAATGATTTAAGACTAACATGGACCCAAAACAAACTGCTGCTGATGGGGTGGGGTATTTGCTGTGGTGTCATCTGCAGTTAAGTCTTATATTGTCTTTTAGATTAGGATGGTGACTGACAGTGGAAAGAAAAAGGAAATTAAATAAAAGAGCTCTAATTTTCTTTGAATATGCACATCTCAACAGGGTTACTCTGACCTATATTTAAGTTCCAACTTGAGTTTCCCTAATTAATTTAATTTATCTTTTCTATTTCATTCTGTCTTTCTTCTTCCCCTATCAAGAATTTCTCTTGACAGATCTTGAAGGCAAATATTAAGGACAAAAAGAGTTTCCTGGGCAGCATTAAAGGAAGCTGTCCAGCAGGTCAAGGGAGGTGATTCACCCTTATTACTCCATTCTGGTGATACCTCACTTGTGTCCAGCTCTGGGGTCCCCTGCACAAGAAGGACATAAAACTCTTAGACCAGGTCTAGTGGAGGCCACAAAGATGCTCAGAGGGCTGGAGTGTCTCTCTTATGAAGACAGGCTGAGAAAGTTGGTGTTGTTCAGCCTGGAGGAAAGAACATTCCAGGGGAGACTTCTATCACCTTCAGTATATAAAGTGTCTACAACAGAGCTAGAGAGGGACTTTTTACAAAGACATTTTGTGACAAAACAAGAGGAATTATTTTAAAGTGAAGGAGGGTAGATTTAGATCATTAAGAAAGAAATTTGTTATAGTGAGAGTGGTGAGGCACAGGAGCAGGTTGCCCATAGAAAATCTGTTAGGGGCCTTTCCAAATCAAACCATTACATGATTATATGAAGTCTGATTTCCAAAACTTCTTCCTTTAAATCTTTCCTTAGCAAATTTCTCTCTGCCATAGTCACTCATTTATTTTAATTAGTGAGAATTCCATAGCCCACCACAACACAAATGAAATCAATAAAATAAATTGGAACAGCCTGGTCAACATCTTTGTTGCAACTATTTGGTTTTTTAATAGATTTCTCCCAGTCCCTCAGGAAATGAAACATCCACAGCAACAGCCCACATACTGTATTGACATATTTCAGTTCATTTCAGCTCTTTGGCTGACTCACTAAAAAGTTTACCAGCAGATTCAGTCTCCAACAGAAGCACCCTCTCCCTCGCTGCCTTTGTGTTGTGTTCATTTGCTTCTCTTCTCTGTCAAAAGGAATAAATTACCACATAGCAGCTTTTTGGTTTGCTTCCTTTCAGGTTGTTTATTGTAATTTTAGTTTTCTTAAGGCATTTTTTGGTATGTGTATCTCAGCTTAAAGGTACATCTCCTATACTGGTTTCTCATGTGCCTCAATGACAGAATTTCAGGCGCAGCACACTTCATGCAATACAACTGAGCTTTCATCCTGAAGAGGCTATTTAGTAAATCCATCAAAGTAATAAAAATAGTAATGATGGGTCATTCTGAGGGTGATTCCTACTCCTGAGACAAAAGAGAAGTATAGAATACCTCTTATTAACATGGAAAAATTTACTGATGTTACATCTCTATTAATTTCACCATCCCTGTTGAGGGAATTCTCAGGAAAATAATAAAGATCTTCCATTGCTGTATTTACACTTTCTCTGAGAGTCCTGAGATTTTCTGGAGTCAATTGTGATGGCATATATGCTTCTTACAGAGTTGCAATGGATTATGTCTCTTAAGATGCGACTTAACAAAGAGTAAGGAACATTTTCAATAAAAGATAAGCAGGTTTCCTTAAAGCCATATGCAGAAAAGATATCCTCTTAGAGAGACTTCAAGGACTAGAACAGCACTGGGAGGTCACACCATACTCAGGAAGTAATGAAAGAGAGAAAAGTGCATTGTCTGTCTGCCTGCCATGGGGCACATGGGTACGAAGAAACCTGTTGCCTCCACTTTGCAAAGCAAAATTGTCCTGAACATAAGGGATGCAAAGAGCAGTGAAAGGGTTTGCTCTGAACTACAGGTGTCTGGAGCATGATGTGCTCCACTTGATCTTTCAGGTTACCTGAGATTCACAAATACCTGGAGATGAAGTACCATAGAATGATTCAAGCTGGAAGAGACCTTAAAGATCATTTCATTCCAACTCCCCTGCAATGGCCAGGGACAACTTCCACTAGACCAGATTGCTCAGAGCCTCATCCAGTCTGGCCTTGAACACTGCCTAGGATGGGGCATCCACAGCTTCTCTGGGCAACCTGTGCCAATGGCTCATCAGACTCAGCAAAAAATGTTTTCCTAATATCTAATCTAAACCTGTACTCTTTCAGTTTAGAGATATTACCCCAGTATGATATTTTCAGTATCTATATCTCTAAAAAGCCTGGACTACATTTTCCTGATAGTAATAAGCAGTAACATGAAGTTGTGTAAAAAGTTGCCATTTCACTTCATCAGGTGCAGTTTGGTGACTGCAGGAATCGCATATTACATTTAATTGGCTCATTCAATACTCAGTAGTTCAGAAAATTTTAAATGCTTTGCTTCGTGCATATGAAAAAATCTTCACTCAAGGTCCTTGCAAATTACAAAATGAAAACAATAACTGTGAGTGTTTTTAAACAAAAGACATTTGGCAAAATATGAAAATGCATGATGTCCATATTTATGGTTTATATCTTAATCTTTTATTAAATTTGTACATGCAGGTTGCTCTCAGGCAGGTAAAATGCCATGTATTTAATTCCTGTGTTTTCAGTCAGTATTAAAAAAATTATTGTCATTACTAACAAAAGTGATATAATTTCACCAATATAAAGTTAATTTTTTCACATGTCATCTTGGATGACTAATATAAGCATAGTGTCATCAGTAGAACTGCAGAATTTTGAGTGGAATGACCATGGGATGCATCTATTCTAGTGGATTTTCCTTTTATATTTGCTGGAAGATCTTTTTCCTTTTATTGAAACCTCCAGTCTCAAGATGAATCAGTAAAAGCTTCCTGATTTAAGATCCATTATTGTTAATGGTGTTTATGCAGAATTTTAATTGTTTATAGCTTCTATTCTTTTGCAGATAGCTTTTTTCATTGGGTTAGACTTTGAAATACACTGACATGATTCTTTTAAGACCTGTGTGCTTAGCAGCCATTCAGGGAATAAGTGGATAGTCTTTTTTAGCTGGATAGGCCCTATGTAATTCAAACTACGTCATTCATATTGGACAGGATGAGAAGAGCAGATGTTATTCTTTTCTGAAAAAAATTCCACGTAATGGGAAGTAAAAAAATGGACCAGTTGAATGGAATTTCAGAATAATGTCTTGGTAAAAATGGAGAAAATGCTTTTTTCCTCATATTTCTTTTTCCTTTTTTTACACACCACTCCCTGAGTCATACAAAAACCAAATTGTAACAAATCAAAAAAGGCAGCCTTCTCCAAAGGGCATCCAAACTTCTCCCACACACCTCTCCCTACTGCTCCCCACCCCTTGCCCCAGTAACAATGTCGATCTCTTTATATAAGCAAAGCCTTGTATCTCAGGAAATAGCCTGGCTTCTAGAAAACAGCTGAGCTACTTACAGCAAAGTGGATTTGACTTTATCACTAAATCGTGAAAAAGCAGGATTAAGGATTGTTTCCTTTTCAATTTCTCAGGCTTGTGCTTCAAAGCATGTAGAAGCCAGCGTAAAGCATGGCTTCAGTGCTGGGAGCTAATCCCTTTCCTTTGTGCAGCGCTGGGGAAAGGTTTTTCTCGACTCTGAGATACTGCCCTGTATTTACCCATCTCTGTCAGTGTCACTGAACAAGTTTTCTTCCTCCTCCTCTTATTCCTCACCAGGTTGATACCAATCTTATCCTCTGCTTGCTTCCTTAGGCCCCACATAGGCCACTTGGGGTGGCTTTTTTCAGGGGATGATAAAAAAAAGGCACCCGTCTATTGAAAGAAGTTAGGAAATTGTAATTTTTAAGTTCACCCCCTGAGCAGGGGTTTGAAGGATGTGTGGGCTATCAGGGGAAGAGCCTTTTTAGGGCCATTCAGAGCATGCAGACATCAAAGTCTCCCCACCACTCCCCAGCTCCCAGAGCCAGAGGTGCTGTCAGCTCTTGTGGCTTCATGTATTATGCAGCCAGTGGAGCCTGCTCTTTGATCAGGGGGAAACTGAGAAGTAAAAGCACAGAAACAGCCCAAGAGGGCTGCTGTGAAGTGAATATCTGCCTGCTCTTCTGCAGTTACCTTTGCTTTCAAGGCTCTCCCTTCTGTTTTACCAATATTCAAAAGGTGGAGATGAGCAGCTTTGTGTTTGATTCCAAGGTAAGGCCTTATGGAAAACAAAACTGCAAGGAATAAGCAAGAGTCTGAGGGCCTGCTTCTGCAAGAGAGTTTGAGTTAGCTCTCTGTTTGCATGTGGTGTCCTAATTTAACAGCACATGAAAACAGGGACAATGTAGAGCAGAGGAGAGCAAAGGGAGGATTCCTGACTATAGCATTGTTATTATTTGCTGTTGCCCGACCTTTTTGTCTTGCCTGAGCAAAAAGTAGAGCATACATGGGGAGGAAACAAGGCTTTTCTGAAGGATGGATCCCTTCCTGGCCTTCTGCCATTCCAGCTCTGCTTGTCTATACTGCGGTTATTGCAAGGTGAGGACTCAATCTGCAAGAAAGGCTTCTTATTTTTTGTGAACACTGGCCTGATGAACTATTAGAAGTCTAAGGGTTGTTGAAGTTGGGTCCATCTATGAGCCACTTCCACTGAGACGGGTCCATTTGGGGCAGAATAACTTCTGTTTGTCACAGACACCTGGCAATCCTGAATAGCTACAGCAGATAATCAGGCTGCTGGGGGCAAAAACACATTTGCTTGTTGGGCCATTCATTGTGTCTATGTCCTACTCAGTCTCTGACATCACCTTGCTGTAAAACACTAAATTTTTTAAAATAGTGGCTGGCATGGTTTTGGTCAGGGCCAGCCTACACTCTCTAGACAAGTTCCAGGCACTTAACCAGTCAATGAGGGGGCCATAGGGCACTTCCAAGAAGCACATTAGATGCATCCACCCCGTTTTGGAAGGCAAGAGAGTTTCACAGGGTAGATATTGATTCCATCATGCCAGCAGGGTCAGTGGCAGAGGAAGGCACAGCACATTTAAAGTGTGCTTGTAGCCTTGACTCATTTCTGCTCTGCAAACACTTGCTAACAAACAGGAACAACCCAAGAGCCAGGGTGAAAATTGCTCCCATCCCACCCTCACTAGGTGCTTGTGCTCTCTCATGCTGTTTTCCTCCTGCAGCCATTCCTTTTGCATTCCCATGCCTCCAGCAGCATAGGCTCATCCACAGGTAGGATGGCAGTATCCCTGCCCAGGTTCCAGGACATCTTTGGTATTCTCCTTAAGGACATGAGAGACCTCCAGTGAAAGAAGGCCTCACACTCAGGACTTGACCCTCTGAGATCTTTGTTATGAACATGTTTGCACAGGCTTGGTCTGGCTGGAGTTTATTATACCCTTCCTAGCAGCTGGTACAGAGGTGTGATTTACATTTGTGATTAAACCCATACTGGTAACACATTCACATTTTATCTATTGTTGAACAGTGTCTGCACATCACCAAGGCCTTTCCTGCTTCTGCCTCTGCTCTCACAGTGAAGATGGGTTCCTCTGTTCTATCTATTCCTCTCACATCAGGAATAGATGGGTTTTCTTCTCTAAATCCATCCACTGTTTTCTGGATCCAATCCCTTTTCTCTCTATTTCCCCTTCTTTTTACAAGAGTAACCTTGCAGAATCATGGCAGAAGTAAAGCAAATACAGGTTGTGAAATGTGAAAAGTGAGGAGTCTAGATATTCAACTTCTATTAACCTGTAGCAAACCTTTGTTCAATTGTTTAGAAAGTGCATCTTAATCAGATGTTCAGCTATTGTAAGTGTTAAAGTGGGTAGAACACATGCTATCCAACTCAGTACTTATTACAGAAAATAGCATATGCCAACCTGCACTAATAATAATATTTAACTTAAAAAAGAAACAAAACAGAATGCTATTTGTGAGGAATAAAAAAAAAAAAAAGAAAGAAAAAAATAACACCCACCCAGTGTGTTCCTCATTTATTTATATTTTTAAAAGACTTAGTGTCTTCTTTGCTTGCTGAGAATAGTCCCACAGCAGATGTCTAATGGCACTTACCAAGGTCCTGGAGACCAAGTTGGTAATAACTAAAAAGTGCAATTACAATAATTTTCTCGGAGTGCCGCTGGGTAAAATCCACCCTGTTACAGTGCACAGGCTTTTAAACAATTTTCAACCTGTGCCTCATGACACAGTTAGCAACATGTTCTTTCTCACCCCCAGCCATTTGGAAGGATAAGCAGGAGTGGAAGGGCTTTTTCAGCACTATTTTCAGGGTTATTTTCCCATTTTGTTGTGCTGATGAAGCTCTTCTCTCAACAACTACAGATTTCATCCTGTTTTGGTCTCAGGGGAGTGAAATCAAACTCAAGAAGGTAATTCAATTGCATGTCTAGCACATGAAAGCTGACAGTTTTCAGCTGTGCAGATTCTTCCATTTGTGAAAGTTCCCAGCTACCTTTTGGTCATACCTTGAAATCGCAGGGGCTCGTGGGCAGAAACTGCCAGATATTCTTTGTATCTTTGTTAAGTTGTAGTGTTTAACACAATGTGGTCCAAGGCATGATGAAATTAGGATATAATGCATTTCAGTAGGTGAAATTTCAGGAGAAATTCTGCTGTTGGTAGAATATACACTGCAGTCTCCATGGTTCCTTCTGGGCATAATATTTACTATGAGTCCAAAACTCAGCTTCAGAGACTGAATTTAATGGTATTGCGTGTATGACTAGGCAGTAAATCATATATATTCACTGGTGATTGATTTAGAAAGGCAGTTAATATTTCAGATCCTGAGATAAAGACTGAAACTTGCAAGTCCAGTATGTCTACAATAGGTGACAAAACAATAACCACAATATGCAGGCACGTACATATTTTTAGCAAGCATAGTAATTTTCTTCTTTGTATATTGAACTGACTTAATATGGGTTGAAAATAATGTAAATGGAAATTTTCCTTAGTGACAAAGGATTTCGAATATTTCAAGTCATATTTAGAGCTTTTCATCCAAGGTGCTCTTAGAAACGGCATCATAAATGAGAAATTGTTTCTTTTCAAGGTATTGGAATGATGTAGGCTGCTGATTTTTGAGGGCAAATGGAACCTTGATTTTCACAGTTACCTGAAGATGAAACTTAAGCCAAATCATGTATTTTGCAAACTTAAGCCATTAATATCTTTGCAGAAAAAAAATCATCCTTTTCTCTGGAAGCAGCTCTCAGATTTCAACTTACTTGTGAAATTTGTTATGCTTACAGGTGTGAATCTTTCTGTTCCTTCTTCACTCATGGCAGACCATGACCATTTTCATAAATAGTCAATAGCAGCTTCCGGTCTTACTTTTATTCCCCATTCTTGACCTTTATTTTAATAGAGGTGGACAATATTTGCTGAAAGGAGGAAAGGTCGCTGCTCTGGGGCAGGATGAGAATCAAAATTTGATTTGGAAGCACAGGTCTATATAAAATTATGATATTTGACTGAAATGGGTATCTTAGCTTGCAGAGAAGAGTCCTGTAACCTCAGTTACAAAATCCCTGACCAATACCTTGAGGCAAGCTCAGGTTCCACTTCCCTTTGTTCCAACAGGAAGGTTGTTTCAGACCATAGTGTTTGGTGGCTGGAAGCCTTTTATATTCAGTGAAATTTTATTTACAGCTACTTTATAAGGATTTGGGGTTTTTTGTTCTATTTTTCTCTTCTTCTCCCTGTTACACCCTTCTTTCTTACAGGCAGCATTTCTGCCCTTTAACCATGATTATTTCTTTTATGCTAAAGCCAAGCTCTTTAGATTTTGAAAGGTATTTCTTCTCCTCTGTTTTTATATTAGCCTATTTATATATTCCTTCATCCTCTTATGTCAATTAATCACTTTTTAACATTGATTGGACAAGAGTGGCCAACACTGTACATTCAGCTTCAAATGAGATTTCACTGGTAGCTAGTCTGACAGATAAGATCTATGACCTTTTCCCTGTCTTTTAAATTAATTTTTATGTTATTTTGTTTTGACTTTTTGTTGATTTATGTTGAATTTTATTTTGGATTTGCAAGATCCACAATCTTTATTTTTAATCCTTAAATTATTGCATGCTAATTAGAAGCAATGGATGGATCTGTATCTATTCAAAGTTACTTTTTCTCCAGAATCACTTCTGTCCTCTGCATCAACAATGTACACTCTGTGAAAAGCTCAAACCTGCTCCTCTGGAGTGTGCCAGAAAAGAAACGGGAGAGAAGGGCCAGGTGCTCCTCACCCACTCCCTTTCTGTTGCCGCAGGAAGAGGAGAACCTAATATTGTTACAAAACCAGCCTGGGTATTCAAAAAAGACTGTTTTATACATCCTTCTAGATGTTTTTATAATATAACATCCACAAGATAGGAGATAT
This sequence comes from Camarhynchus parvulus, assembly GCF_901933205.1. Lineage (NCBI taxonomy): Eukaryota > Metazoa > Chordata > Aves > Passeriformes > Thraupidae > Camarhynchus > Camarhynchus parvulus. The sequence goes on from NC_044572.1 coordinate 146,098,654, forward strand.
TTTACCTGGAGAAGAAAATGCTCTAAGACAACCTTTTAGCAACATTCCAGTACCTAAAGTGTCTACAAGAGAGCTGGAGAGGGATTTTTTGCAAGGTCATCTAGTGACCAGACAAAATTGAATGGGCTTAGACTGAAAAAGGGCAGGCTTATTTTTAGGAAGAAATTTACTGTGAAGGTGGTAAGACACTGGCACAAGTTGCCCACAGAAGTGCAGCTGCCTCATCCTAGGAAGTGTCCAAGGCCAGGCTGGATGGGACTCTGAGCAACTTGGTCTAGTGGAAGGTGTTCCTTTCCATGGCAGAAGGTCTGGAACAAGGTGATCTTGAAGGTCCCTTCCAACCCAAGCCATTGTGTTTCTATGATCCCTTGAATATCTGTCATAATCCTCTATATCTTCTTGCTTTTCCTCATTACCTTCCTCTTCCTCTTTCCCTCTCTTCCTTCCTTTCTCCCTTTCCTCTGTGAACCCTTTTTTAAAATCATTGAAATAGTTTTTTTTAAACAGATGTGGACAAACAAAGAGGTTTTGATTAAGTACATGAATCCCCACTGAGGGGAACTGCAGGACTGAGCAAGTGCTTGGGGTTTGGTTGGCTCCGCAGTCACACCTTACATGTCCTCAGACACTGACTGACTTATGAACTTCCCACGGTATTCAAAGGTAAGACTACAGGAAGCTTGACAGCATGAGGGCCAGGGCCAGCTTGGATTGTTGAACAAATCAGACATTATAATTGTTACATGGTCCTTGTAACAACATGGACAGGAGAAGATAACTCTTCTTCCTGGCCAGAGCAGGTGGTGTGGTATTCTGCCCTGCTGAATTAAGTATGCCATGTAATTTATATCCAGCATTGAGACACTTACAATTCCCTACATAAATAACATTTCATTTGAGAGGAGTCCCAGCTATTTCTGTCAGAATGAGTAGTTATTGATAAGCATAAAAAAGCCTCAGAAAAGAGAGGGTAACATGGACAATTTGTTATTCATCACATCCTGGTATTGCAGAAAGAAACAGCCAGGAAAGCTGAACTAACTGCCCACTGCATTAATGCATCAATGCTGTGAGTTATCAGGAGTCTGCTGCCTCTGGAGGCCCCAGCAGGCATGGGCATTTTGTCAAAAAACATCAGTTACAGTTTGACAGCCACCAAACAACAAAAAAAGAGTGGGTTTTGTCACTGAGGTCTGCTTTGGCTCTAGGACAAAACTTGCTCAACCCAATGGGAAGGGACAATACCTCAGGCTAAGAAATAAAAATATAAATCTGGCAGTACTGACCTGTCTGTGGTGACACCAGATGTGAGATGAGATTTTGTTTTCCATCAATTTCTCCAATAAAAATTTAATATTTGTATTTGAAAACACACTGCTACTGCAGTGAAGAGAGGGGTACACTGAGGGAGAGGCACCTTGGGAATCATTTGTTACTATTTGTATTTCATTGTTTATAACTCCATGAGGTGCATGTGGCACACTGATAAGTGAGAACATCACCCACCTCTGCCACTAGTGAAGATGGAGTGGATGAACAAGACCCCTACTGATTTTTTTTACCTTTCTCTTTAGTTTAGATTGAGACACAGCCACTTGTGAGCCCAGACTGAATGCAGCAAAGCAGGATATCAGTCTGAGAAAAATTTTGGATCTCATATTTTACCTATAATTTTCACCTCTTCTATCTTTTCCTCATGACATATAAATGTAATCTTTGTAACATTATGAGATTTTAATGCCCTCGATCCTTCTAGTGTAGACTAACATTGGTTTAGTGTTCAGATGAGCACAGTGGCCACTAATTTACTCATGCTAACTCCTTTCAGAAAGCAAAATAAAATATTGCCTGGTTGCTAGCAAGACTGGGTAAATGTATTTTAAAATTTAAAGGGGGAAATGAGAGTAAGAGGAGAATTAACAGTTCACTTTATTATTTAAGAACTCCAGGAACTACTCAATAATTTTAAGTTTCTTAGTGTTAGGCATTAATTTCAAAAGCAATAAATAATCATTATAAATTAAGTCTATATGGGTGCTGAATTACTCTGCTGCTAAAACAAAATGAGCAAATTAACATATCTAATAAACACCAAACTCGTGCTTCAGTGTTTGTTTTGGTTTGGGTTTTTTGTTCAGATGTGTTCTCCTGCACACAGGAGTGAGAATTTAATACCTAAGTGGATTCTATCTCCCCATCAAATTTAAATGAAATTGGACTCCAGCTGAAATGCTTAGCAGGACAGTGTAAGCATCATTTCCTCAAGAAAATAGTCCACAAAACAGCTGAGGGAATACTGAAACTCCTTTATGCTGAGAGAACAAGTGGAACAGTGATACTTCTTCACCAATCACTACTCCTTCAGGATCAATTGGAAACCTCTTCTCCCTAGGCAGGCAGTCTGAGGATGTGTTTAATTGATTCCACTCTTCTGTTTTGTCTTGTTCAAAGGAGACGTCAATATTTGCTCTAATTGAGGAACCATTGAAGAATTTCTGTTAAAAGCCTTGAAACTGCAAATACTATAAGCACTCTTGTCTACTAGGAATATTGCTTTAAAATCGTCCTGATGAAGATTAATCAGGTGGTTAAAGGGTTGTGACATCATATGAGCATTTTCAGGGTTTCTCATTTCTTGGGTTTGTTTTGTTCCTGCTTGTTTCTCTTAGCACTTAAGCCTAACATTGTACTTGTTTCCTCTGTGAGTGATGAGTGATGAGCACTGCAGAGATAGCTGAAATAGTTTTTTATAAATGTGTCTGAAGCTTTAAAAGCCTCTGACAGAGTCTTGACTGAGTGTTCTCTAGCAAAATCCTTTTTAAGGTTTTTAAAAAATTATTACTTTTTATTGTTCTTCATTAGTTTATCTTGGTGTGTTTCATTCTACATTAGGAATGTGCTTGGTCTGGACTCTGAAATGTTATTTCAGCCATTTATCATCTGATTTGGAGGCTAGGCTGCACCCTTGAGAACAATGTGCTTAGTTGGATCTACAGGAATATCCTATCCAAAAAAAAAAAAAAAATAAGGGAAACTGAGTTTTCTCAGTGCAGTCTAAAGTTGTACCACCAAAACTTCTATGAGCCAAGGACCACCATGAAGACTGTGCACTCCTTGAGTCTTTTTCCAATTAACCTGTAGTAGAGGATGGAAATAAAACTGATAAACCCCTTGGCAGTAAAAAAAAAAAAGATGTTTGACTCAAGCTGATTCAGTTCCCCTCTGGAAAAATTACATGAACAAGTAATTTTTGTTCCTGTGGGAAGTGCAGTGGGCAGGAGGGCATTCAACACATGCTGCTGGTGAGAGCAGTCCCAAAGAGGAAGAGAGGGTTGGGGAAACGATTTGGTGTTTGGGCTTCTGTCATGGGAATTTTATCATGGAAATTTTCATCCAAGAGAAACTGAATAGCATTGCAAGAGGCTTGAGGGAAGGTAGGAGAATTCTGTCTGAGGATATTTTCCATGACTTCCATGAAATTCAACTTCCATTTTCCTTGTATTCAATTCTGGAAAAAGCCCATACAAAAGGTTTTCACAGGGAGACTGTGACATTCACTATTTTAGGTTGGTTGAAAGAAAGATCACCCTCATATAATTAATTTCACTCTACATTTAGATCCCAAGATAAAGCAGAGAGTAGTGTCTGTGCCCTGAATCCTCCCCTCCTCAGGATTAAGAGGGAATGGAAGAGGAAGAGCAGTGGTATAATGTGATCCTGACATTTGCTGAGGAAGCCAGAAGGGCTGAAGCACTTCCACTTTACTTCTGACACATTTTCACCCTGAATTTTGTTTCTGGAGCAGAACTATGACACTTGGGTCTGACCTGAGCTGAAGAAAGTAGGCAAATGGACTTGTTCCATCTCAAGCCAAAGAGCTATCAAGGGTTTTCTAGAATGCTTTAAGAGAGCCCTAGTTTGGAAAGACCTCAGTGTCTCTATCAACTATTCATTTCCATCCATTTTAACAAAAAGAGTAGCAAGTACATAAGTAGCTCTTGTGCTATCCTTGGAGAGCAGCCAAGGTGTAGCAGAGGAACAGTGAAAAGTAGGTTCATTTCCTGCATCTGTTTTTTTCCAGAGACAACGACATTGGGAGACTTCTAAATAAATATAATGCAAAAAGACAAAACAAAAAAATCTAAAATTAAACAACAATAGAAACCTGTTTAGTAACTATAGCACCACCAACAGCTGGCTTCCTGATAAAGAGGTTTAAGAGGATTTCAGTATTTAACTGTGATTTGACTTTTTGCTGTTGTTTGTGTTTATGCTGCCAAAAGTATGGCAACAGAGAAAACAGTTGTTCTAACACAGAGCTAATCTGTCTCTATGTATGAATCATCTCACAGAAAAGGAAATGCAGAACGCAAGTAAGCCAGAATCCTAAAAATGTTTCCAGAATGTACCCAGCTTATGCTTTCAGTTGAGCTTTGACATGTCACCAGTAGAATGGATTAAATTTTTCAATACAAACTCTAGAGCATCATTCCTTAAAATCTCCTTCAGGATGTTCAAACTGAAGGAGAACTTCAGCCAAGTAGCAGATCTGCTCCATTTCAAATTCTGTATTTGCATATTCTCCACTGGAAAAACACAACCAAGATTTATCTTCATACAAAAAATTATTCTCTGATTCTGGAATCATAGAACCATTAAGGTTGGAAAACACTTCTAAGATCATCAAGTCCAACTATCAGCCCAGCACCACCACCATGTCTACCACTAAACCATTTCTTAATTGCCATATCCATACATTTTTTAGTGTTTCTTGGGATGAAGAATCTACCGCTCCCCTGGACAACCTGTTCCAGTCTTTGAAAACCCTTCCACTGAAGAAGTGGTTGTCATTTCTGGGAAGCCTTATTAATAGCAAAGCTTCACTGGACATTTTAATGAAAGCTGTAAGAAGCACAAAGTTGGTATTTTACTTCTGCCTCATGGCAATTTCTGTATAAAGAGCTTGATCTATTGAAATGTTTCAGTTAAATTTCAGGAAGCTCTGTGCCCTCTTCCTTTTTGATAGTGAAATATCCTAATCTTTGCTCAATTATTTTAATAAGAAGCAGTGAGTTCTGAGCAGCCTGTAAAAGAAATCAGATTTGTGAGAACTCAGTGTTCATCTTCTGAGAACATCATGATGTAAAGCACGAAGCAATCTATGGGCACCAAGCCACATGCTGGGTCTGAATCCTCAATTTATGTCATCAGCAATGGGAAAAACATAAGGAAACTGTGATTCATATGACCCCAAGGATACAGGGTGGTAGTCTAGAAAAGAGAAATTATTTACCAGCAGCAACATTTTAAATGAGAAGAACACACAGCTCTACCTTTATGTCCAGTCCATCTGCACTTGGTTCTGTGCTTAGCCATGGTGTTACACTTACCTGAGGTTACTTCCAGGATCACATCCTTGGCCTGTCACAGCCCTGGCAGGTGCACAATGACATTCAAGGGAATGCAGAGCTTATTCTATTTGTATGAGCCAATACTGACCTCCTGTGGCTGCTGGCAAGGGCAAGACACTTCTTCCTCAGCCTTCCCTTGGGACTGTCCACTGCCTGTAGGACTAAGAACCCTTGTGGTTTTTTATGCTGGCAGCTTGGGAAGCCAACAAAAAAGTAACAAAATCTGAATCATCCTTGCTGTTTTCCTTCTGAATACTTGCAGTGGCAAAGGCTTTCCTGTTGTGTACGAAATTAGTTTGCAGGTTATTTGGGACTGTTAATGCCACCCCACTGGTTCACTAGTCAATGGCATTTCAGGTGTGGAGGAAATGACATGGACATGCAGGTGCTAGCTTAGTCTCAGAATTGAATATTGAGAATAGGGGCAAAGATGTGCTGCCTGTTTAGCCCTGCCAAAGATCTCACTTGTTGAAGGAGATGAGGCAGGATGCAGTTACACAACCACAAAATGCTCTTGGGAATGTCCACATCTAACCCAGACTGAACCAGACAGGGAGAGTCTGCAGTTACTATTGCTGGTGATTTAAAATAACTTTCTTTTGCCTAGCTATGTCTCCCTGCCATGTACAGATTGCTTTTATGATTTATCAAAGCTTCTTAAGGATGCTCTCTCTGAGCTGCCTGCTGCTTCTTTACAGCTAGTACAGTAGAGCACAGCTCTAGAGAGGTATTGCTGTATGTGCCCCACTTTAAGATCAGACAGGGTAATCCATAAATAACACTGCAGCTGAAAAGCTTGTGACAGCTTTGGATTATACAACCAGGAAAAATGCATGTTTGTGGAACGAGTTTGTGCTATTTAAAGTGAGACAATGTTATGAATTTGATATCCAAGTCCACCAAAATAATTTGAAACTTCGGTAAAGAAATCACCATATCTGTATAAAACAAATTGATGGAGCAGAGTCAGGTATTTCTGAACTAATCTATCCTACTGCACAGTGCAAGCCAGACTTGTGTTTCTAAATCTTTAAGTCTGTGCAATGAACACCTCATGGTGCTTATGGGATGAATATATCCTAGATGCAGGTGCAAAAATTGCTGCTAATTATTAATTAATAGATGAATTTGAATGCAAAATGCAGAAGACATAATGAGAGGGAGAAAAGGCAAGCAATAATGAAAGATATAGCATTTTCAGTCTGGGTGTTCGTTCTTATTTTCAATGTCATGGCTGAAGGAAGAAAAGCACAGGCCAAGTTTCATCTGTCTCCATATGTAGGCAATTTTGTATGAATATGAAGCTATTAGTTGCCTACAGTAGAATTAAATGTAAGTATGGCACAGTGTGCATGTACTCTGTACTATCTGTGCTCTGCACTACGTGTACTCTGTATTATGTGTTCTCTGTACCACATGTGCTCTGTATTATCTGTGCTCTGTATCATGTGTACTCTGTATTATGTGTTCTCTGTACCACATGTGCTCTGTATTATATGTTCTCTATACCATATGTACTCTGTATTATATGTTCTCTGTACCACATGTGCTCTGTACCCTGTGCACGTCCTGTAGTGCTCTGTGCGCAGGTGTGTGTGTTTGTGTCTGACAGAGAGTGCATGAATGTGTCTCACTCCTTCTCTGACTCAAATCAGAGTGAAAACCTCTTTGGAGAGCAATAATAAAAACTTGATCAAGCCAGTGGAAGCTCTCAGGAGCCATTCAAGCTGAAGAACAGGCTGCTAAGGCCACCAACCACCACTCTGTGCATAGCAGTGTCTGAACAAGGACACCCAGAAGGATGAAATGCAGAAAATCCACACTTACTCTTTTCTTCAATAATTAACCCTCAATTCCAGCTCAAAAATTAACTCAAAGTCCAGCAGAGCAGTTTTGGCTTATTTGTTTTGCTAATTGCAGTCTAAACTGTGTAAATAAGTACTTGGGTCTTCACTAACTCAGTCTCTTTGAATTTGCCTTCTGACTTTTAAAGTCAATTGTTCATCACACTGGGTACTATCTTTGGTAATGGGCTGGGAACAAGGATTTTTTTGTGCAGGAAACACTGGCTAGAGGAAAAGGAGGGAAACATTGGAATATAGATATTATGGGAAGGGACACAGGTTGCAGCTACAGGTATGAGTTACATCTGATAGAACAGGACCAAAGCCCAACCACCCAAAAACTAGAACCACAGGGAACACAGTGTGCTTCCAAGTGCTGGAGAGGCTTTAGACCAGATTTGCTCTGGGCTATACAGAGCAGTATTTTACCAGATTGCCTACTTACACTTGGGTCACCAACCATAAAGGAAAAAAAAAGACTGTCCCTAGGCTGGAAAAGGCTATGAAAGATCATGTCACCCATGCTCTATTTCGTATTATTAATGCCTGTCACGGATTATCTGTGATTCTCCCCATTTCTCAAGGGCACATGTATCCTTCACTGTTACACTCCCCTGAGAAGTTATTCAAAGGGCCAAACTGAGCCTTTGTCCCTTAATAGGTACCTGCCTATTGCTTTTGAGAAAATAGAGGCCTTCTTTAAAAGTATTGCTCTTATGTTACTTTATTGGTCTAGGAATCCCACATATCTATGACTAAAACCTAATCAGGATGTGGACTGTGTCACAAATTTTTTGGAAAACACCTGCTTCATTTTAGACAGCCATGACACCAAATCATGGTGTTTCTTCACTAGCAGTCCCCAGCACAAAATTAGATTCTGATGAGGATATAGTTTACCATGTTACCACAATTAAGTTCAGAAGAATAGTAAGGGTTATTTAGCAATTTTTTTAATAATGCACTAAAAATACCAGTTTGGACCACACATCATAAAACTGGCATTGGTTTGGCTTTCCTGCACAGTTGTGATGACTCTGCCCTGGCATTGACCGCAGTACCTGCTTATCTGCTTATCCTGATTGCTTTGAGGGGCATTCTGCCAAATCACAGAGAATATGCCAACTCCTGGATGTAACATTTTGAGGATGGACAAACAACTTGTTGGGATTAAGGTGAGGTCAATTCATTTTCAGCCTGTGAGAGTGGAATGCAATTATAATCAAAAGGAAAATGCATTTAACCAATGCACTAATTATGCCCTCCCTGCTGCTGGCCCCTTTGCCATTTGATATGATTGTGAAATGAGTTAGGAAAAAAACTATCTATACGGACACAGACACAACAACACAGCTCCTGCTGACTGCTAATCAGTTTGCAAGAGGAAGGCAGCAATGCCCTAAATTTTGTGGTCCCTCCCTGGTTCTCTAAGGGCTTCCATCAACTTCTCAATGTATTTGCTGTGTTTTGGAGTCTCTGGGTATGATAACTCTGAATAATTATTTTTCCTCAAGAATTGTCTGAAAGAGGGTAAAGCACCAGTTAGGACCAGGAAACTTCTGAAACTGGACTCTGATCTGCTTCAATTCCATCCTTCCAATTCCCATGTTAGATAACATGGGCTGTATCCCATTACATAACACTACACTACGCATGCCACCAACAGTCTGTAAATATCTGGAGAAAAATTAAACAGAGAGGGATATATCCTTGATAGAAGGATAAGCAGAAGCTTGTGTTGCTGATGTACAGCTGAGAGTAATTTAAAGTACAGATTAATTTTTATGGAAATTGTGAGTTAAGACCAGTACTTATGGCTAGAGTCCCTGTCTATTTGGTTAGAGTAAGAGCAGAAATATGTTTTACTTGTTGGTTAATTAACTTTAATGGTTGGTTAACGTGGCCATAGAGTCATGAAGAAACAGCAAATCCCTCCAACCCCAGCCCACCAATTTCCATAACTTCCTGGTGACAGTGTGCAGCCAAGTGTAAGAAGTTCTCAATTGCAACATATGAGGCCAGAGGAACGGAAATCAAGTCTACTTATGAATAATGTTCCTGAAACTCATTCTTAAATATTGAACATGAAAACACCTACAAAATATCCTAGAGTTTACTGATTTTCTGTCTTCAAGGTTTTGCTGTTTCAAGACCTTGTTTCAAGTGTCATTTATTTCACTGGTTAAAAAGAGCTCCATGTTCAAGGCCTTTTAGGTCATGATTATTTTACTTCATAATTCTGTATTCAATAAGTCAGAGATGGTTTTCACTGTTCAAACAGAAGGTCAATCTGAAGCACAGAATCATAAAATATTTTGGGTTGGAAGGGATGTGAAAACCACCTTGTTTCAATCTGCTTGCCATGGGTAGAGACACCTTCCACTAGACCATGTTGCTCAAAGCCCCATCCAGCCTGGCCTTGAACATTTCCAAGGATAAGGCACCAGCCGCAGACCTTCATATAGCTCATCTATTTTCTTGTAATTGAGCATCTTTTATTCTACTTCTCTTTATCACTCTCATCATATTTGCTGTGAGCTACATGGACAAAAGGGATTAGGGAATTTCCTAATCAAGAACCACAGAAAGTACAGACAAAAGGAAGCAAAGATTTTATTGACATTTCTTTACACAGAACACAAGCTACACAAAATGCCACGATAAAGCATATGTAGAAAAATAGTAGAATCATATTGGCACTGATGACTATTCATTATTAATATAATATTATTATTATCATTATTATCATCATCATCATCATCTTATTATACAGGTTTCATCATAACCATAATAAATAAGCATTAAAATTTCACAGTGGCATTATAAGCTTTACATTCATGATCTTATTTATACAAGGGACCATGTCAGATTTCTTCAGCTTTTTTGTATGGTCATGATTCAAAGTAGTAGATTTAAAAATTAAAAGCCCTTTCCCTTAACCTATAAGGATCTGTCCACAGTAATCCATTGACTTGATCCCTTGGAGAGGTCTGCATTGGTCTTAAAAGACATTACTTTTAAAACACATTTGACCAACTGGAAAATTGGCCTTAAAAAGAACGCAGAACATTTGTTATCTTGTGGTGGTCTGACTTTGAGATGCCATGGATGCTGCTGGTTGCCATTTGTTAAGATCTTGTGACTGTATAAAGCTCTTCCCCAGGTCAATCCACTTGCGGATTTGGTCCACTATACCAAGAATGCATTTGAACAGCATTTCTCAGGATCAGACCTTTAATAAAGACTTTGTGAATGCTGTTGAATCTGAACCTACATTCCAAGAAAATTGATTTGCATTTCCATTTTCCTTAAAATATCACAGAATTGACTCAACTTCACATGTTTCCACTTAGTGAGATTAGTTTTGGTTTTTTGATGTAAGTCTCAAATCTTGACAGACATAGTTAAAGAAAATTGAAGTGTGTGGCAGCTGACAAATGTTCATTAGGGAAAGGGAAGTAAATTAGACAGAGGCAGACAGAGCGTGTGTTGTAAATCTTGGTGTCTTAAAAAAAAAGCACAGATTTTCTAAGCTCTCAACCTCTAATTATTGCTGCTTCTGTCTGATTTGAAATAATTCTTGAGAAACATAACTGCCTCAATCAAATATAATAATGTTTCATTTAAAAGTCCAAACTCTAATGTCACAGGATGGAATCTGCTGTACTTGCATTCAGACCACAGAAAGGGCTATAATTAAAAATACCATAGACTACTCATCTGCAAAGTTCAGCCTCAATATCAAGTTACTGTATAAATTCAAATTTGCAGAATGTTGTAGTTACTGTTACATGCACCAGTTATATCATGCATATTGCTTGCCCTGAACAATCAGCCCCAAAGGAAGTACTTGGAGAAGGATATATCTCTGATGCTTTGCTTTGCAGCCTGTGTGCACAAACATGGGCATGAATCCAACGCTAGTATTTTACATCCACTTTGCAAGAGTACAAATGGTTATCAAGGTCAGGGACCAACCTCTTGATTTTGTATAGTTTTTTTATGATTAAAAACCCCACACATTTGAAATGCTTCAAGCTGAAATTACTCATTTGAAACTCAGCCCAATATTATTTGGCAGTTGTTTATCTGAAAAACCTCAAACCATATTATTTCATTCAAAAAATTTTACACCTTTCCCTTGTTAACTAAAAATTGTAACAGTGTGCAACCACTTTCAGAGCTAATTATTTACAGGAAACAGTAGGGTTTAATTCCAAGAGGTATTTTCTAAATATTTAATAAATAAGTAAAAGGTAACTGAAACACAGGCTAATGATCTTCACAGAACTATGCTCCTGTCTGTTTAGTTCTAGTCCACATGTCAGTTGAGGAACAGTGAAGGTCCAATTTTAGGTGTTACCATTGAGCTGGGAATTAATCCAGCAGTGTAAGGAGTTTCATTTGAATAGATACTGTAATAATGTGGTTACTTCTGCTGCCATTGTTAACTTTAACTGTTAAAAAGTCAAAGTCTGATTTTGAGAACTACAATTTTAACACACTTTGAAGAAAGTGTCATTAAACCAAGAATATGGTTCCAGTGTCAAAACCAGAGTAACTGTGTTTGTACATTTCATACAGAGAAAGATAAGACATCAATCGAAATCTGCCTCAGAGATGTGTTTTGTTTGTAACACAAACTAGAATGTTTAATTTTAAGTGCCTGAATTTGCAGCATGGAACACAAGGCTAAGAAAGAGGACAGAATTCACCTAACTTTCTTTATTGGCTAATTAGACTCATCAACATAAACTTCCTCTAAACAAGAAAGAAGATCTCCCAACAGACAAGTCTTTCCCACTTAACGCTTGTATTGTTCATTGGAGGTAATTCTGTATATAGAGAAAGTTTAATTGTCTGCTGTCTCAGATGCTGTGGCTAATTGTCTAAACATAATTGAAGGGTAGAGATTTAAGATCAGATTTTCATTTTTTAAAGGACTGGAGTATATTTTAAGGGAATTGTAAAGATGATTGATGCCAGAGTCTAAGACAGTAATAAATAGATTCATTGCTCAAGTCCAAGGAAACAACTTTTAGCTTAAGCTGTTCCACTTGTAAGGAATCTTATTATTAGAGACAAATCCAAGTAGAAAAATATCAACAATTTTCAATTTACTTCTGAACTTTGTGTTTTGGAATATGCTGATCTGTGTTAACTTTTACCAAAAATCCAATAATATTCTGGATTATTTTGATGAATTGCATAGGATTTTGGAAGGTGTTCTTTTCGATTTCTCTGTCATTATTGCCATCTCATTGGGGTATATTCCTGTCACATCCTGGACAGAAGAAGGGTTTATCTTTGTCTTCTCCTCAGTCTGTCAGAGCTATATCTATACTCTGACTCACCTGGAGACCCAAAAAGGAATGGGACAAAACATCAGTGCATGTTTTTTCTTGGCAAAACAAACACAGTAGAAAATGAACACAAGATACTCTATGAATACTAATGGGTTTTCAGTGGTGTGGGGTTTTTTCCAGACATGCAGTGGCAAAGGAATACCATGGCTTGTCCAGACTTCTTGACTGATCTCCTTCATATTTCATAAGAAGATTTAACTGCAGAAAAAGGAAATAGCTAATTTCCCAAACTGGAAGCAGTCAAATATATAGAAGACTAAAATTAATAAGAGTGGCAAAGCTGATAAATCATTGATCTACCGGCTTAAAAAATGAATGCTTGGTTGAAGAGGATGGATGTCAAGGAAAATTAAGAGACAGTGACAGGCTTCCTGTCTTAGGAGACAGGGAGCTCAGTTTGACATGTTGCATTAACCACAGAAACCACGGGGGTGGTAGATAACACACATCAAACTCATGGCTGCTTAGATAAGCTTTGTCAGCTAATGGTGTGCCACGAGGTTGAAAATCACTGCACAAAACAACCTGCCTCCTCCAATGAGGTGGATGAAGCCAAGAAATGGCTCTTTCACAGCATGTGGATGAAGCCAAGAAATGGCTCTTTCACAAGAGCTCTCGAGGACAACCAATGTAAACTGTCCCCAAAAGCAACAGAAACCTGTTTGACTGAATGGTCACCACCAGCTTCGTCCTAAGTATGCTGTGGTATGGAATATATACACTGTGTATGGGAACACAGGTTCATCTCTTATGGGAATAACATACAGCTCCTATGGGAAAAGACATCTTCTGTTTACATATGTATTTGGGGTACACATAATATGGGAGAGATTACATACAAGAACTATATTTATATCAGCATTTTTACTGAGAGTGATGACTCATTTCACATCAAAAACATTCCCACTCAGTCTTTCCCATGCATGTAGCTGCATATTTAATAGTATCAGAAATGCCTTGGCCTCTTTGCGCAGCTGGGAATGATGCACATAGTCTTATCCATATAAAAGCAGCAAAGAGTAAGTGCGAGAACAGGTAGATTCCTAATAGCACTTATGCTTTCAGGAAGGAATTACAAAGTTCTTAAATTAGTTCCTTGAAATATGGGAGTTTTCAGCACCAAAAGCTGTTATTAGTGTAACCCCATTTACAGGATGAATAAAAAAAGCAAGGTCATCATCATATTCCAACCACCCACTCCAAAATAAAAGACAATTACTGAAGACTGGACTTTCATGTGGACAAGAGGGGGTATTTTGTTCTTTTGCATAACTTGTCTGTGTTTGTAGCTGATATCTTTCAAAGACTGGAAGGCATGGTGGATTGTGTAATAGTTCACTGTATCACAGTTTCACATTTGAAGAGGCAGAAGATACTTGAAGACAGGAAACTCCATGCAATTAGCATAGAGACATTGGACTTATGGAATATATATGTGTGCGTGAAAATCCATTTCAGAAAGATATGGTTAGGTTGCTACTCAGATAAGAGCATTTTGCAGCACATTGGGTGAAAGTAGAGAATTGAATTTTCAAAAGCAAAGAAATCAAGTTTCAAGGTTGTAGCAGAAGTTAATTTAGTCTGACCTTTTGCATAAGATGAGTTTATACATATTTATTCCTTATGCTTTTGTCCTGTGAGGGGAAGGCCTGACTCATCTGCATTTAAAGCATTCTAACTGTTTAACACTGATTAAACTCTTTTCATAAGCATTTCTATTCAGTGCATGGATTTCTCTTGGGGAAGTGCAGATGTATTACACAGGTTTCCTAAAACAGAGAAGAAACACCAGTAGCCCTGGTCACACTGGGCTTCCTCAATATCTGTGTCCAAAGTACAAATTAATTCAGAGGGGGCTGGAAGATTCCAGTTGTGGCAACAGGAGAACAGCTCCAGCTCTTTAGATTAAAGCCTCAGACAGGGAGAGGATGGGATGAGTGCCAGCAGCCAGAGGCCCTCCTGAACAGGAAAAAGGCACCAGTCTGCAGCAGAGCAACCATGCAATGCACTTTGCCAGTTCCTGGTGCCTCTTAAACCCAGTTCAGGGTTGAGAAACTTGAGGGGACCCAACAAAAGATCGCCAAGAGGGTGAGGGGGTCTAACACACAACTTCTGAGCACAGACTGAGCTAGGCTTGTCTAGCCTGGCATAAAAAACACCAAGTGACAAAGAGCTATCTGAAAGCATGGAAAAAGAAGTTACAACTGTACCAGAAGCAAGAACAACCCCACAGAATAAAAAGGTGGGTTAAAAAAACAGTAACAGAAAAAGCTGCAGCTGAGAAAGTTTAAATTGGATTTTAAAAAAATTGTTGTTGTTTACTTGGTTTTTTTTCCCTAGGAGTGATATATAGTAGTTGAGAAGGTATTCCAGAGTAGCTATAGTATATCCATCACCAGATGTTTTTAATATCCAGCAGGAGAAATATATGGCTGACCTTACAATGAGATTCATGATAATCTTGCTTTGAACGGGAATTATACAGGGATACTTCCAGCTGCTCCTTCTGAAACAAAATATTCTGTCATCTGTAACACATCTGGATAGGTGCATGGCAGTCTTCATAAAGGGCTGAGAAAATTGACTGGAATGAATGTGTGAGCACAATGTCCCACTCCTGGAAAAATGGAATAGCAGTGCTGGATATATTTGTGAATCCCTGTCTGCACAGACTTCACAGTAAATGGAAGAGATGCAGTCAGGTCATGGAAAGGTGACCAAGCAAATATGGGAATGTCTGGACAAAGAACAGTCGTTTAGGGCAATTTAGGTGTCTCAAAGGAATTGCAAATTAAGGGAACCATGAACAGAGCCAGGACCAGAACCTTGCAGTGGTTATGTTTGATCCCAAAGGCAAAACCAAACCAGAGGAGAGTGAACTGCAGCTAATCAATCCCCCCACTATGAATTTCATTACTCCAAACATCAATGGTCTAATTTTTAATTCAGTAATTATTTGTCCTGAGACTGTGGTACTACAGCCATAAAGTAACTGCATTAACAAAGATGAACACTAACTCCAACAGACCTGTATTTATTCTGGTTTATAGCTTGAAAACAATTCAATGATTAAATAAACATTGAAAATTTGGAGGAGGATGTAAATTTAGCTAGAAACTGTCAATTAGATAACATTAACTATCAAAACTGCTGAGCATGTGTTTTGAAATAAAGAAAAGCACTCCATAGGAGTTCTCTATGGACATGACCTTTAGCATCTAAATAACCAGCTAGAGTGAAATATGTCAGGCTGTTCTGATGATAATTTATAAATGGAAATTTAAGTCCACAAAGAAAATAATCATTCAGCTAGGCTGACACATATTGGCATGCTGAGACTGCCTCAGAAATGCTCCATGACTATTCATTATATATTAAATTTCATGGGATATTTGCATAAGACTTCACAAGTGTCTAAGCCTGTTATTAGAAGTTCTCATCTTTCTCCTTCATCACCACTCTCACTATTTTAAATGCAGAGGTAGGAAAAAAGAGAACTTCTTTTTTTTTTTTACACACAAAAAGCACTGAAGAAAACTACAAATTCCAATGAAAACTTTTCTTGAATTCCCAGTTTTCACACTGTCTTGTGATAGCTTTCTCTCTCAAGTGTGGCTCTTTTCTGGCAAGGGAACAGTGGAGAGGATTGGTCAGTGGATATTTATGAAATGCTTTGAAGTAAAATAGTGCTCAGAATTTGTGTAGGTAATTCCAAAGCTCTGTGCTAAGAATTCAAGTCTTTAGAAAATAATCCTTTAAAGCCAAAAAAATTCAATTTCCTCTATTGTCAGTGGAAAGACCTGATTTTGAAAACAAATTTTGAATTTAATCCATTAAAGGGAAAATGAGCATTCATTGTAGGCCAGAAAAAGACCCATTCCGTGACAGATTGTAAAGGAGCCTTATTTATATTGTAAATGTTTGCTTTTGGTCAAAGTGAGCAGTCAAAACTTGCACCCAGGTATGGAAAACTGAAGTAATCCAGTCCACAAATGCTGACCCTCCAGTTCCTGTTGATGTCTTAGACACCCAGAAAGTGAGTCATATAAATTACCTTGATAAGGAATGGAGATAAATAACCCTAAATGCTACCAAAGCACAAAACAAGATCACTCCTGCAGATTTTCAGTAGCACCTACCTCTCTTCACTGACTACAGATTGAAATTAGGTCTTTTATTTTAGTAGAAAAAATTCATTTTGCAACAAGTTTCAAAGCAAAAATTAGGTGAGGAAATTAAACAGGACAAATTCTATAATTCTCCAAGAAAAAATTCCAGAGGATTCTGAAGATGGGGTTCTCTTTTTTCACAAATTGAAAAAAAACTCCTTGAAAATCCTTAGCTCAGACGCAGAAAGAACTTACTATTCTGTCCCTCATCTACACACACTTACTGCAGAAATACTGCAATTTCTCTCCATCCATACTTTAAAAAATCCATTTCAGAAGATATTAAATTCTTTTGAAATTGGGAAGAAATGGGCTCCAGGAAACCCAGAATAGCAGAGAAAAATTTATTCAGCAATTAATAAAGGCATGATCATAGAATTATAGATATCCACTGAATTTTTATAACCACACTGTCTTCAAGTTCTTCAATTTTTTTAAAACAGTTAATGTCAGTCCTCTTAATTGTTATAGTCTGCTTCTGGAACTTCTTGTCTTTCTTCCATCCCCCTATCTTTGTCTCTGTCTTTCAAAGCCTTGACATCTGCTGGCTCTGCTCCTCTTTTTCTACACGTGGGCTATCACCTTCCCCCCAGAGAACTTGCTCATCTGGGCTACAGCCCACAGTTCACCTCTGACACTGGAAAACTGCAATAGCCAAATGCACTTCACCTGGTGGAGATCCTCCAACTCCTTATTAGTTTTAAGCTTTTTAGATGCTAAAAAAACAACGTTGGAATGCTGGGTTTGTTTTTTACTTAACTGAAGAATCCTTTAGAATTGAAGAGAATTTCACTTCAAATACAGCTGACACTAATATTGACAAGCCAGAAAAAAAGCCCCAAGGTTTGTCCCTCTGTCCAAGGTCCTGAAAAACTCAGAGAGCTTCACTGAAGATTTTAAGCCCTGCCCCCATAGATAGAGGAAGCCAAAGGGGACTTTTGAAGTTTGCGGGGAAAATCCTTGCAGAAATACTGCAAATGTACTTAAATGTATTTTAAAGGGCTTTATGTGAAAGGAAAAGATATTGGAATTCCAAAGGTTATGACATAAACAAAGATGCTAACTGGGCACTTTGCTAATTTTTATGAGGATAATTCTTGCTGTATATTTCTTTCCATGTAAATACAAATCTGAAAATAAGTCCGTGCTGATTACTATACTTTGATGAAGTTCAAGAACTTATATATTATTTATATTATAATGACAATGCAGATTTCTTTGCAGTATTGTCTATACAATTGAGTGGATTTATAGTACTTAGAGACAATGTCCCATTAAAAAGAATAAAAGAAGAAAAAGTTAGGAAGGCTATTCTGAGAAGTTAAAATGGAAGCTCAACTAGACCACTACTGCCAATATATCCCACAATATTCTGCCAAGAATCATAAAATCTGTGTCTTATCATTTGACAGGAATGATACTTCCCAGATTTTTCTGAGGTTCCACAGGAGCTTTCTTCCATACTGCACAAGATGTAAGTTATGTGGACCTGATCCAAGTCTATAAACAATCCAACTCCAACTCTGAAATCTGACTGAGCCATCAAAGGATTCTATATGAATAGGAACACCTTTAGGTATATTTATCCATCAGTGAGAGCACTGGTAGGAGTACAGAACATCAAAGTGAACTTGGAAAGACCCATCACCTTCTGCAGCAAAGCAGAGACCTTTTCCCATGTCCATTCTCTCAGTCATGCAAACAGAAGTCTGGGAATGCTGTCCAATGCACAAGGCAAGGCAAGAACCTCCCATCTGAGTATAAGAACAGCTACACTAGCTTGTTTTCAGACTCAGGACTGTGAGAGTTGGTGAGTGAGACCTGGAAATAAGCAAACTTCTTTGAATAGACTGTGTACACTCACACAGCAGGCATGTATATAGGTGTAAAGTCACTTCTTTCTAAATGTTTTCCAAAATTTTCAGTTTGCAGACTCATGAACATTTTCTACAAGTGGACCAGACCCTCATACAGCACACTGGAGGTTGCTTATGGTTAGAAGTTGCTTTTCTTTCCTGTTTTTCCATATAGGAGTACTACTCCTGGCTCAAAAGGGCTGCACTATATAATAGCTCCCCCACCATGTCTCATTATATTTAAAATTCTGTAGACAATTTACTGAGGAAGAAGTTGTGATATGTCCGTGCAGCTGGCACTAGACTGCTGAGGCCAAAAAGTGAGAAAGAATTCCCAAACAAGAAGTGGAAACCACAGATTTCCTCATAGAATTCATTTGTTAACTGAGTAAAACTGACTGTTAACATTTAACAGTCAATCTGTAAGGAAAAAAAGAGAAAAAGAGAGAGCGAGACACACTAGTATGTACCTATTTAATTCAAGTACTGAGGTATTGTTTAAGAAAATTGTCAGTATTGAATCACACCATGGAATTGTTCCCATAGAATTTCTGCCTCTATGAGGGCACAAGGTTTTTATGTGTAATACTTCTTTTCAGGTGGTTTAGTCTCACCTTTTGGTATTTACCTTCTTTCTCCTTCCTATTTTAAAAACATGCAACAGTTATCAAGCCAGCCTTCTTCCTTTACCAGCATAAACTCTTTTCTTGAACTAATTTTGTGGTTTTCACTTTTTTTCTTTTGAGAAAAAATTAGTTTTACTTTTTGCAACTACAAATATTTCCCTGTGGCTGTGATGTATTTTGTCTTCATTTTGTATTCTCTTATTTCACCAATCCCCACCATCTTGATCTTAATTTACTGATGGGAGTCTTGACACCTAAACCCAACTGTGTAATTTTTTTATAGCCATTGCTAGAATACATGGAGACTTGTTAATTTTCATTTTTAAACAAATTGTATTTGCTTTAAAAAATTGCCTGCTTTGTAAACAAAAATAATTGTGAAGAATTATCCACTTTCTCTTTTTTCAAAAAACTCCTATGACATTGAAAATTCATGAAAATGTTATGAAAATGTGCAGAAAGCTATTGAAATTTGTCACTTTAAATCTGATAACTTTGTGATAAAAATCCTACTGTAAATTTAATGAAAAAATTAAAAATTGGGAAATATGTTCTTTTTCAAAACTCTTAAAAACAACCTAGATATCATTGCATGAAAAAAGTTTTAAATAGTTCAACCAGCTGTAACCATATAATAATTAGGACTGTATACAGCACTGCAAATGGCCATTAACAAAGCATGCAGAGAGTATTGCAGAGGATCTTAAGACATTCTTATATTTTTAAAGCTTTCCACAATCCTTGCCATTCTATATCTCCAGCCTTTATTTTTCCAAATATTGGGGTTTTCAAGGGTATAACTGGCTAGACTTTGAATTCTGTATCAGTGTAATAAATTAAAAAAAAAAAATTGTTGGAACAAATGGACTTAGATACAAATGCAAATGTAAAAATTTTAACTTTAGGATTGTAACACAGTCAGTTATGATCTTCTATAAATGTAAACAGAAGAAATGTCAATAGATGCCACTGATATTTTACAAGTAATCCAATATAGTCCTCTTGGTTTGGCAGCTTGTAACTCAAATTAAATTCTTCCCAAACTACAGTTGGGTCTTCTTTTTAAAGACAAATATTAATATTTGTTCATTCTATGTAAAATATTTTACTCCTTTCCATTATTTGAATGTATAATTTGTATGTTACAAATTATTACCAGTAATGGAACCATCCAGATATTTTATTCCATCAAACAGAAAGACTGAAACTTTCATAAATGGTTTTCAGACTTTTCAGTCCATCACAAAGAAGGTTTTAACCTGAGTTGACATACACTTGTTTCCTTGTGTGTTAACTATCCCAAAAGTACTACAAATGTAGAGCTTTGTTAATACATAAATAAGTAGTAAATCAAGGACAGACAAGTTCCTGGTTTAATATTCAGAAGAAATGGGAATTATATTGGTCCAATCACATTTAGAGAATTAACCTTCTTATTCTGATTCTGTACTTCAGGAGTGGCTCATGTCTTTATATGGACAAAAAAACCATAAAAACTGAAGAGGAATATTTATTTCTTCCAAAAGCACCAATACTTGGAAGCTTGAATGCCTTAAAGCCATAGCACTTTATTCTCAGAAAGAGAAATGGAAATGGAAAGTTTGGAAGTCCCACCTGATCTCACTTCTTACATTGCACTCTGTTGGCTAAGGAAGTCTCCTCCACCCAATGGAAAGGTTGGCCTCTGTTACCCCATACTTCAGGCACTATTTGAAGTAGTTGAGTCCTGCCACGAGGAAAAACTTCTCCAGGAAAAGTTCGGAGTCCAGCACAGCAATGTGGGCAGCCCGGCCTATCAACGTGTTGGCGGTGTTAGGCAGAGCATGAAACACGTTGTGTCTGATCAGCGTGCAGTCCTTGGCCCCAATCAAAGGCTGGAGCAGGTTGTTGATCATTTCTGCGTAAACAGGACCTGAAAAAGGGTTGAAATATCATAACTACACACCAAAGCTCCCAGATCCTCTCTTTTCTTCCAGTGTCATTTAATTACAGTCTCAGTGAGAAGGAAAATGGAAGCAAGGCCAAAATAAATGTAAGAAACAGCAATCTAGTTCAAAGATTTGCCAGGTACCAGAGTGGTGCTCTGATATATGGTTTCTTCGAGCTAGGTCTTATAAGCTCTTGGAGATTTATATCACACCCAAGATAGCTCAGCTACCTACCTTAGAAGGCATAAAATCATCAGGATGGCTTCTGTGGTAGTGTTGGAAACAGAAAAGTTTTAATAAAAGGAAAAATAACAAAACTCCTTACAGAGAAAACCTGAGCCAAGTGCAAGAGGTTCTTGCTCCTGGTAAAACACCCCACAAAAGCAATTAGTTTCTTTGTTCTCTTCATTTTCTAGTAAATTGTTTAGGCTGGACTTTTTGGCTTCTTTCTAATTAGCTATCCTTAAGTTTGAGGTGAAATCCCCAAGGTCCTATGAGGTGTCTTTTTACCTAATTGAGGAAAGAAACTTCTAGGCTTTTTTCCTTTTTTAAGGAGACAAAGAATAGTTTCGTCACTCCATCAAGAGGGGCCACATTCCTACAGTGCTCATCTAATGGAGGCACTGGCCATGAGGAGGGATCTGCTGAAGCTGCTTAGCATGAGCCTGGGACATCCTCAGCCAGTGTTTCCTCTGTCAGTGAAGAAAATGCTCATGCCTGTTTTAAGGGAGTGGGGTTGGACTCACACTGCCTATGAATTCAAGTGTGAGAGGGTCTGGAATGACACAAGTCCATTTGGATTTCTCTGGTGATTCTAATGCAAGAAAGGCATAATGTAGAGATAGTTGAGGTGTTTATAGGGGCAGAAACAATAGCTCAGGAAACATTTGCAGATAAATTATTTGATGTTTTGATAAATGTAATGATCTGCCTCCCACTAGATAAATATGTACCCAAGGAACAAACACTGTAGGTGAGTTGAAGAATTTCCTTTTAATTCATGTCTGAGGTAGGTAGAAAGAGCTGTCATTTAAGTAAGAAGTGTGAAGGCAGCCATGCTGATTATTGGGCCTGTGTGCCTCTTTCTGCTTCTGAAGAATACCTCAATTTCTAAGTAATCATATATGTGAAATGGGTATGAAATTGCCCTGAACATTATTCCTGGATGTGGCATCAAACTGAGGCCATGAAACATTTTATAAATGAACAAGACTGCTAATAACAAAAGCAATACACACAGCCTGGGATCACAGGAGGGCCTCTGGTGATGTGAGTCCTGATGTGTTTTACAGATTTTATTACAAAAAATATGATTTTAGATCTGTCCCTTAAATTATCTTGCAGTCATTTAAACACTATTACAAAAAAAGGGAAACCCTCCTGACTTTGTATGTGTTGAGAAAGATTTCATTATGTGAACAAAAGGGGAGACAGTACAAGTAAATCAGTAGACTACAGAAAAACATTGTCAAGAGCTAGTTCTATTATCACCTAAAAAAAATTAGAGGGAAGGGGAGGAAGCAGTAAGAAACCTTTGATTATGACCTGATTGAAATTAGTTTTCATCAGGAAAAGAGCTTCTTGAAAAGCTTCTTTTATTGATTTCAGTAATTTCCTGTGGGAAACGAACACTTTCTTCCTTATCAAATAAACATTTGAGTTTTCATCATGTTGATGGAAAACCCTTCTAATGTAATGACCTCAGTTACACAGAAACGCAATTCTTCAACAGTCTTGGGAATATATAAAAGAACTTAAACATACCTGTGTGTCTGTCCTTAAGTGCATTTTTGCACATTTCTATTCTTGCTGAATGAAATGGTACGTATCTGTCTTGGGGTGAGGCCACTAACACAACATTTTTAAAATACTGAAGACCTGTGGCAAACATATTAAATACATTAATCACAATTAAGCACAGTGATGAAAAATAATACATTGTCAGCATGATTATTTCATGTTCAAAGGCTTTTGAAAACCTACAGTGCAAAATAGATTACAATTATTAAAACATGCAACAAAATATTAGAAATATTCATAACAGCTTAAACACATTTTTGTTGCTTCTGTGAACTATTTGTGACTTATCAACACTCACACGTGTTAATTGTAAGTCAACAAGGTAAAAGAATTGTCTGGAAAAAAATATTTTTATTAAAATCTTATTCCTGCAGATATTTATACATCTAAACAGGATCAAGTTCAAAAATAACAGAATAAATTAGTAAAATTCTCAAACAAAATAGAGAGAGGGAGAAGAAAAGGAATTGTTATAATATCATACTGTTACATTGGTGTTGAGTGAGTCTTAGGGTCCACCCAGTCCCTGCATGCAGCAGTCACTTGACAAATCCATGCTGCTGGTACATCAACTGAAAACCCCAAACCCTGCCTCTTCCCTGGAGCTAATGGGGCCACTGATGAACTCCTGCTGTTTGACCTGTCTACGGTCACTTGAGTTCTCCATCACCCACATTTAACAGAAAACCAAGAAAATGGATACTGCTTCCCATTGTTCAGAGAATATTCTGAACACAGAAGAGCTGTGGGTTTGTCCTTCATCTTTCCCTCTCTCTTATGGGAAAGTGGTCCAGAACCAGAGCCAGGCTGGATGAGGCTTTAGCTGCCTGATCTAGTGGAAGGAGTCCCTGCCCATTGCAGGGGATTGGAGCCAGATGATCTTGAAGGCCCATCCTTGTCTGTATGATTTCACAATTATGATTTCTAGACTTTCATAGAAAATCTGACCATCAGCACCACAATGGAAAGTCCTGCCTTTCCAAAACCTGTCTTAAGGTGTTTATCATTCTCTTCTTGTGCAGTCAAACCAACTGTGTCTGTCAATTCAGTCCGAAGTAAAAGATAGGAGAAGCCCCCATGAGTCTTACCATAACTAAAACCTTACGTGAAGAGGTTCAGTAGGGAAAGAATATTTTATTGTGGTTTTGTTTTGGTTTTTATTTTCACAACAAGCATGAGGAACATTTGTTAAAGAGATAGAAAGATAGCAGGAACTTCTACTTTAATAAGAAAGTCAGAAATTGCTGGAGGCTTAGAGTCATCTGGCAATGTAGGCACAACACTGCTTCTGGCATTTCTCCCTCCGTGGGTTCTCCCCACTTCTTTTGGGAGCAGGGTGCCAGGGTAGGGACATCTCTCTATTGACACAGTGTTCCAGCTCATACATTCACCTATGGACATGTCTATATCTTTGGATATTTTGCCTAAGCATCTACCCAGGTGATTCTGACTTTACAGACAACTCTCTCCGCATTTAAATTTCTGCTTTCTCCATTTTCAAGGACAACACCTGCATTTATAGCCTCTTATATCTCCAGTCTACCAAGCTAACAAGCAGCAAATTGCTTTAACTCACTATACATGCTTGGGAATTCATTGCTTGGGAAGTTAAAATATGAGTTTTTTGTGTAGACCCAATTTTATTTTAACTTGACAGTAGTAAAGCAGCCATCAACTGTATTCCATGGAAATAAGAACTAGGGAATCAAAGGGAAAATTCAAATAACACCAATTTACATCTACTTCTTGTCATTGATTGAGTTATGTAGCATATCTGTAAGATTTAGATGTTCTATTCATATTAACATAGTATTTGTTTCCTATTAGCAGTGTACAAAAGTATGAGAAAAGAATTAAACTTCAAGTAGTGACCTTGTCACTACCTACTTAGCACCAGTTTGCTCACACTCAATATTAAAAATAACTCTTAAAAGAAAACAACTGTTTCAACAGAGGGACCACGCTTGCATTCTTTTCTTAAGAAAAGCCTGATTTATTTAATTTATTCATGACAGACTAAAGAAAAGGAAAAAAGATTCTCTATTCAGACATCATTTTTCTAGTGTGAGGCCATACATCTCTCTCTGTAGTGCAGAAGTGTCAGTACAGACACGAATAAAATTTGCTCTTCATCTCACAGAGTCATATTTCCTTGAGACAAGAGATGTTAAACTTACAAAAAAAATAATCAAAAAAGGAAAAATGGTTTTCATCTCATAGCATAAATTAAGGAATGATGGCCTGTCAAAAATGATGTTTCATTCTCAAACAGGTGCATGTTTACTACAGCACTAAGGTCTTATTTAATGTTAACAGTTTGGCAGACATTATCTGATAACTTTCACAGAAAAAAAATGCACAGATGGAATTGATATTAGATTTTAGACAGGGCAGCCCTTCTAAAAAGCATGTTTAAAGAAAGATCATTAGTAAAATGCAGATTTCCTTAGCTCCCTGGAGAATAGGACAATCCAGCACAAGCCCATAGAATAGCCCTTGGCATTTGCAAGGCTCATCAAGCCCCACTCACCCGTTTTTTGGCTGAGCTGATAGAGGAAACACTTGCGTAGATCTGCATTGTCCCTGAAGGTCAGTTGCAAAAGCGACCCTGACTTTTTTAACTTCTGCATTAGCCATAGACCTGGAATGAAAATTGGTGCATATTTTTATCCTTTGTAAATCATCAAGCAGGAGAGTTAAAGACATGTGCCTATAGTAAGGATAACACTGTAATTTTCTAGAAGTCTTGTTTGTTCTTACACTCCTAATTAACAGGAGTCAGAAAAGTCTAAGGGTCTCACAGGATAGAGGCAACAGTTTTAAAACTAAAAGAGGGTAGATTTAGGCTACATATAAGGAAGAAATTCTTTACAATGAGAGTTGTAAGATGCTGGAAAAAGTTTCCAAGGGAGGTGGTAAATGCCTCATCCCTGGAAATAATCAAGGTCAGGTTGGACACGGCTTGGTGCAAACTGTTCTAATTGAAGATGTCCCTGCTCATAGCAGGGGTGGAACTGGATTATCTTTAAGGTCCCTTCCAATCCAAACTATTCTATGATTCTGTGGTTGTCTCATGGCAATCATAAAAATACTCAGGAAGACTGAAATGTGGGACATTCCATTTCCATTATAATGTCTCTTTTTCAGCTGTGGAGATGCCTCTCTTTACTTGCAGCAGAGGAGAAGTGGGAGACTAAGTGGAAACTACGATTCATCTCTCACTGCTGCACACCCCTGAGCTTTCCAGGGAGCAATATGATGGACCTTGTAGATATTGAAATTGCAATTTTTTTTTCTGAAGTTTGAAGGTTTGAAGTCTTCAGCAAATATTTTCCCCAACTTCAAGGTACAAGTCATGCTACAATAATTCCTACTTCCAGTTGTTGCCCTCTCATTCACACTGCTGTGGACCACAGCCAGTCAAACCTTTCCCATCAGCTCTTACCTGTACTAACCAAAGTGCTGTTGTTGTAAAGGGTTCCCAGGTGAGGCCCAGAGAGGGACAGGAAGGTGTGTAACTTGTTGAGGTAATAGCGAAACCTGGGGCGAGTTAGTACAGATCGAATGATGACGTTACCAAGGGAATGTCCAATAAAACTGTTGGGAAAGAAAGAATTACATTAATAGGAAACCCATCTGTGTTCCTTTAAAATAAACACAAAGATGGCACAAATGGCTCTGGAGGGAAGACTCTGTCAGGACTTTCAATAAGATCCTTTAGTTATCATTTAATGGTTTTTTTCAGCCTACAAGATTCTCTTTCATAAGAATCTTTCTCTTTCACTCTCATCTATAAGAATGTAAAAATTAATATCACTAATTCAATGGCTTTTGACACAGGGCACTTTAGGTAAAGCTAATTTCACTGGATGTTGCTCATGTAACTCAAACAGTTACATACTACTTGTTATCTAATAAAGCTTACCTTATTCGGGATATGGAGAGGTTGTACAACTGGATATGCTGAATAATTTCATCCAATAATCGGTCAGTCATTGTATCAAAATCAGCAAAAGTATCAGTCTGTTGAAAAATTAAATGAGTTCATGAATTAAAATATATTACACTTCTTGCAGACTGATGTTATTTTTAAAGTCAAATTCAAGCAGAAATGTAACAACCAGAGTAAATGTTCTTTTAACATGCTCAAGGGGGAAGAAGGGAGATTTTTCACAATCTCCAGGTCCTCTTTTAAATTGAAGTTTTCCTTCAGAGAACTTCAGAGGGGTTGCTGAGTGATTTCAGAATCATAAGCATGATGCTAAAGCAGCCACTGGTGAAGAGCTGCTAATTCTCAGCTGCTCTAGATACCAAGGTCTGCACATGAAAGAAAAGCTTTTGGCATTTAGGATTCAACAGATTACTGCAATAAAATACTTTACAGGATTATACGTTGACATGAGGGTTATGTTGATGCTAAGGATGTCATCACAAAATGATTTGGCCATCTCAATCAAATGCTGTGTGTTTGTTATTGAACAGTCATCAGTAAGAGAATGAGTGCTAGAGACAGACGAATAATTTCTTGCTGGCAACAGTACTGCCAGTCGTGAGACAATAAAACAAGCAATATATTTCCAGTCTATACAATTACAGGCAGATCTTATTCAGAACTTTGTAATTTGGCAATCCAACAAGACTCTAAATCAAACTCCTAACTAATGAGATGCCACAAAACAATCATCAAATGTTGGAACAGCTAACCAGAGTAAAGATATGAGTAATTAATGCTTTTGAAACATATGAGTAATTAATGCTTTTGTGACACAACTCATCTTGCTAATTGCAGCTCTTGCACAGGAAAACATGTCGATATTCACTTTGCAGTACAGACTTAAAATAAATGTTCTCATAAACTAAAAACAGTCAAGTAACCTTCTGCCTGTTTGTTTTGTCTGCATTGATAATTAATGATTTCCTCCTAGGCTCATCATCCCAAACCTTTCATGTTGTTTAAAAAGTGCAAGAATATCAGCCTGAATGTTAATCATAACCAAAATAAGTCAAGTGTCATATTTCACCTGATTATATCTCCATTCTTTACTATCACTTCAGCCTGACTGAGCTTGTCAAATGCATCACAAATAAATGCCTAAAAAAGTGATTTGAATTTTCCTCTATAAGGCAGACCAGCTAAATGACTGGTTTCTTGGGTAATTTTCAGTGTGGTTCTCAGAGAAGGGAAAAACAGTGATGAGATGCTTTACAACATTAAAATAGCCATCAAGCCACCCAGGTTCCTCTTCCAGTGCTGTAAGAATTTCCCCATTTTTCCAGACAATAAGATCTCTAAATAGGTTCCATTATGGACTCTGGATAAATACAAATATTGTAAGATGTTTCATTCTCTGAAAACATTCTTCTCTTGGAAGAGGCCTTGATGGAAGTATGGAATGGTCTCCTGACTATTTTCATTCGCTTACATTCACTGTTCAGGTCTGCTGCTGACAGAGCTGTGTGCTGGAAGTGGCAAGTTCACATCCATACACCAACCAGCCACTTCAAAATATAAAAGCTTTTGAACAAACAAGGTTGGAAAGTTTTAACTCATGTTTCTCAGGTACTCATAAATCAGAATAATGTTTCTGACTGCACAATGGAGGTCCTTATCTTGTGCATAAAGTTAGGCCTTTGGTCGTAAATATGGCTCCACTGCCAAGCAAAGCACAGGATTCATTTCTGTTTCTCTGCCTAGACCAGCAATCAATTTTTCTGGAAGACATTTCTTTATCATTCAAGGAAATAAATCCCACAAACACTGCAACAGGAGAAACAATGGCTGATGCAGCAAAGGGAGCTGACAACACCTGCTGGATATTCCACATCCTCCAGAGAATTTAGCGCTACTAAACTTGCTGCTTTCTGTTGGTGCTGTGCTGCAGGGGCACCAGGCTGCCAAGTTTGCAAACTGGCAGGATAAATCCATTTTCTTCCTCTAAGGTCTAGTCCTATTACTGCTAATGTCATTGCCTTTGACTTTAACGCCAGGAATATTTTCCAATAGGTTTGAACACCCTATCAAATTATACAGGAATAGAACCAAGCCTTTGCACTAAATACTACATTAAACTCGCTGAATTCCCCAGGGCTTTTGTTTCACTCAGCTGGTGAAAAGGCTTTTGCTGAAGGCACTACTTCAGCAATCAAAAGGAAGACAGAAATTAGCTCTGTTCTACCTGATTTCTTTCAGACATTAGGAAGTCCAGTTTTCCACCAGGAAGTCCCAGTTCAATAAAAGTCTTTACCAGCCGCAGATCTGCACTGTTACCTAGGAACAAATGGTATTTTATAAGATGCAATTCAACAGAAAAATAACCAATATAGAGTCAATTTAACACAGTAAACTTGACACCATGGAGCTTTTGCTAAGTGCTGCTAAGAACATTATCACCCCTCAGGATCATGCATTGAAACAGCAAGAGAACAGGAATTCCCACAGCCTGCCCAGGTGGGCTGGACCTCACCTGCTGCTGTGGGGGACTGCATAAATAGTGGGTTAGAAACGGCAAAGATCAGGTCCAGAATAAATCTGTCCTCTATTTGCTGAACAGCAGAGGTAAGACAAAAAGACAACAAGCTCAGGTGAAGCCCCCAGGGACACCTCAACACCTGTGCTGAGCTATAGGGCCGTACCTTCAGATGCAGAGTGGCCCATCTCATGTATTCACAATTAGAGGTGGTGCTGAAATACTATCAGACTTCTAATATTTTGAGAGATGCATCATTTTGTACTAGGAAATTCCAAAGTCTTCTGAAATCTTTTGCTGGTGAAGAAGGTACCACTATGTAACGAGAAGGGCATTCCTGCTACTGAGATATTAATTGGCAAACAGTCCTGGCACAAGCCAGTGTTTGTTTTGGTTTTTTTTTTTTGAGATATCATTGTCTCTACCACTTTTTCTCCATTGTTTTCAGTGTTAACATCTACATCTTTCTAATTTATATCAATAATTTGCCAAGAGAAAGTTCACATTTAACATAACTGTTTCCTGCTTAGAAAGCATATACATAAAAAACCCCAAGACCTGCTTCCTCTGCAGTGAAGAATGATTTTTATTCTCTCACTTTATAAAGTCAGCCACTATCTAATCTATAACAGTGTTTGGGGGGTTTAAATAACATTTCCCTCCTGGGGACATGTTGCAAAACAATCAAGCATCTGTGGAAAGACAAGGAGTTACTGCAATGCACTTTTCCTGTTCACAGGAGGACTGATGTGCTTTGGTGTAGATTGCTGTTAAAAAAAAAAAAAAAAACAACAAAAACTGAAAAATCAAAAACCAAAAACAGATAGCAGGACCCCATATATTAGCAGGAATATTTAATATTCTCATAGATCCTTTATTACAATGGACCAAATAGCATTATAAGGAATACATACTTAGCTAATACAAATAATTAAATTCTCCATTCTTTCATACTTGCTGAACATCTGTCCTTTTCTTGTAATTTACACCAAAATGACTTACAAATAGCAATTCTTCCTGGCCTTACCATCCAATCCATGGACACAGACAACCAGGTGAATTCCATCTTCCAAATTTTCTTCCTCTTCCTCTGGTGGAAAATATGGGATATCAGAAGCTAGTACAGATAAGTCACTGTACAGAAATCCTTCAATCTTCATTTCTTTTTTAAATTTTTCTTTGGCCTGATAAAAACTGGAGAATACATTAGTTAATCGCAATAGAACTGGGTGGTCAGCAACAAACCTTCAAACTAGAAATGAGGAGGCTTTTCTTTGTGAGAAATTATGTTTTCAACTTTCAAGTAGAGACCTGGATGCAATTCCATATCTATTAAAACTGAGAGAAGTCAGAATGAAGGGAATAAACTCCATTTCTTCGTAATTTGTCTACATAAGGGGAAAAAACTAAACTGCATTAGCAACTCACACTTGCCAAAGGAATGAAAGAGTAGCAAAAAATAATATTCTGGTAGCTCATAAAATGAGACTGAGGTACAAAATTAACAATTTTGCCTCTTAACAATGTCATTGGCCTTATAGGTACTGAAATGAAAAATGTATAATTTTTCTACCATCAGATGCACTTATAGTCAGGTAGAAGGTCCTTTTGCTCTTCCTCATGCCAGAGTTAAGGGATGCACCTCATGTGGTAGATATTTTGGGGTTAATTTGATTTTAGATTCTTTTGAAAACAATTTAGTAGAGTTTAGAAGAACATGTCAATGCTGAAATAATTAAGATAACACCTGTCCTATTAAAGGTCTAAAATTTGACACTCTAATTCATCTAGAAGCATTCTGCTGCCTGAAGATGCCAAACTCTTCAACGGCTCTTTGATTCAGTAAAACTTATCCAGATAATTTAGGAATTAATAGTCACAATGTAAGTGTAGAATTAAGTAGAAAACAGGGAAGGACAAGCTTTGGAGATATAACCTTTAAAGCTTGGGGATCTCTTAAGGCAACTTGATATAATCATCGAATCATTGAGATTGGAAAAGACCTCTAAGACACTCAAGTCCAATGATGAGCAATTACTTACATCAGCCCAACTGATTTTAAAGGGCAGAAGAATGAAAAAAAATAGCTTTTGGGCCATGGATCTGGAAGCCTTGAATTCATGAGCATGATTGCATGCTCAAATGTTCTGTTTCACAATGAAGAAACAAATTCTGTGCTTAGATTTATCAGGACTTAAGCATGGTGTGTAAAACTTCAGGGTGCTTTCAAAAGAATAAAAGTAAAGTTGAAAACGAATGTCCATGCAGACAGCCAAAATTTTGGGCAGCTGAATGGATTGAGAAATTTCAGTGCTACTGTTTTTCATCAGCACAGAAGAGACACCAAACCATACTGGAAAAATATAACTGCTAGTGTGCCAATCTGTGAAATAGGCTCCTGTGACGTCAAGGTCACGATGCGGCACTTTTGTGTTGGGCAACGAAGCAAGAAACAAAAATAATATGCCTCTTCTCCAGCTATCCATGGCTTCAATTCTCCCATTCTTCCAGTTTGAGAAGGTGAAGTTGAGACATATCAGCCAATCTGAATTCCCCATTTCATAGTCTAGCTACCGAATGGACTTATTAAAACAGAGCAGTAAAACAGTCTGTGTCATGGCCATGGTGAACTGACTATCAGCGATCGATACTCTGGTGTGGGTAACCTTGATTTCAGGAAGGAGGATCAGCTCTCAAAGATTATTTAGATACCTAAATTCCCCTGCTTGTCATGAAAATTAAGGATCTGATGTCTTTGGCAGTCTCAGTCTCTCTGTGTTTTCATCCTTCCTGTCTATTTAGATTATTCATTCTATATGAACCATTTGTCTGTTTGGATTATTTATACTGAAATTCCTCAGGCAACTGTCTCAAATACAAGCTTCCTGTATGCCTAGTGCATTAAGGTCCTGAACTGTGTCAGGTTCTCTCAGCATTACAGCTACGTTAATAAAGTAATTACTTATGCTTACTTCAGCATCCTTTCGTTGGTCTCTTCATCCATCTCATCTGAATTAGGACAGACCACTCCGAAGGAGCCCAGCGGCTGGCGTGTGATGGGGAACGCAGCCTGTTTTGCTGAGGAGCCCGCCATGGCAGGGGTCTCTTTGAGCACGGAAGAAAAGGGAAGACAGGTGGCTGTGCAAGAGATGGACATGTTAACCACATCAGCAGCCTTTCTGCTTTCCAGGGCTACTCCCTCTGTTGCAGCCAAAGGAAACCCGGTGCCGTTTGCTACAAGTTTATTCTCTTGGCTGTTGGGCTCCTGAGGACGTTCAGCCTGGTGGGCCCCTGATGCAGGGTCTGCTGAGGCAGGTGAGTCATTGAGCTCAATTTCTTGCAAGCCCTGCATTTCTGCATACACTGGTGGGCTCCCATCAGCGAGAGAGCTGCCACATTCTCCTTGCAGTGAGCCAAATTCAGTGGAGGTGTCTGAAGGAGCTGTAACGGGATAGCAAAAATCTGGTACCACTTTTATGCTTTGTGAAAAACTCTCCTCTCCTGAAATTCTACTATTGGAAGAGCCCTGTTGTACTTTTAAACTGTCCGGCTTAAGTTTATCCTTTGGATCCTCAATGCATGTATCAACCTTATCTATATTTTTGTCCAAGTAATTACAAGCCCTTGGTGTTTTTAAGCTGCACTCACCATTGTTCTCCAGTAACAGGCACTCAGAGACATTAACTTGGAGCTGCTTCGGACAGCTGGGTGGTCTTGTATTTTCCAAACTACAGCAAGTCTCTGGAAAACTTTTCTCCTCATTCCCTTGTAACTCAGTGTTACTGCTACTGTGTTTGAGGAGGGGATTGGGATGTCTTCTGTGTTCTATTTGTCCGCTTTCAGTGGTCATTTGACACTCAGAAAAGTCCATGATTATTTTTCCATCTTTATCCTCTGTTTCCATGCAGCTTCTTAAGTTGTGATCTGAATCTCCTGAGGTGGCTTCGCTGTGTTTTGATATATCCACCTCCTCTGGGGGCTCTTCCGGGCTGCTGATCTGAGGGGCAGAGACAGATTTCGTCAGTTTGGTAAGCTCCACTTCCCTCTCCTCTTCCTCAAAGGGCAAAGAGCTGATGGATGTGAGCGATGCCTGGATACCACTGGGCAAGCTGGTGTTGCTTTCCGTGTGGCCACCCTCCAGGGAATTCCGGTGGATGCCGTGCCTCCGGACCAAGTGGTGCAGGATCTCTCGGTCACTGGGCAGCTCCAGGGCCCGGCTGCGAGCATCAGACCATGCCACCGAGCTTGGTTCACTCTCAATGCCTGAATCAGATATTATAGAGGAGGATCTTTTTATGACCCCTGACATCAGGGTAAATTCTTCACTCTCCTCACTTCGTTGCTCCTTTGTGACTGATTTCACTTCACAGCTGTGTGAAGGCAAAGCTTTCAAAACATGGAGATGAACCTTGGTGTCTGCATCCTCTGGTTTTTCAAGACTGGTCAATTCACTCAATGCAAGCTCAGATGAAGTGAAATTAGTTTCAGGATGACCAAATTCATCTAGTTCATGTATTTCAGTGCTGTCTTCTAAGCCATCAGTTCCACATGCTCCACACTCATGCTGATCGCTGACAATAAGCGTGGGCTCACGTTTGTGAGAGTCCTTATTGCTGGATTCCATGTCTCCACAGGTAACATCCACCCCAAGTCTATTACCTTTTAATAAAACTTCCTCAGATGTTTTAAGGTCTTCTGACATGTGCTCTGTATTGCCTGGCTCTGAGTCAGAAATAGTTTCTTCTCTTGAAACAAAAATATTTTCAGGTTTCCTTTGGCCTTCTTTGTTTATTGTACATACCTGAGATGGGGGGTGCTGGTTTAAACCCTTAGCAGCAGTTTCAGTACTGCTGTGTAGGCATGAGGTACTCCTGCTTATCCTGTCTGTGTGTATTACAGGACTGTCTTTGTCAAAGTCTCCTTTCATTACTGCAGTGGGATCATCTGATGCACAGTCTTCATTTTCCAGTTTTACATCCACTTGAGTATTTGTAGGAACCTCAAAATCTGGGAAAACTTCCAAATTCTGATCTAAAGAAAGATAAAAAAAGCAAGCAAGCAAGAAAGAAAGAAAGAAAGAAAATTACCTGTAAGAACACAACAAACCACCCCAGAGATTTTGAAAAGGGATGTTAAATTCTAAAATATTATTCTACACTTTTACATTACAAAAATTATACATGCATTAAAGGTGTATTACAAATGCACCTGCCAGAGTGCATTTAACAAGAATTACACTCACTGAACAGTTACAATTAGGCCAAAGAAGACAATATTAATAAAATACACTTTCCTCAGTATAGCTGTACCTATACTGTTAGTTTTTAGAGTGTAGGTAAGCAAAACAAAATGGATACTTCTTTGTATTCCTGGTGTCATTCAATATTGTTCATAACTTTGAATCAGCTTAATAGTCAGTTCAATAATTTAAATATCTTTAATGAGCATTGTCACAATTTAGGCAGTAGAAAAACTGTGGAAGACTGAAGATTTTGTACCACAGGCTATATTCACTAGACTATGGACACCTATAGTATTAAAACATATTGCTTCCTTGGTAATTTTAAAGTTGAGTGAAAAGAAAAAAGGTAGTAAGGCTATGAGGTTTTACTAAATGACTCTGGAACTAAAAAATTTCTTAATTAAAAATTTGGTTTGGGTACTCAAAGGGCAAAATATTTTTTGGAAGGCAATGCTGCCTTTCAGAGGTGTGAGGCTTTACACAGAAATTGTGGGGCTTTGTTCTGAGATTTCTTACCACTAGATGTCATAGTGGGGATATCAGTCTAGTGCTTTCTCTTTAAATTAGTACTATAGCAAAAACCCAAAAGATCTGATTTTCTTTCTAGATTTTTCCTCCAGCTCTTTTTTAAGGAAAGCTTAATTTCAAGATTAAAAATGTGAAGGAAATACTCTGCTGTTAGGGAAAACACTAAGATTCAGCTGTATTACTTAGGGGCTTACACTCTCTTCCGAGTTCATAAGCCCTAGGGATGTGAGATCACTTATCCTGAGCTGGGGAAGGACCTGCCACAGCTCAAGCTGTCTCAAGAAGCTGTGCCCTGTGGAGTTTCACTCACCTTTGCAAGGCATGTCTGTGTACCTATCTTCAAAGATAACTGGGAGTGTGTTCCAGTCCCCGTCAATGTCCAGGCATTCCGCCGGCAGCGGGGGCATGCTGGTGAAATAATCCGAATTACGAATTTCTGTAGAAATCTGTGCGTGGCTCTGGATCCTGGCAGAAAAATACAAAACAAATTGAGTGCTTGAGTAGCTGTTGAGCTAATCTGTGCTATTTCTACCGTGCTGTTTCTCCATAAGTCCTGCAAGCCCAGATATGCAGGCTGAGGATCCAGTCAATGCGTTTAAAGGGAAGCAGTACTGCATGATGGGGGGTACCCCCATCTTGGTCAATAACCAAGAATTTGAAGGTTTCCATCTCTCAGTTAGAGATATTTACATCTTGCTCAATCCCTTCCTGAAAAATCTCTTGTGTTTTTGAAATTATTCCAGATCCCACTGTCATAGGCTCTTGTTAGCTGCCGTAACCCATTGCTGTCCTCCCAAGGGTCTCAGCTGCTGGCTGGGGCTGGATCCCTCAGCTGGTTTCTGGTCAGGAAATGAGGTCTGTCACTCTGGCTGTGGTCAGGGTTTCAAAACCCAGATGCAGGAAGCAATAATCAAAATTTGGTTGAGCAGTACAGGGAGGAACAAAGCCAAGAAGGATGCCTGGCAAATCCTCTCTCTCACTTATATCAGACCTCAAAGCACTCACAGAGAGCTGTCTCACACATGCACTAATCTGGATGAGCTAAGGCAATTACTCAGCCACTGTCTCTTGACAGAGTCACAGAATCATAGAACAGTTTAGGGTTGAAAGGACCTTCAAGATTATTTAGTTCTATCCCCCTTGGATGGGTAGGGACACCTTCCACCAGACCAGTTTGCTCAAGCTGGCTTTGAACACTTCCAGGGATGGGGCAGCCACAAAGTTTCTGAATAAAAAATTCCAGTGCCCCATCACTTTACAGTAAATAATTTACTTCTAATACCTGATTTAAATCTACTCTCTTTCAGTTAAAAGCCATTCCCCCTTGTCCTATTGCTACATGTCCCTGTAAAAAGTCCCTCTCTGGCTTTTTTGTAGCCTTCCATCTGTTTCCATCATTTAGGCCATTCAAAATGCTACCTGGCTCTCCTCAGTGAATATGACACTAAACTG
The DNA here is from genome assembly GCF_901933205.1 of Camarhynchus parvulus. NCBI lineage: Eukaryota > Metazoa > Chordata > Aves > Passeriformes > Thraupidae > Camarhynchus > Camarhynchus parvulus. The sequence goes on from NC_044572.1 coordinate 146,135,343, forward strand.
GCAGATGAATATGTGTTGGGCTATAATCAATACAATAATTTGTATTTCTGATGGGCGTTCCTATTTAAATATCTGTCTCAAAAATGTGGAAAACATGAAATACAGAGAGTAAGGCAAAAAAGATTTTCATTGATGGCCAGCTGAAAGCAAATCTGTTCTTCATCTTAAAGCCACTATCCCTTGTCTGATTATTTCCTACCCTTGGGAAGAAGATGAATAACTGATATTAAAGTGAGCAAGGAGAAATATTTTTGTCTGTAAAATCTGAGGGTATGTGACCTCCTAGAGGCCTCTACCCTGTACCACACTTAGCCTACTGGGAATGGTGTGTCCTCTTCTGCCTAAGCAGTCAAATGCTGTCAGGTACAGATGTGCACAGCTTCACACAAACCCACAACAGCATGAGAGGCAAAAAACAGCTCCTGTCTGGTAGGAAGGAAAATAAAATGGGGAGAAAGAAGGTACTGTTTGATGTGCTTGTACAGAACCTGGTACACTGAGCACTGATCCGAGTTGATGACCTTATGAACCCAACCAATAATCTCTACTACCACACCCAATATCAATAATACTCTGAAAGCCAAGAATCTGTTTTTCCATCTACATAATCTAGCATATTCAGGAAGAAAACCTGGCTCTACCATGCAGCCTGTATAGAAAAAAATTTCTGCACAGACCAATTAATATTTTTTTTAATATTTTTTTTCTTACCCTTCTTGATAACCACTGAGAAAAACATTATATTTATCTGTAGGAAATGTGCTACTCCTGTGACTGCCTGGAGAAACTGAAGCACTTCATGCAATTAGGGTTTCCCCTGTGCAGGATTATGTTTGTTTGAATAGGGCCATGAGTGTGTGTGTGTGTGTGTCCTCCCCCCAGGATCTTGACATGGGGTTTTCCTTGTACTCAGCTCCCTAAAATCCTGGCATGGGACAACCAAGTGAACACAGCTGGGACCCTGCAGCTATGGTGCTGCTCTAATTTGGCAGGACAAGGCAGTCTTGTACGGTCCATCCACTAATGAAGCCAGGGCCCTTTCCATCAACAGTGAATCAGCCTTAATGTCCCCAATGACAGCTCTGAGAAAAGCAATTTTCTCCTCTGCACTAGGTCAGAGGCAAATGTCTCACTTAGAAATCATCATTGTGACAGGACCTGATGTCATGGCCTTTCAGCCCCTTCTAAAGGATGGGTTTCACACTGGTAATGTTGCAGTCTGCCCATGGTGACAAATAGTCTGGATAACCTTCATTACTCAGAAATTCAAATCTGAGCATCCTTCTTTGAACTCTGCCTTCAGGGGTCAGGTCTTGAGTGTCATCCAAGTCGTCCAGTTGGGTTCATGGGCTAAAACCAAGGGCAGGATTTGCCCTGGCATAACTTTAAGACTGGTTTCTCACACTTCACAATTTGGTTACAAGCAGAAATTGTCCAGCAGAAAGAAATACTTACCTTGGAATGGTTTAGGGATGGTAAAAAGCAAATTTGTAAATGTTAAGATTTGTTGCTTTTCAACAGGTATTTCCCAATAACAGTACCAGTGCTGGATCTAGTGCATTTGATTTAGGAAGTTAATTGAAGAATATATATATATCTATGTAGCTTGAAATTAATTATTTCTGGGGCCAGCCTGATCAGTCACTTTTGAAACTCATTTCAAAAGGTTTACAATATGGAGCTAAAACAGAGCCAATAACCTCTCTTAAACCAAATTCCTTCATACCCTATAGAAAAAGATCTTGTTCTTGACTGCAAAATATTTTAAAGTAAATTTTTAGTAATTCCAGAGATAGGGGAGTGTTAATGGGTTACTTACAGGCCTTCCTGGAACATGAGCACAGCAGGTTTCTGGTGCTCAGTGTAGAAGAAAGCTTCTGAGAATCTTCTCACCTGAGAGAGAGAGATGCACAAATTAAACCTAAGATCTGCTGAAAGGTGACAAGTGCCATCAGTCTGAGAACACAGCACTGACTACCAGGACCAGATTCATTAGTGCTGACATTAAAAAAGAGTTCAATTCTGCTTTGTTTTCCCAGCCCAGCACAAAGCAGCTGTTATTGTAGCATATTTTGCTGTGGGGTAAGACTCCCTTGACAATAAATCAAAGTTTGGTTATCTGTATCTTCTAACTACTTTTCTTAAAGCTGTCAAATTTACCATTTTCCCCTGTATCGTTAAAGTTGGGAAGATTTATTCCTTTCCCACTGGGCAAAAGCAGTAGAGTAGTGATTTATTAAATTAGAAAAATTCATTATTTATCATCTCTTCTATGGGAACATCCACAGTGACTCTCAAACTACCACAACAGCAAAGCCAGTCTTACATGTCACTCCAGAGGAGAATGAGCCCTGTCACAGTAGAAACATACCTGCCTATGTCATGATAGTTACAAACTGAGAGCTCTTCAAATCCCTTCATGGACATTAGATATGTTCAGTGTTGGACAATCAATTACAAAAGAGCCATGGATCTGAAGTGGCTGGCAGAGCACAGAGTGTGAAATAAGCTATTAAAAATTCAGTGCTGTCATCTGCCCAGGAATAAGGTTTGAGTTTAAATGAATCAAGCATAATATGCAATCAAATGTACTGAGCTGTTAAACTGCAGCCCATACATTCCTAATAATAATTGTAAAAGTGACCTCTGTTACAGGGACAGAAAATGGCAGTGCAAAGCATATGTCAGAGCATCTCAGCATTTCCCTAAATCCCAGCTGTACTTTAGCAAATGGCCTAACTAAACAAAGGATGAGCATCCCTTCCAAAAGACTGTGTCTTAACAGTAGGACTTTTCATTTAGGGCTCTCAAACCATTTTCCAGAGGTGAAAAAGTGTAATTACAGTTTATATGAGGAGGAACCAGAGCATGCAAAGTTATGTAATTTGACAAAGGTCAAGAAGACAGTTGGCATCAGTCAAGGCTGGAACAACCCAGAGGCCGAGATTCACCTTGCTGGAGCTGGGAGCGCTCAAAGTTGGGTTATTTGACTGAAAACCACCCAGGTTCCCTCAGAGTCAAGGGAGACCTCACAGACTAACCAGAGGAATTTCAGCATCAGGCACTCAGCCACCTCTTCCTGAATTTTATGCCCCATTTTTGTGAGCCCCAGAGGAGACTTGTTCTGGTCACTCTGACCTCCACTGACCGACAGGAGCAGAACATAAGCTGAGGTGTGAATACCTACCCTGCACACTCCTCATGCATGCAAGGTGAATCCTGCCCTTTCCTCCCCTGTTCCTACTCTAATGATTAGATCAGACTTTGAGTTCAGCTCAGGTGATGTGCTGAGCTGGTGTCTGGTCAATAACCAAGAATGTCCTGATGGAACACAAAACACTTGCTGAACTAATCAGATAAGAAGATCTGACAATGTTTGCTAAAATGACAAGTGGTTTTGTGCCTTCTTTATTACCAAGTACAAGAAGCAATTTCAACATCAACAATATTAATATTTTGCTGTGTGCACTTCATTGTGAGAAAGGCAAATAGCTATATATATGACAGTGAAGAAAACAAATCTATATTCCTTTTGGTAGTTTTGTGAAACCAGTTGAGATGAAATTACATTTTTTTATTTGTCACTGTGTTGTCTGGGTTTTTTAAAACAAGTGTTTATAATTTACGGATATAAGGCGACGTATATCACTTCCCACCCACCTCCTGCTCTATGTCTGATCCTGGTGTTCAAAGTTACTCATTTTGTATAGGATCCTGGGTCACACAAACTCAACCATCTTCATTCCAGAAACTGAAATCTGTAATTTCAAATCCTGGGCCTCACCTCTTCTTCCCCTCCTCTTCAACTCTTGTTGTGCTCACCCCATGCCATGTAAATAGTCACAGAGGCAGAATTGGATTGGAAATATACATCCAAATAAATCTCTAATGTTTATCAAGATGTGACCATTACTGGACTTGCTTTTAACTTCTTAAGATTACCCTTAGCATGTGATGTTCCTGAGTCAGATAAGCTGTGACTTCTGGATGGAGCGTGGCCACCTCTAGGAACTGGGTCCACAGGGCCAGGAGGTGAGAGCAAAGCCAGGCAAGGTCCTTGCTTATCTGCTCTGCTATCTTCTCTGGATTGCTCAGCAGCTGAAGGACAGAAAAGAAATTGTGAGATCAAGAATGTTATGGAAAAGAATCAGTTAGTACATCAGATTAAGTCCTTTTAGGAACAACAAGAAAAATTTCTCTTGATTTAGGAATATTATTGCTAAGCTACCATTTTCAGTTATTTTACCCCAAATAAAGCTGGTGAGACATTTTCTTTTTCTCTTTAAAATCACATATTTTAGTGCAAATGGTCTCAGCTACGCAGTTAGAGAGCAAGAAGTGGGAACAGATAATTTTTTTTGCAGATACTTTACTGCAGGTGTAGTAACTAGGGAAAAAAAACAAAACCAAAGACTGTGGGTTCCAAATTATCCACCAGATGGTGCTGGATGCTCTGAAATAATAAACCATGGCCAGACTCTGTTAGCAAAGGAGCCCTGTCAGCCATGTCACATTAGAATACAGATGGGTTATTGAGGGGGAACCAAACAAGAAACCTCAAACCAAAACACTGTGTCCTCAACACATGATGCAAACAGACATTCCAGAGGGTGCTGTTGCCCATGTCCCACACTAGAACATGCTGGGTCTCTGTGTGCCCTCCAGCTCTGTGCTAAAGCACTGCAGGAAAGCAAAATCTCTGTGTGCCAAACTTCCTCATTTCACAATATCAGAGAATCATAGAATCGTAGAATAGGTTAGGCTAAAGATCTTCTTCCAAATCCCTGCCATGTGCAGAGACACCTTCCACTATCCCAGGTTGCTCAGAGCCCCATCCAGCCTGGCCTTTAACACTTCCATGGATGGGGCATCCACAGCTTCTCTGGGCAACCTGTGCCTGTGCCTCACCACTCTCACAATAAAGGATTTCTTCCTTATATCTAATCTGAACCTGCCCTCTGTCAGTTTAACACCATGCCCACTTGTCCTAGCACTACACACCCTTGTAAAACATCCCTTTCCAGCTTTCCTGTAGCCTTTTTAGGTACTAGAAGGTGTTAAATTCTCTCCCTGGAGTCTTCTCCAGGCTGAACAAACCAAGCTCTCTTAACTTGTCAGCTTGTTAATTTCTTTAATGAGAGACAGACATTGCATTTTACCTCCATGTTATTCACTGGGTTTTTAGTTTTTTTTTTTTTTTGGTTAGGACTGCACTCTAGCTGAAAGCCTGCTTATTTTTCACATTTTATTATGCAGGTAGTTTCCAGGTTGGTGACACTGCAAACTAAGCCATGATTAAAAACAAATTGTCTGTGTGTGAGAGCAGCAGAGAAAAATTGTGTGTGGATAAAACAGACACTGTGTTTATATAGTTTGGATGCTTCCCCATTTTAATGACTTGTCCCAAAATGGCACAAGCTCCAGGACTCATTCTGGTATGGGAAAGATCTGGGGGATACTGGGAAACAAAAGATCCTGCTCAAACATTTCCCTTTGCAGAGTCAAGGTATTACTTTATTTATGACATCCAATTTTACAGGCTGTATGTCAATGTTAATTTTTTATTTGTTAAGTCAGTAAGATGTTTCTTACATCATAAACTGAAAGCTCAGTCTTCAAGCAAAATGCATTATTAATGTAAGTCATCTTAGGAATAGGTGTTCGATGGCTATTTGTCCACTTTACTGGTTGTCAAATGTTTGAGTTTGTCAGGGAGGGAGGGAGGAAGGAAGGAAGGAAGGAAGGAAGGAAGGAAGGAAGGAAGGAAGGAAGGAAGGAAGGAAGGAAGGAAGGAAGGAAGGAAGGAAGGAAGGAAGGAAGGAAGGAAGGAAGGAAGGAAGGAAGGAAGGAAGGAAGGAAGGAAGGAAGGAAGGAAGGAAGGAAGGAAGGAAGGAAGGAAGGAAGGAAGGGAGTATTTCTAATTGTGAGTGTTTTACTGCACTGAAAAGTAGTGCAAAGGAGACTCTAGACTGTGTTGTCTGTCCTATACCGTTACAACTTCTAAGTCTAGTAGAGATGAGGCAGTAAGTTATGCTTCTCTAAATCAGTTTTATGTGAAATCAGATTTCCTTCAAAGTATCCAAGTCAGGACTTAAAACTAATAAATTTGTCATTTGAAACAGTTTTAAAACCATGGCTGACAAACCTTAGGTCATAATTTGTAACAGGAATGTAAATGGACTTCTCATTTGGTTTAGACTCATCTTCCCTCTATTAATTGTTATCAAATTCACTTCCCCAGGGAAGTGGTGGAATCACTACTTTGGAACCCTGGAATTGTTCAAAAAATGAGCAGGTGGCACATTATTGATACGGTTTACTGGTCATGGTGATATTGGGTCAAAGGATGGACTTGATGATCTTGGAGGTCTTTTCCAAACCTAATGATTCTATGATCCTATGATAAATATAATATATGAAAGCTCTGATTTTTCCAGTGATCAGCTGGCACTTGCATTTCTTTCTGGCACTCTTGATGACTTGTCTTTTTCTCAGTTGAAATAAACTTGGCAGGAGCAAGTTCAAGAGTGTAGTTCAGTCACTTCTGTGCCAAAATCACTTTTTTGTTCCCATGATCCTCCAAATACATTTAGGTATCTTTATTTGAAAATATATGGTTGAACAACCTGCCAAAGTACTTTTTCTCCTGTCAGCAGAAAAGCTATAATTGCTACATACCCCAAATAATTTTTTTTATCATACTGATACTCAGGGTAGGCTCACTGAAGCATGCTAGAATAATCCAGTTGGTGGCTTGTTAACAGTGACAGGAACAACTTATAAGCAACTAATCAAAGTTATGCAAAGTAGTTGGTGGAAGAGAAACAGTAAACAAACTTTCCGATGGCACCAAATTCCCTTTTTGCCTGTTCTGATGTATTACTGGGCTGTCTCAGTGCACTTGAAAAATGGACTTGAAAAACCTATGGGCAGGCTCTGATGAAGGAAATACCTGCAGCTCCATACAAAGCTGGGATACTGTCTCTTCCACAGATAGCTCCTCTGCAGGAAAAAAAAAACCACAAAGCAAGACATCAGATTTGAGAACAGTGGATGTGAAATATTAATTCTCTGCTGTTTATTCATGAGAGAAGTCAGCCACTTGGTATTCTTCCCGACAGACAAGTTTCTGTTTGGGTGTGGGCACTCCACAACCCACTTTGTACTCCTGCAGGTGCAACTTCTGCTTGTGCAATCTGGACCACTAAATCAGTAGAAAATGTTAGTGTTTTGGTGACAAAGAGAACAGAATTTGATTCTTTGTTGACTCTCTTGTACTAGAAGTTTGATTTTTAGCCTTTGGTATTTATGGCCAACTGTAGAACTGAATAGAGAGTCCGAACAAATGATGAGCAAGGAATGCTTGTCCCTGGTGTGCTACAGAGGGCTGTGTATCAACATCAAATTCCTGACCAGTACAGAGATACCCAATAGTAAAATATTGGGTATTCTGTACTGCCTTGTGAAGCTGGAATTACCTCACCACTGCAAGCAGCAGTGTTTTGATTTAATCCTGAGAGAATCCAGCACAGGGACACTCTGCTTTAAATGCACCACAATCTATCAGGAAAAGGAGGACATCAATCAATTCTCCAGCTTCAGCAGCTTCATTTTGCAATGCGGAACTTTCTAATGGTGTCCATAAAGAAACAAAGCAGGAACAAAGCAAAACAACTCACAGACCAATGCCCTCCTCAATTCCCAAATGTCTCTTCTCAGATAGCACTGATAAATGGGAAAGGACAAACCAAGATGAGTTCTGCCTTGAAAAGACTCAATCTGAGCTGGTAAAATTTGGAAAATAACCATTCCCACTTTTAATGTCTAAAGTAAGCTACTTTCTTTTTACATATACTACTCAGGAGGCTAGGGAAAAAATAATTAAGAAAACATGCAGAGATTTATATTCTTGGATTTATCTTAACCTTCTGTAAAAACCTATGAGATTATTATGACCAATATAGATGTTACAACTGGATGAACCATTTATATTCTTCCCCTGCTCAGTGGAGAAATATAGCAAAAACAAGGTGCCATCCCAAATTAGAAAGCACTACCTGTGTCAGATGACATATTTTTAATTGGGTGTGTTTCACCCCAGTGAATGTAAGGAGACAGATATAAAAATTTGATTTATATTCATCTTACTGCATGAATCTTACACCCCATAATTTTACTGACTTGTGCGGCAGGTGTCAGAAGATCAGCCATAAAACCAAATCTTTAGTAAATTTTCAGACTGAATAAAATGATGCAGATAACACTCTGCTCAAGAAGCTAAAAAGGGTATTTGCATTTTGCAAATTTTCATGCGTTACAAGAAGTACATTTGCAAATGAAGTGCCTGCTTCAGTACCAGGATTCACTTCAAAACCAGGAAAAAGGTGTTTAGAACATAAGCATGTGCTCTGGGGTGATCATGGAGTTGTGGTCACTCATCCATGCAGAGCTCTGCCATCTCACAGCATATAACCCTGTCTGAGTGAAGCACAAATCCTCTGTTATCTATACCTATAACCAAGATTCAGTTTTGTTTTGTTTTGAAGCAGTTTTGTTGCTTGTGTTCTGTCTGAGAGCTCATAAGCTGCAAATTAAAATGGTGTTTTGTTTCGGTTTTCTTTTGGTTTTTTTTTTCTCTTGTTGTTGGATTGAATAACACACTGTTGCTACCTATGACTTTAGATGGTCTGGAAGGGAAATATATGTTGAGGGACAAGAGATGAAGTGGAAAATAGGATCAATCAAGTCCACAAGTGTGTAAAGCATAGTGCATTGTGTTTGATAGTTCTTATTTATAAGGATTATACTGGAAAATTTTACTCCCATTTAAAACCTGCTGGCCAATGCCATCGACCCTCCTAATGTAAATATCTCTGCAATGTAACAAAACTCATAACTTCAAAACCTGCACAGCACAGAAATACAAAAACACAGATGTGAAATTATGAGGCACATTCATTGAATTCAAAGAAACAGGTGAGACAGCAGGATTTGAATGAGATACTGAGTTTCATTTTCATAGGACCTCACGCTATCGTAACAAAGATGACTAAACACAAATTCCAGAACTTCATCCTGTAAATCCAGCCAGCCAGCACTTGCACATTAGACCTAACAGGCCTGACCAGCCAAAAAACCTTCTGCCAAAAAACCAGAAAATATATTAAACAATTGAATTAAGGAGAAAATCAGAATAATTTTGAAGAGCAAGTGGTAATTGACAGTGGAGGAATATCTTGAGAGTTACAAAGAAGGGAGTGTAACTTAAATCCACTTGTATAACCTTTCAGGTTTTTCTTTTCAATTATTAAAAAAAAAGTTTTCTCAAGAGAAAAAAATATGTTAAGAGTCTTCCCAAGATTTCATGACCATGCAGAACTAGAAGTTACAATTTTAAAAATGCAGCTGAGGCCAAAACTCACCAAAAGGCAGAAATTCTGAACTGTATCAAAATATTTTATTCATCTACACATCAGGCCACATCCTATGAAAGGATATACATCATTTGAGGAGTCAGTCATCTTTAACAGCAAAAGTAAACACTAATCAGAAAACATAGATGAAAATCCCTTAAAGTCTCTGAACAGAGCAAGAATTTTGGTACTAAAATATGTGTGTTTAGAATTGCAGCACTGTAAAATTTTCAGTGATTTTAAATGAATTTTCACTTACCCAACTTCAGCTGTGGTAAATCAGGAATCTCATTCATTATGAGGGTGTAGTATGAGTGAAGACCCCTTTGAGCATTCAGGAGCAGGAGGCAGAGATCCTTATGCCACTTGTATGCATGCTGCATACAATTTTCAGATGGGACATAAAAGCTGCCCTGTACAACAAAAGCATCAAGAAAATAAAGTAGAGAAATTAAAATTCATGGTCTCCATTTCTGTGACAGGTTTCCACAAAAACCCAGTTGGGGACAGTCATTCATCTCTTTTTACAAAGGTATATAGTGATAGGACAAGGGGTAATGGATTTAAACTAAAATAGTGACGGTTTAGACAGGAGATTAGGAACAAAATTCTTTACTATGAGGGTCGTGAGGCCCTGGCACAGGTTTTCCAGAGAAGCTGTGGCTGCCCCATCCCTGGACCTGTTCAGTGCCAGGCTGGATGGGATTTGGAGTAACCTGGTCTAGTGGAAGGTGTCTCTGCCCATGACAGGGGATTTGAACTAGATGGTATTTCAGGTCCCTTCCAACCCAAGCCATTCCATGATTCTTCAATTCTAATCAAGCAGATGGCACCAAAGAGAGATTTTAACCATCCCAACCTCCCAGCCACCCAGCTAGCAAGATGTGTAATCCAAGAGTGTCTCATTCGACACGTTCATTTTGCTCAAACCATAACAAAACTATCAGGTCTCAGCAAGGCTGTCATATGAGAAGACCCTCAGACCAAAGAATGTAACAGAGAAATCAACCTCTGTCCTCCCACATGTCCCACTGTGGAGCCAATGTCTCTCCCCACAACACAGAGAGTCCTGTGTGAAATACACCCTCTCTGCTGGAGGAGGAGGAGTGGAAAGAGCTATAAAGATCCCTACATTCACTTTCCTTTTCCCTCCTTATTGCCTCCTGCAAAGGTTACAGCTTGATGGTAGCATGGTGTGCTTTGTAATCTGTATTAGTGAACAAATGCAGGTGGCATTGCTATCCCATCAACAAGTATGAGCCACTCTGTACAACAGGATCAATGTCTGTGTTAGTGTAGCTCTTGTGGGAGAATGGAACAAGACAGATCACAGCATGTTTACCACAAATATTTCCCATACAACACTTTTAGACTTAGAATGTAAGCTGAGTTTTCATTAGGGCACCATAAATCAGAAGTTTTCACTTCTGTCAAAAGATGGTTGTATAAATTAATGATATTTGAGATTTGAACTGCTTAGGTTTAAAGCAAAACTATTTATTAATCCCTGGGTTTGGGAAACATGGACAATTTGCAACTTAGTCCACTGCTTATCACTGCTGAGGTAAGAATACATTCCTACAGGCCAGCCAGGTGCTGACTGCCTTTTTGGACAGTCCCAAAATCTGCATGTCTCCAGGAGCAACAGAGAAGAACAACATGCCGGCACATCTCCTGTATTTTTCTCCCTTTGACTTCCCTGAAACCTGTATTTCACAAATCTTGGCCTGAGCCAGGATGCTTCCTGCAGTTTCTCACGCCAATCTTCGAGGAGTTAACTAGAATTCTGTGGTAGGCACAAAGAGAACTGCTCTCTAGACCTGCAGAGAAACAGTTGATGATAATTGACGGAGTTGGCTGTTCTTCAAAGGTTTCAAAATCTCCAGCCTCAGCATGGATACTTTTTACTCTCACCATGGCCAAAACAAAAAAGGGAGCAGAAAGAAATGCTGCTCAAAACAACAGAAAAATGGAAGTGGATTGGTGTACAATGGCACAATGTCATGAAAATATGCCCTCCTTTATTATCCACTGCTGATTTTTTTAGCCAAAAATTAGCCTGGCATTTAAATGCTACACTGCTGAGAAGAAGGAAGAAAGTGAGTTAATTTCATAGTTTATGTGAATGCTGTGACGTAGTGTTGGGCATGACTACACTTTAATAGGTCTATTTTCAGCCATTCTGTGGAATAGACTATAGTCTTAAATATAAAAAGTAATAGAAAAATGCACCTGCAGGTGGGCTTAAGACGTGCATGAATTAATGTTTAAAATATTACTCAATTAGTCCAGTTTTGAATTCCTTAGCATTTGTCTTCCTATCTCATGGTGCTTTTTCAAATTTGTCCTCAGCTGATTTACACTGGACAATTGACCGCATGTTCTAAAAGGCAAAGAATTAGGAGCACTGAATACAACCACAACAGGCAAGTCAATTTTTCTCCAGCATTTCTCTCCATTGCAATATAAACTTTCTTCAAATTACTGTAAGATGTGGATGGTATCCTGTGTGAATAGACAGCTGAAAGGATTGCTCCAAGCTCTCTTTTCTCTTCCTGTCTCAGCTCCCTGGGAAGGGTGTCTGTGCCAAACAAAGGTGCTGTGCTTTTAGAATGCCATTGCATGAGAGGAACTGCTCTGCACAGACCAGACTGGGCTGTGCATGAGTAAGAGGACATATCATTAAGCATTTTGATTAAATTCTATTAAATGGCAACTGGCTTTGAAACCCTGTTGCTTAATGGGAACATCCATCCTAATTTCAAAAATCTTTTTGTCGAGGTGGAAAGTGAGTGTGACAGAAAAAAAGGTGACAAGCTCCAAATTTCTGGTTCTTCAGTGACTTAAAGATATTACTGCTCTCACAGGATTGCTTCTGCTTCTTCTCAAAGTTGTCACACACGTACAGGATACAGAGCAGGACATTACAGAGATTATTAAACCCACCTCAGGGACAGTTTAAACTAATGTGAACAAAGGTCTGTGCATCTTCATCTGCAGAGACCCCAGAGGGCAGGCATCTATCAGATGATGCCATTATAAACTGCTGGAGCTAAATCAGCTTATCCATCACTGTTCAGTAAGCTGAGAAATGTCAAGAAATATCTTCTTTTAGGATGGTCTAAAGATTGCAGACCTTTCACATTTGCTATTATAATTGCCTCTTCTGTGCATTTATTCAGGTGATTCCCTATTTCCTTGCCAATAGTTTGAAACATGGATTCAGACTACAACATTAATCAAGTGTTGTAAACAATCAAGTTTGGTAACAAATATGTCACGTGCTGTTCTAAGGGAAAAAACCAGCTCCCAGGAACAACAGTGGCTATGACCCAGTAAACAGCTACAAAGTTCTCAGCTTTCCAGCTTTCTTGTCTCAGGATGACAAATATTGGTTTACTTCTGGTTATGGCAAATTTCTCATGAAACCAAAAATAACACTGAAGCTGAAAATTTCACCTGAGATCTTCAAAGCCTGATGGCTGCTCTGGGCTTGTAATATCCATTGTAAAAGTACATGTTGGTTTCCTTTGTAGAGATTCTCACGACCTTTTGAACTAATTCCTTTGGCCTACTGTTATTTTAATCTCATTAATTTGTAGGAAGACAGATTCTTCTGTGCTGTTTGTAAAATGCATCTGCACTGATTTCCTTTTCCAAGGCCCTCTCTGTCTGTATTGGTAGACTGCATCACTGGCTTTTGCCCTTTTCCATTTCTGAAAATTTTGGGAGGACATGAATTCCTGACAAATTTCACTTCAAGACTTAAGACCTAAAGGTACTCTGATAGCAAAGATGGATGACAACACAGAAGTCAATAGTACTGACACAAAATGATTTTTTCCATTGTGCCAACATCATTAGGGCAAAATAGATCAAAAATTCTCTTTAGCCCTCCTTTTGTTCTGAATGTATTTATACAAATATTTTGTATTTTTGTATCTTTTAGGCAGTAGCCAAATTAAGTTCTCCCTGAGTTTTGGCTATTCTAATTTTCTCCCCGCGTAACCTTACAACACCCTTGTAGTCCTCCTGAGTTTCCTGCAACTTCTTCCAAAGGTCATAAACACTCTCCAGCTAAAGAGCTCTGAAAATCTTTTCTCATGAAGAATCCACAGTATATATGTCTAATTTCTCCATTTCCATTTTTACTGTGATCATCATCAATCACAGAGTCATAGAATGGTTTGGATTGGTAGGGACCTTAAAGATCATTTAGTTCCAAAGCCCCAGCCAAAGGTAGGGAGACCTCATACTAGATGATCACATAAAGAAAAACCTAGAAAAAGTGAGATAAAAACTACTGCCTAGTGTTTTGGAAATGTAAAGCCTTCAGTTCACTTTGATCATGATGTGCAAAGCTGGACCCCAACACTGGACAATCACTGACCCTTGCCCATCTATCCTCTAAGCTGGTTTTCTGCTAGATTTACCCAGCCAAGTAAAATAGCCTTCAATATCAACAAACCCAAACAAACTAAGCATTTTTGCAATATCCCTGTTGAATACATTTAAGTAAATCAGCCTTTCAAATGAATAGGTTCCCTGTGCAATGCTCTTATCACTCAACAGATTCCTCCTATAATTAGACTTTATTGCTTTATAAATGTACTTTTCCTTTATAATAAAAGAAAGGAAAATTACTTGCAAAAAGCAAACACCTTCATCAAATAAGGTTCATGTCAATTCATTATTCAAATGCAGAGCACAATTTGCAGATATTCACTACCTGTGCACTATGTCTATCTAATATCAAAAGGCACCAACGGAATTTTATGCTTTGTAATGTACATTAAGTAGCTTGTATTTGTTTTGTATTAAAGCAATTCCATGAGCTATGTTAACTACATAGCAACGTTCAACAATAGCACTAACAGTTGGTAAATGAGACCCTTTATGTTTAATCTAACTCAACACATTTCACAATTCAGATTCAAATTGCTTGTCAAGAATTTTAATGTACTAAAAAGCCATTCCAGATCAAACAGACAAGTTTTGCAGTCTCCAATGATTTCCAGTAGCAGAGAAAGCTACCCTACCTTTGCTGCTTCTGGGAAAGATTTACAGAACTGCTTGAAACTGAGGGACAAATCTCAGCACCCCAAGATAAATGTAGTTTCTGAATCTGCCCATTTGTTTGCAAGACCATTTTTATTATCTAATATGAAATTTTATTCTGATTTCAAACTTAAGGACCAAGGCTTTACTCTCTACTTTGGATGCTGTTTTCTAAGTTAAGAGATTTCCAGTTATTTGGTCTTTGGAAATTAAATTATAGTTATGACTTGCTAAAACTATAGCTAAAACTTTAGTGCTTCCACTTCATTTGTGAAAGTGCTTGAGCAGTGGTGGAAAAAGGACAAGTTTTTTATTCCATTTTCTGAAACTGGTTGCATATCAGAAACTACTTTTGTCCTAAAGAGGTTATAATGAAAAATACATTAAAATGAATGATCAGAGAATTCATGGAAGAGGAAAAGAATGTCTTTTGAGCCATTGTTATGACAGAAATTACATGCAATTCAAAGAGAAAAAAAGAATCTAGATGATTGAAAATAAAAAACTTTTGATGATGATATTTCATGTGGAAAACCACAACCAACCACCACCAACAGCAAGGAAAAATTCTGCATTTGGATTGACTAAGAATATTTTCATAAATATTAATGGTATATAAAGAAAGAAACCCATATGTATACACATAAAGATATTGTAGAGTTTTAGATTGGATATTAAAAAAGATTTCTTCACTAAAAGGGCTATCAGGCATAGGGACATGTTGCCCAGGAAAGTGGTGGAATCATTATCCCTGTAAGTGTTAAAAAATGCCTTGGATGTGGCATTTGAGGATGTGGTTTAATGGTATAAATGATGGTGGTGCTGAGTTGACATCTGATAATCTTAAAGGTCTTTTCCACCCCTAAGGATTCTGCATGTGTGTATATGTATATTTACACCTCCATTCAGCTATGGAAAACTGCCAAACACAAACAACTCCCCCTCATTAATTCATTCATCAATACAAACATCTTTTACATCCGTGTGCCAGGCATGGAAAAATTATTGGCAAATCTAAAAAAAACCATCGTTTAAAGACGTGGAAGCCCACAGAGGCCAGATTGTGGATGCCATTCTGTGGTGACATTGTTTCTTTTCAGCCTGGTTTCGGAATTTTAAATGTTTTTATTGAACAGTGCAACCAGACACTACATATAACAAGCATGGGACCCAAATCTTGGTCCTATTTGGCAGAAAAACAATGCATTTCTGTTTTTTGTCTGACAACAGAAGATATGTGAACACAGAACATTGTTGAGGGTGGGGTGACACCCACATAAGCCAGCTCCTGTAAATCTCTTTCCTCTAATATCCATCGACAGGAAGACAGCATGCTTATGGGAGGAACAGCTATGGAAAACTGAGAAAATTAATATTTTCCATTAAAAAATAAAATTGAGGACCAAACATTTAAGATAAATAGAAATATTGGACTAGGATGTGCATATTCTATCAACTTAATAAACTGCTTTTTGTATATTGATTTATTAGTCTGTATTTGATATGTTGGTTCATTATCCAAAGCTCTGAAATAAAAGTAAAATCATTATGTTATATTTAAATTCTATTTCAGTTACACTAATTACACTAATCCAAAGCTTCAATAACGGGCAATAATTAGAAAGGCCGTGACAATATATGGAACTATTTATGTTATGCCTCTCACTAAATCTGTTATGTAAGAAAATGTAGGCGGGTATTTCATAAATACAATTTGACATTTATATTACCTCTAAAAATTAGAGCCACTTTGTTAAACCCCTGGGATAATAACACAGTAGAAAAAGTATTTGACATTGCAGTCAGATTTAGTGACAGGTTCAGAGATAATTTACATCTTGTACAAAATTAGCAGTTGGAAAGTATTTGACTTGAGACCCTTAAAAAATAGGAGCCATCAAGCTCGAAAAAGAGCATTCTCTGAACAGATAGAGAATTCTCCTGGTCAGTTCTAATTTGTCTCATTTGTGTCAGTGACTCTAAGTCACTGTTCTAAATGGAGGCTGTAGGTTTATTACTTGCAATTGGCCAAGGAAGAAGGAGTGGCCAGGAAAGTATTTTTAGGAAAATTACCATCTAAAAATATCATTCTAGTAATACAAAAGTGTTTCACAGATTGCACTGATTTCCCTTTAAGTTCTTCTAGGAGAAAAAACACTGACAATGTTCCAAATGTCTCATAATGATTTCTCATTTAAAATAAAATTTCTGGCTTCTTTTTTCTTTCATCAAGAAAAAGTTTATATAGCCATATATTTTCGAATTTAAAGGTCAAAAAAAAAAAAACCCAAAATACTTTTGTTCATGCGCAGATGTTTTGGTTTCTTGTGGGTTTTTCCCCAGATTTTTCTATTAGGGGGCGTTTCACAATTTTTTAGCTTCTATGCAATTATTTGAAGTCTGTTTCCCACTCACTTTAAAAACTGAACTTAGTGACTGGAGGCTGTTACATCCTACATATCATCAGAAGTGTCTACAGTCACAATGGCTCTTCATGTAAAAGCACTTATAAGGTATTCTATAGAAGTTCTTGAACAATTCTGATTATGATAAATATGAAGGGGGAAAATCCTTTTCCTCCACCCAATCTCTAGGGTTATACATCACCACAGAGAAAATTAAAGCTGCAAAAACATTGCTTTAGCAGTAAATTAAGCTCTGGGGAAAATGTCTCATGAAAGTCAGAGCAGTGTCTGACCCAAGGCATCCTTCTTCTAAGATGAGCACTGAATCATCTGGCACAAGAAAAGTTGTATGAATCATGTATCATAGAATCATAGAATCTCCTGATTTGGAAGGGATCCATTAGGATTATTGAATCCAATTCCTTGTCCTCAACTGCTTCTCATATGTCTTCCCCTCTAGATCCTTCACTCTTCATAGCCTTTCACAATTTTCATAACCTTTCTTTGGATACTCTGAAATACCTTCATATCTTTCTTATGTTGTGGCACCCAAAACTGCCCCCAGCACTGGAGGAGAGGCTGCCCCAGTGCAGAGCAGAGTGGGACAATCCCTCCCTTGCCAGGCTGGTGATGCTCTGCCTGACACCCCCAGGACAGGGCTGTCCCTCCTGGCTGCCAGGGCTCTGCTGACTCCAACTTTCCACTGACCAGGACCCCCAGATCCTGTCCCACAGCTGCTTTCCAGCCTCATTCCCCAGTCTGTACACCCAGGTTCCCCATCCCACATGCAGGATCCAACACTTGCCCTTGTTAATCTCCATACTGTGGGTGATTGCCCATTTCTCTGATTTGTTGAGATCTCTCTGCAGAGCCTCCCTGCCCTCAAAGGACTCAACAGCTCTTCCCAGTTTAGTGTCATAGACAAATTTACTTAGTATTTCTTCAAGTTCTGCATCCAAGTTGCTAGTGATGTTGAGGTGAATTGGGAAAAGGATGGAGCCCTGCAGAATCTCACTATTTACACTGCCAGCCTGATGTCACCCTGTGTTGGGGAGCTGTTTTCATGAACAGGATGGCACTGCTGGGGTACATTCCTTGAGCTTTTATTGCAACATCAGCCTCATTGCATGATTGAGACAATAGAAAGATGGCAAAGCTCACGTACAGCCAGCCGCAGCCAAAGATTTCTTTGTTACAGAACATTTTAAAAACTTTCTAGCCAATAGCATATTGATAAAGCTTACAGACAGTTGTTCTAGCCAATTATTAAAAGTACACATACACCTGCTTCACACAATGCTTGCTTGTCTGCCTTCTATTAACAATACACAATACACCATTATTAAACTTAAAACCTTCTACTATCTTGCTAATCATATTTTCCTGCAGTCTTAAGGTCTATCTTAGCCATGCCTAAAACTCAAGCTATTGTTTAATGTCCTTGCTTTCTATACCATTGTAACTTTTTCTACTTTCAGACTTTGCAGCTGCAGCCAGTTCTCTGTTCTTTCTAAGGCCTGTTTTCTCAGCTTTCTAAAAATCTTCTTATCTGTACTATTTTCCACATTACTCTATCCACTACAACCCTTTGGGTCTGCTTTTATTTCCCTCTGTTACATCTGTGTCTGAAAATTACATGTTAGTTCATATCTTCATATTGTTATTACTAAGAGTCTGTGTAGGGAACATTCACAAAGCACACTGTGATATTCTGAGAGATGATAGAGCAACACTGAATAGTTAAAATTTTATGGGGAAAACACCCCAAAATATTAAAAAATAACTGTTTATGAAAAAGGGGGACAGATTAGGTACAAATATTTATATAAATATCTTTCCATCTATTTTGCTATCCAAAACCGGTCTTTATATGTAATTTTAAATTAAATATTTATTAATACATACACACTCATGGAGCAAATTCTGATCTCCTAACAAAAAATAACGCAGTGGAGACATCAAAAAGGGCCTTAATACATTGTCCTTTATGATTAGAGTCCATGCTGCCTACTCACAGATAAGGAAAGCAAATCCACTCCTGTTTCTGTGATCAAACAAGGACCCCTTAGCTGAAGAGCTGCCTTGTTATTACTCATCCCTGCAGGCAGCAGCAAAAACCAGTAATTTTTTAAAAGAATACTTGTTAACATCTTTGTCTCTCCCACCTGTATGTACAAACACACACATGTGGAAATGGAGACCCTGTTCAGTGATATTAACACAATTGTGTCATTACAATTGGCATTCAGGACATCAGAAAATGTCAAAAAGGTTTTGATTCAACTTGCATGCCTGGCAACAGGGAAGGATGTGCTCAGCTGTGGCTCTGGCTGGGGTGGAGATGGCTTTTTGCTGTGTAATTATACAGGTTAGCAGCTGGCAGGGTATTTCCTTTTATATCAGTGCTATATACTGCCTGATATTAAGTATATGAATAAAGAGCTAAGTTATTAAATAAATTATTTTCCCAAGGATTTTATAGATTATTATTGGCTTTATTTGCAAATGTTTACATTGCATAGGGGTTAATGGCCAAAGCTCTAATACATGTCACAGTTTGCTTGCATAGGAGTGGTGAGATTAGTACCTAGGAAAACTTTTGTATTTAGACCATAAACATATCCAGCTTAGCTCATCATCCTGGACTCCCTTCACAGCACAGAGAGAGACACAGGCATTTTTGGAGCACAGTTCATTCCCTCCACTTCAAATGTTGTTGTTACAGAATCCTAGAATGGTTTGGGTTGGAAGGGACCTTAAAGGTCACCCAGTTCCAAACCCCTGCCAGGGGCAGGGACACCTTCCACGATCCCAGGCTGCTCAGAGCCTCAACCAACCTGGCCTTGAACACTTCCAGGACTGAGACACCCAGAGCTTCTCCCAGCAACTTCTTCCAGTGCCTCACCACTCTCACAGGAATTAATTTCTTCCAATTATCCAACACAAATCTACCCTTAAAATCCATTACCAAAATCTACCCAAATCCAACCTTAAAACCTCCCTTGTCCTATCACTTCACACCCTTGCAAAAAGTCCCTCTTCAACATTTTTATAATGCACAATTCCCTAGAAATTCTCCTTGCTTTCCACTGTGTATGAAAGGAAAGGACTGTGTATGAAAGGAAAGGACTGCGTATGAAGAAAATTAAACTAGAAGCTCAGAGGCAGACAATTCAGAGTTGTGCGGAGAAGTTCCACAGCAGTGCTTATTTAAAAAAAAAAAAACAAACCAAACCAACAAACAAAAAAACCCCAAACAAACAAACAAAAAAACCAAAACAAACAAACAAACAAACAAAAAAAACCAAACAAAAAAAAACCCAAACCCTTCATTCATATAGTTTTGAACTGGGGACAAAAAATTGTGGAGCATCCTGAATTAGAATAAGTATCTTCTTTCCTCAGAGAAGAGAAATGTTTCAGACATCACGATTTGGGTTCTTCACTCAGCAGTAATTGCTGACTCCAAGAAGCTGACAATCAGCCCCAGAGCATGAATTTTTGGGTCTAGTGTGAGCTTGGAAATCCTCTTAAGAAAAATTAGGAGCTGAAGGGGCCTGAGATGGAAGTGGAGAGGTGTGCAGGGAGGGGAAGGTCTCATCTTGTCCTTACAGGAGAGAATGGCCACAGCTGATACAAGAGCTGGCTGAAAACACTTTGCCAATGCATGCAGGCCAGTGTGGACCTCACAAACAAATTAAATTCAGTTCTCTTGCAGGTGCCATTTCTCTCGTATTGTTTGGCAGAATACACTATTAAACCCAGTGAACTCCTATCAAACTGCATGTACCAAACTACTTGGCTCTGTGTTGCTTTCTGAAGCACAGCCACGAAGCAAATGGTCACTCTGACATGCTTTTTATGTAATAAAAACAACAATGAGGACTGCAGCTTCCTATTTAGAAATGCCAGGCTCTATTATGTGCTGACAGTCACTGCCAGAGAGAAAGTGACTTCAGGCTTGGATCTCTGTTCACGTAGGACAAGAGCTACAGGAATAATTGATTTTACAGTTCACTGCCGAAACAGGAGAAAAAGAAACGTGTTAAGTCAACTTAGAAAGAAGTATTTCCTTCTTCAAAGTGAAATGAAATGCCCTTCTTTTGATTTTTTTCTTTTTATTTTTCCAAAGACATTTTCCTTAGTGATTGCAAGCTATCTAGTGCTTGTGACTTCACATTTCAAGACCTGCCACTTAAGCACTACAACAAACCTTTTACAGTTTTATAATGAGCTACAAATACAAATTAAATCATACCTTAAAGTCACCTGTTCACAGTGAATTTAGATAAATTGACATGTGCTGAGTCATGTAACTTAGCACAAGTCACCATAGCAATTATTTAAAGTGGGGAGCAGTAAACATTAGGATGCAGAGAGGATGTTCATATGGAAAACATATTCCAACCTATTATAGCATATGCCTATTTCACAGCTTCCCACAGAGCTGGTGGACTCAATTCAGCAGTCAAACCGCTCTGTCTGTGACCACAGAGTCTGGGGTTTCTTTCCTGCTAGGAAAATGTCATGTCAGGGGGCTACAATGTACAGGAGGAGAACCAATGCTGACGTTGCATTGTCTGCACATCAGGCAGATTCTAGAAATAACCCAAGGCTCACTGCACTTATCCACTGATGTTCCACTTGGGCTTTCTGAAATTTGGGTCCTTTTTTACCTTTCCAAAATGTTGACAGGAGCTGCCTCAAAATTAAATATCAAAGTGATAAAATATTTGATGAGTTCTATTTTTAACGAAGAGCATTATCATGAAATCAGACTGGTTAGGGTTGTCCTGATATCCTTCCCCTAAGCACAGGATGCGTTGAACAGTCTCATTAATGAAATGTCCCTATTGCAACCACTCCTGCTCTGTTTGTGCAGAAGGTCATGTCAATGAAAACTTATTTGGGGCTACTTGAAATTTCCCAACAAGCTGTGATTGAGTTGCATGAAGACCTTGAGCACATGAAGCAGACAAAATTGCCATTTCAAGCCTAAAAACACAAAAAATTCACATCCTGCTACTCTCTTAAATCTATTCTCAGCTACAAATATGTCTGTGTATGGAGGAAGAATTGCTTACTTCAAACACTGGAGCACCATTTGTGCAGAAGGAAAGACTCAAAGGCAAAGACAGGGGTCCTCCTGTCCAAAGAAAGGAATTTATGAAGAACCAGACACAACAAAAGTGCAGAAATGATACTAAAGAGATGATAAAAATTAGGTCTCACTTCAAAGAAGTGGTGAATTTTCTCATTTCTGTTCACATTTGGTAGAAAATACATTTATGAGCTAGATGCTACCACAAGCAAAATCTGAGGACCACTATTCAAGCATCATAGAGATACAGTAAGAAATAGGTCATACTTCCTCTTCTTGGGAAACCTAAAATTCAAAGAGTATATATATAAAAAAAAATATAAAAAAATTTTAAAAGTCTATTTGACTATATTCCACGTCAATCCAACAGGCTGAGCCATTGCTTTTACCAGCATTCACTGGAATTAGTTGTGGGGAACATATATCTACTGTCTTACAACACAGCATGATGCCATAAGAAGAATTGTGACTTATTTTAATAACAAGAGTATAGACACGAGTGCCTTTTAGCAGGAGTTTATGAATTGCACCGCTTGCTTTCCAGGCTACCTCAGCAGGTGGCCAAGATCACTGAACCCTGTCATTTTGCTACCACTGGCTTGACTTCTGAAATTATAGGTACGATCTGAAAATAAGTTTCTAGTAGGTTATTTTTGTTCTTGATCACACAGACTGTCAAAGGAGGGAAGAGATACAGTGCCAACCATGCCCACCCAAATCTATTTATTGAGAGCTTTGCCCAGAATTCACTGTTGAAATGTCTGTAATCAGAGCAGTTGCTGCACGCTGGTTAATTACCTTTGTCTTCACAAATGGATATAAAAAACGAAACAATCACAACACTATTTCTGATCTTTTCCTCATCTTAGCAAATTTAAACATTAGCAACAATGTCAAACAATGGCTAAAGAGGAAATATTTAACTGTCTTTTGACAGTGAAAAATTACTTTAACCTTTATGAGTTCATTTTTTAAGCAGTTTGACATTTTGTTACCAAGACAGAGTTTTTGTTTTATTGTTTGCTTCAGCCACAAGTGTTACCAAGTAGGTTCCTATGATTCATATGCAAGTGGAAAGAAATCATGTCTCTATTGACAGGACTGTTATTTTTTATTATTATTTACAAATGCTCCTGCATATCCCAGACTTTCAACTTGATTCATGATTGACTTCTATTTTTCCCCAAAGAGGTGAGTAAAAGATTTTGACTTCTATAGTCTTTGTCAAACCAGATCAGAAGAGAAATCCAACAAGTCTTGTATTTTGCAAGCAATCACAGTCGAGAATTTTATGCTCACGGAGGAGACAGAGGTAAACAAAGAGAACAAAATAAAAGCCTAAGCCCTGACAGCTTCAGAAATTGAATTCCTTCCAGCAAAAGTCTTCCTCAAATTACCCAAATATTGGTTTATATCACAGCCCTCACAGTTCCCATCCCTTCAGAACAAGGGCTGTGTCACAGCTGTCATTTTGCACAATTGTGACAAATCCTACAAAGTTCACAGAAGACCCTTCTGGCAATGTGTTATACCAGCTCTCTTATGGGCTACAGAAATTGGGAGAAAAAGAATCCTTTTATTGGGTCTAAATGTGCCTTTTTATCAGGTTACCTGAATTTTGTCCATTACTGTATTGTGAAAAATAATCAACAGAAGATCTATTTTGAGAACATACTTCAAGTCTGTTGCAAAACCAAGTCAAATCAATTTTCATTACTTCCTTACTTATTTTGTTGAAGATAATTCTGAGGCTCAGAGTCCCACCACTCAGGTAATTGAAGTTGTAAAAGTTACCCAATGAGATCCACTAGATTTTTCTTTTAGAAATCTTTCAAAACCTGTTTTTTCATGAGTATTATTTTATTTTATAAGTATTAACTTATTATTTTATTTCAAATCACACTCAGAAAAAATCATTTACAGCCCGGATTAAAGGCACTTTCCTTCTTGCAAAAAATTGCTCTGCACAAAAATTGCTCCTCCTTGGCCCAGGTGCTGTAATTTTGGACTGGCTTCTTTGACATGGGGGATGTGGTTTCTATGCCTCTTGCTGCCAGGAAACAGCTCAATATCTAATCCTGCGATTATGTCACATTCCTGAAGTCTTCACTTATGACACTCTCAGGCAATGAATCATTTATAGGTCTTTCACATGCATGCAAACATACATCAAATGGAAAAGCCAATGATAAAATAACATACAGTCTTTTTTATCACTGCAGAAATCTCCAATTTCTGTTCTAACACTGAAACAGAAATAATGGCTAATCAGAATATTTCCTGGGTATGTTACTTTAAGGCAATTACATTGATATGTTATAATTTACTGCAACAAAATAGAGAACTTTTGAATAGCTGGAACTGTATAAATTTGCATAAATATTACATCTTCACAGGTTCATTTTCATAGCCCCATAGATACCTCCTGTATTATGCATAGTACATATACCAGCCCTCAAGTAATTTACACTCAAAGACAATCAAATTTCATGAGCTATGAGTAGCTTGCCATTTATTCTGTAGGCCATAATTTTATGGTGTTAAATAAAATACTTCTAATGAGTTCAGTAGTGGAGAAAGAGACTGATTGGCAGCTCTGGAGAGTTGAACTGTATTTGTTTACAAAAGAAACACAATGTGTAGAGCAGAACCAGAGCTTCACCACCCACATGAACATTACTGAGCACTGCCTTGGGGGTGTCCTGCTGTCCTGCTCAGCCTTTCACCCCTGCTTCTCATCAGCCAGCTGTGTCTGCCAATGCCAGGAAGAGAGAATTCCAGCAGAGACATTGCATATTGCATCTAGGCCTAACAAAAACTTGTGAGATGGCAATGGCTTTTGCCTTGGGTCATCAAAGAATAGATATATGATGCCTTAAACCGACTTTGTGGTTTTATCCTACCCACAGAAAGAATTTGGGAATATCTTAGGAGACCTTACAGCAGCCTTTCAACACTTAAGGGAACTTATAAGAAATATGGGGGCAGGCTTTATAGCAGGGTGTGTTGAGATAGGACAAGGGGTAATGGTTTGAAACAAAAAGAGGGTAGATTTAAACTAGATATTTTGTGATGAGGTTGCTGAGACACTGGACCAGACTGCCCAGAGACATGGTAAATGTCCCATCCCTGGAAACATTCAAGGCCAGGTTTGAGGGCTCTGAGCAACCTGTACTATTTGATGATGACCCTGCTCATTGCAGGGGGTTTGGACTAGATGGTGTTTAAAAGTTCTTCCAATCCAAACCATTCTATGAGTCTATGAAGAAGACAAGGAAGAAAGGGATGAGTAAAGGCTTATCTGTCTTGGCCTTATCAGATCTGCTTGGAACCAGAGGCAGCAGATGAACAATACTGCAGCTCCTTCAACACACCCAGCTAACCTGGGATCATGCAGGGACTGAGTGCACAGATATTAACAATCCATCAGACCCTGCTCGAATACCATACTGTGAAGGTGGGAACAGCAGTGGTGAATACTATGGTAAATCTGGGCTGACTGGGAGCTTGATTTCTCAAGGTTTATGCCAGTCAAAGAAGTAGTGTAAGCTCATTTGCCTCTGACTGTGTCTGGCTTACCCTAAATAAGTCTTTAGACCCATATTCTCACCCAAGAACCCATGTGTGTAACTGCATGAATATTCACATGCTTTTCCTGGTTATGCAAAGATCTTCCTTGAAGCATTAACCAATTTTGATCCAAATTTCTTTTCTTTTTGACACTCATCCTAACACTGAGTACAGATTCTGGATATGTGATTAAGTCATTTTGAGAAGAAGTTACTCTTGTCCTGAAGAGATTCTAAAATTATTCTTATTTTGCCATAAAGGTACAAAAAAAATGCTTTGTTGGCTAAACTTTTGTCTCATGCTATTCGCCTCTGTCTGGAAGTGCTTTCGAGAATCATAATACACTGACCCACCTCTTTCTCTTAGCCCATTCTTATCTGATTGTCACACTGCCAAATTTTGTCTGATCCTTGGAGAAAATATTAGACCATTTGAATGGGGTCAGTTGGTTTTGCACAAACTGATGTTGCAGGGACTGCACTTCTAAGTGTTCCTGCTTAGCACTGCACTAAAACTGATAATTCTTATCAGCTGTGGAGCTGTTTCCTGGGTCACTATGACTGACATGATAGCTGTGAACAGAGGCGTAGGCTTTTGCTGTCACTTGAAGACTTGTTTCCACAAAACAAGCCAAAGTGGTTGGAAAAAGAGGGATTCTCTTTTCTTATTCCCCAGTCCCTGAGCTGCTGTCTGGGACACTTGCCAATAGCAAAGGGTTGGCTTCCAGATGATGGATCTCCCCTGTGCTGTGTTGGCATCTCTGCTCACCCTGGAAAGGCCAGCAGCTCAGAAGCTGTGAGAGATGATTTGGTCTCCCTTTAGGAACTCTCTCATCATCAGAGTCAGTGGGAACTATTGTGCCTTAGGAGCTAAGGATTAGTGTTCCTTAGAGCACATGAACATGATTTTAAGCAAGGTACCATTGGGAAAAGTACTGAGAAGAAAGAAAAAGTGAATACTAAAACATTCTTTCAAAAATTAGAGAGCAGACAAGTCCAGCTCCTGAAGTGAGGAGTAAAAAGTCTGTTTCCACTGCTACTGCACTTTACTTCAGGGAATAAAGAAAAAAAAAAGGTATTGTACAAGTCCCTTCCTACAAAATTCCTGAAAGACCGATGCTGAAATCTCTGCAAAGGAATACCTTGAATTGAAAGAATGTCAGCCAAATGAACCACATAAATGGATGCAGACAAAGTGAGAAATTATGGTGAGAGAAGCCAAATAAATTCTTCAGTATATAACTGTAATAGTAGCTGTGAAAGAGAAATATGTTCTCCATGCTTAGTCTGCCTTTTACCACACTACTCACAACACTCTAAATAAGCCGTAATAAAAATGCTTTCAGTTATGTAAGTCTAGATGAGATTTAGAAAGAGAATGCAGCAATCTGATTTTTCCAATACATAAACAATGCAGAAAAATAGCAAAAAAAAAAAAACATATGAAAAGAGCAACTTCCTATGAAAATTCTATTGCTTAACAAAAGGAATAAATTATCAGTCCAATATGAGCAATTCCAAGGATTTTCTCCAGGACAAGTCACCATAACCCTCCCATCTGGAGTCTCACAAGAAATTCCAGTTGATTTCATCACATTTTCATTGAACACCCATAGCAAAAAGATTGCAAGGCTTTTTTAACACCATTTTCACCAAATTAATCTCAGTTTTGAACTCTATAAAAATGCAGATCATTGGTTTGCTATATGCTGCACATGTCAGATCAGAAAGTAAGAACCACAGAAAAGAAATATGCCAGTGATTAAAGAAACCAGTTATTGTCACATTATTAGTTACATATTTTCTGTTACAGCTAGGAGATCATTTAGTTTTTTCTAGTGATCAGCCATTTATCTTCAGGCAACCAAAGATTAAAGATTTCATTAGTAATTATCACAAATGGCGCCTTGAACATACTGATTAAAGATACTTGTCATTTTACTTTATAAAGAGTAGTATATCAGCTGTCTTAGTATTTCAGAATAATTATGTGTTGGATATCTGCTGGAGTCCCAATCATAGCTAATCACCATTTGCATCAGCAAGACACCCAAGGAATCTTTTAAAACCACCCATTACAAATGCATCCTAACACATGAAAGAAGTTTTTGCCATTAAAGACTCACACCCAAGCAGAGAAGTCTGAAATGAAAACTAAAGGCATTTCCATGTAAAATTAACAATCCTAGGTGAAATTCTGATGTAAACTACCTTGAGCAGTTATAAGTAAAAGCTATTTCTAATACTGGTATTTTTAAAAATTTATTTAAAAAGCCAGTAATATGTGTCAGCTGTCTTAGAACCACAGAATCATATTACATATTACAACTCTCACAATAGATCCTATTTGGGCTCATCTCTGATGCACAATCACTGCAGAATCAAAGAATATTCTGAGCTGGAAGGAACCTACAAGGATCATCAAGCTGAACTTTTAAGTGAATGGCCTGAACAGGGATCAAACCCACAACTTTGGGGTTATTAGCTCTATGCTCTAATGAACTGAGATAATAAGATAATAAGTGAGCAGGGTCTGCTCACTTCAAGAGCTGAAAAAGTTAACTATTTGACCAAAGATCCATAACTACAGAGAAAAAAAAGACTAAACCACAGATGACTGCTATGAGACATAAAAATGTTTTGGTGCTAGGCTAGAACAGCTCAGGTTTTGCATATGTTGCTGAAAAGATGAAAATATTAGCAAACTGTCTGTGGAAAAGAACGTTTATCATCAACAAATTTTATTTGAATGATACTCCTGGTTCTTGTGTTATGCCAGGCATAAACCTCATGTCTTTTGGGATTGCTGCATCAATGCTAGATGAAAGAAGAACACTTCTCATCAACCACCAGCACCTTATTAATGAGAAATCATATGATTAATCAATCTGATTACTTAGAAGTCAATTTATCTGCAGTGCAACTGCTAGCCAAATGAAAATAAGATTACTGTGAGTACAGTTTATTAATAATCCCCAGTATGCCATTGATTCAACTTGATTATAACACAGCAGGCATGTGATGCACAATATTACAAAGACATTAAGCCAGCCTGACAACAGTGAATACAGAAGAGGTTTATGCTACTGGATAAGGCACAGAAATCCTGAAGTGTAAGTGACCACTCAATTTGCAGATATGAAAGGAATAGTTTATTTTATTGTAGATAAATAAAGCTGCTGTAATTTTCCACTATCCAGCTCTTAGGGCAGTTGAGATCACCTGAAAGAGTGAGTTAGTGTGGAGTTGAGACACAGACCTTGTAACATCCAAAACAGCCCCTTGAACTTCCTCACACAGAAAAGCAATTTAGCAGACACAAAGGGGAATTCAGGTTCCCCAAAGGGACACCAGTCACACATAGCTCATGAAGCTGTTTCACCCCACTGGCATCTCCCAAGACTGTAGTAGATGTGATTCTATTTTGAACATATATCTACAGTGATATATATTCCCTGTGAGCTTAGGTTATGGGCTGAAAATAACTTGAAAAAATTCTAGTGCTTCTTATTATTTCATAGATTTTATTATTCTGTAGATTATTGTCTTCTAGTTTTTTGACCACAAAATTGTCTTTCTTCATATTTGTCTGACAACCAAAAATATCTTCTTTCAAATATCTTTGTTGTGTTAATTCTGCTTGAAGGGAAAAGTGCAGTATAGATATAGAAAAAATATTAGAGAGGGAGAAAAGGAGGAAAGGGGAAAAGAAGTTCCCTATTTGCTAGATAGGGGAATGAGAAGAGACAGAAAGACCTTTAAAAATCACCTAGGCTTAAATAGAATTAATTATTATAACTACTCTGCTAAGCCAGGAGATGAGGAAAGTGTCAGTGATGTCCAGAAGTCATTTGGTGAGATCCAGGGAAAATGCACGTGTACAATCCAAAGCTGCTGGCATTAATTAATCTCCACAGTGAGAAGTCAGAAGTGCAGAACAAGAACCCTTCAGGACCTGTCATTAAGCAGTAGCACCTCAGCAGCCCAAATGCAGAAGATTGGGTCAGGAAGTGGAAAGAAGAAGTGGAAGAAGATTGATGCGGACTATCTTTAAAAATTAAGGCAGTCAAATGTCTTTTCAATGAGGAAAAAGCAAATCAGTGACATAAACTAGATGAGCACTTCCACAGTCAACCTGTGGGCCTAAAAAGAACATTAACTCTCTGATGCATCCAAGTCCTATCAGAAAAAAAGAGGGCAAATGGAAAGTATGACCTATATATGATATACCAAGGTAAGAGTCTTCTACTTTGTATTCAAGAAATATCTGGACAACATAACTTGGCAGTTTTAATATCATATTTCAGCACATTTCTGGATTTCCTGGGGGTTTAAGACTACTGCAAATCCAGACACTACTCTACTGTGTTCAAATCTTTTCTGAACCATTACTGGTGAATTGTCTTTGTTTAATGAGGGGGATGGTTCTTCTTTCCTCTCACAGAAGGCTCCCCTGGTCCCATTCCCCTCTGGTACCAAAAACCTTGCAACATAAACTCAAAACGCCATGCCACTAATCCATCTACTGCATATGATGACACTAGTGAGAGCAAAATTTACTTTTGTGATCCAATCTGCTTCTTGAATTTGTAGAATTTATACCAAACCTATGAAAATGAATAAATAAGAAAATTATTAAAGCTTCAGACTCTACACCTTTCCTGGGGTTTTATGCCTAGACTTGGGGAAAAGAGTGCAATAGGAATGATTTAGATTTCCTACACTGGAATTCTGGAGTATTCTGGTAAAGTATTCTGGAAGAATAATCTATCTGCAGCTGTCAGGGGAAAAATAAGCTCTTTTTGGTTTACTCACAGTAACTAAGGCTAAAACAAAGAAAGTCTTGAGTGTTTTCAGTCCTTGAGTAAACTGAATAATCAGATTTGGTTCCCTAGAAAAGATACTAAACAGAAAGCACTTGCTCAGGAGATGCATTTTAAGAGCTTAAGCCTGAAGACTTCTTAGATCAAAGAAAACACAGAAATGCACATGAAATGTAGAAGGAGATGAAAATAGTACTAAACAAATTAAAAACAGGATAAACCAACTATTCATAGTCCATAGACCAACCAGGGACTAAATGTTCCATGGCAGTTTATGACATAAAAAGAAAGTAACCAACATCCCTACAAAATTGATTTTCCCATGTCCTGCCTCTCAGTGAAGCTTTATCAGCTTTGGAAGACCAGATCTATTAATGCTTCACCCTAGATTTAGCCAGTTGCATCAAATCAGAATAGTTTACAAACAGAAATATGTGTGGTATATTTTGAGTTCTGGTATTCAACAGTTTCTAATTCAGACATGCAGTAGGGAAGGTCCAAACAAAAATATACATAAAGTAATCAGAGAGGTCTGCAGGTTTTGGGGATTTTTACTTCACAAAAAGGGTAGAGTCCATTTTCATGCCCACTGGCAGTGACGCAAAATTCTCCAAACCAATTGAAGTTTAACAAATACATTCAAACAACCTGGAACAGTATCTACAAGTTTTTAAACGGAAGAAAACTTGACCCAGAGGTAAGCACTACATCAAGGTAAGAGCTAATATTACTCCTCTTCCTTCAATCCCTTACAGTCTAGTATAAACTTCCATATAAACCAGCAGTCAATCACATGCCCTTTGTTTGGAATCAGGTGTAGCCCCACAACAGTTTCTTTTCTAGCTCTGAATTTTTTTTTTTAAGTTAAGCCAAGAGAAAATTGCTTTTGCTCATTATCATGCATCATGCATAGGCAAAAAGGCCATCATGGTCTATTAAATTAAAATACTCAACTCAAGAACAGATGACATGACTTATGGAGGTTTCTGAAGCTAAGCAAATGAACATCTGGCCATGTGGACTGTGCAGAATTATATTTATGATGGTTGGTGTGTGTAGGGAGAATGGTAAGGGGGCACAGTATTCCCCAATGAGTTGCAGCTGGGGTCAAGTAAGAACAAGTGGCATATACAGCTGTAAGCGATTAAGTACAAGGACCATAAAAGGGTGGAGTCAGCCAAGGAGCGAGAGTAAGAGTCAGAAGGCTGCCCAGAAGATGACTGCAGAGGAAGACTACAAGAAGCAGGAGAAGGCTGCTCAGGAAAAGACTGCAGGAGGAGATGAAGGATCCCAGGACCCCAGGAGAGGGTGAGGACCAGGAGAGTCCCAGAGAGGGCTGCAGCGAGGACCAGGAGAGTCCCAGAGAGGGCTGCAGCGAGGACCAGGAGAGTCCCAGGAGAAGATGGTGAGTTCCCCTGGGAGGGGATGAATAATATCAGAAGAAGACTGACCCCACGAGGGTAGACCCCAGGAGAGGGTTGGAGAAGCTCTGGACATGCCAGGGCTCTGTGGCAGTCTGGCAGCAATATCCTTCGTTGGATCACTGCTAGATTAGCTGCAGATGCTCCTGGCTGGGTGCTTCGGGAAAAGCCCCTGGAGGGGATGGACTCTGTTGTTGTAATGCTTACTGTTATATATGAGTGTACTTGTAATGTTTACTGTTATGTATGTATTGTTGTAAACATGTTTAATACAACAGGTGTGTGGCATTCTGATGACTGCAGGGTAGCAGTGTGCTAAAGCCAGTTCTTGGCAGAGCAATTTCCTTTTGGTATTTCATAGTTCATCTGCTAGGATAATAATAATTGTATTGGCTCTGACTGGGATGGAGTTATCTTTGCCCATGGCAGCCCCCCCAGAGCTGTGCTGGGCATTGGTGGCTGCAGCGGTGTTGGTGGCACTGCAGTGCTTTGGCTCCTGCTGAGCGTGATGCCTCAGGTTTTAGCTTTTATATTTTTCAGATTGTGTGTTGCTTCAGTGTGTAGTTCTGAGCTTCATATTAGGGGATGGTAAGCTCTCTGCACAGAGTAGGTAGACAAAATAATTCCTTCTCCAGCTGGGGACCAAGGATAAATTATCCAAATCTCAGGCCCAAGAGCATAAACATCATGAACTGAAGAGAGAAAAACAAGAAGGATGGGACTTCACAAGCTACAGTTATAACTGGACAATTAACTCCAACATGCTAATGGACCAGAACTTATAAAAGTGAGAGACCTCGTGACTGGTCATCCATTTTTGTGACCATTTTGGTTCGTCTTGGGTGTTGCCTTGGCTGGGCCCTTGTGCTGCTCAAGGTGTATCCATGGAGGCCTTTTAATAATCCCTACTTTAACTCTGTTTGGTCTCTGTTCTAGGTCTGCCTTCACAAGGCATCAAGCACCAGCACTGTCTCCAACATTCTCCCATCAGCAGGGTGGAATGGGCAAGACCCTGGGAGGGGACACAGCCAGGCCAGCTGACCCAAACTGGCCAAAGAGATATTCCATACCACAGAATGTGTGCTGAGCAAGAAAAGCTGAGGAAAAGGAGGAGAAGGGGGAGCATTCACTGTTATGTTTATGTTCCAGAGAAACCCTGAAGCCCCACTTTCCAGGAAGTGACTGGACATCACCTGCTGATGGGAAGGAGAGAATGAATCTTTTGTTTTCCTTTGCTTCTGCACATGGCCTTGATTTTGCTTCATTAAACTGACTTTACCCACAATTTTTCTCTATTGCACTCTGTCCTGTTGAGGAAGGGAATGATAGAATGTCTTGGTGAGCACCTGGCTTCCAGTTAAGGTCAACGCACCACAATTATCTACCATTAAAAAGATATTAGTCTACAGAGATAGATAGAAGATAGATTTTCCAGCTAAAGAAGAAAATTGGGAAGGAAATAAGTTTTGTTTTTTCTAATTACAACAGACCAAGATTTTTCCATGGATACTAAAAGCAAAAATAGGAGTGGAGAACTTTCCATTTCTCTTATTTCAGCAGAGAGTTGTCCAGAGGATAATGAAAATAGGCACCACTCTCCAAAGAAGACTCTCTCTAATGTGATGAGATTGGCCTAAAATACAAACAGTTATTTAAATGTCTATGATATGTACCAGAGAGGCAGAGGTTGAGGTCAGTTTGTTTGCCAAAAGCATACACTGACCCAAAGTTTGGGATTGCAGCCTCAGGCCAAACATTCTCTCAGCCCTCATTAATTCCCTGGTAGTTCCTCTGCACCGAGTGCTCTAGGCTTGCATATTTTTAATATTTATACAGAAAAGCTTTGACAGGAAAGGTTGAGGGAAGCTGAGGGCAGCATGTTAATCAGAAGCCTTGAATCAAGGTTTCTTAACAGGTTAATGGTTGCAATATTCTCGGGTGAGTTTCTAGAGCTGAGGAAACATTTTTGACAAAAAGAAAAAAACAACTAAAAACAAATTCAAGACAAAGCTAGCACTTAAAAACATAAAAAAGAAATTAGTAAAAAGATCAGCAAAAATCAATAATCATTTTAAAGCAACCAACTTTCTCTTAAAAATTGCACAATGAGCTCTCCTTTTTACCTGTGGTAATTAGAAAGATCAAAGACACACCCTAACTGTGGGACTGTTGCATTGTGTGTAACACCCTGTCACCAACACACACAATACTCTGGACACAAAACCTTCTTTCATAACATCCTTAATAATGACTCATATCTTCTGACTGTCATACACAAGAACTGAAAGCCAGGACCTTTTCCTGAATAATTAATTTCACCTGACAGCAGACACTTGTGTGTCTGGTCAGGTGAATCCTGTCTTAAAAGTGTCACTGTCCATGGGGGGTATATCCATACATCTTGAACCATGAAATGGCCACACAGATGTGGGCTGAACACCCAGGAATTGTATAACCAAGTGCCAGGTGGTTCATGCAGAAATGTTTGAAGGGTTGTTCTCCCAAAAAATCCCTCTACAGGAAATATAAAACCATGACATGTTCTCCACAGACTTTGGATGCTCTGTGTGATGGAATTGAAGTAAGACATCATTCCTCAGCTTCCTTACCTCTGAAGAAGTGGGTTTGCAGTAGCCAGCTCCAAACACTAGATTTTCTAATGACATACTGGACTGGTCTGGTCCCGCCTCCAGGTTGCCTTTACCAAGCCATGAACCTTTGCCTGGACGAGCAAAACTAGAAGGAGAACAATTGAGAAGAAAAAAGTAATCAGAGGAGCATTGTTAGAGAAGAATCATTGTTGTCCCAGTACTATTTCCTTGCTTAGAAAATATTTACAATTTTGGTGAGTTTTGCTTTTGTTTATTTCAAGTTGCACTGTAAATTCATGTTTTCCTTGAAAATTATCATTGTCCAGTGTGTAGTAATGTGAATGAAGTTTGTTTTCTAGGCATTCAGTCAAGTGGTTTGACTGTTATCTTGAACTCACTCCTTTCTCTGCTATCTTACAGATCTTCTTCCAGTATAACATCTCATCAACACAACCTTTCCATCTATCCACATGGATCACATTCTTATGCAACCTGTCATCAGCTTGCACCTTGATGGGTGCAACATCTTTCTCTCTGGCTTTAACCACATCACCTCTTTGAGTTGTGCATGGTCTCTCCTAATTACTGATATCTTTGCTAGCTCGTCCCAAACTTATTCTTATAGATTGGAAGTTTGGTTGCAACTTCTCACTCTCCCATGGCATTAGTTTTCAGCACCAAAAGGATAAGATTTCAGCTAAAAAAACCTTTATTTTTTTCTGGGTGCAATGTGATTTCACTGTTATCCAAATTCTTCCTCAAAAAACTGATAGAATATAAGTTGGTTTACTCTCAGTGCTGACTATTGTGGTTAGTGCTCTTTTCTGGCTACATTTGTACATTTGCTATTGAAGACCAAGAACCCATTAAGGGTGGGATAACCTGTCTGGAGCTTACTCAGCATCAAGCCTACCAGAGTATTGATGCACAGTCAGGGCTCATACTTTGGATTAATCTGAGCAGTACTTACACCCCAGTTAATGATGCCTTTATATTCACTGGAGAGGAATTGGCATTTCCAGCATGAGTCATCTCTTGCTGAAACAGTGATATCAAACAGATCAGAGGAATTTTACCCTCCAAGTATTTAATTCTAATTGTGGACTGTAAAGAGAGGCTGGATGACTGTATCATCAACAACTGGAGATGAGATAACCATACTGTTAGTTCTCTCTGATAACACATGCTGTACACAAACTACATCAAGATTTCAAGAGGGAAATCAGTCTACTTGTGGGGAATGCAATGAGTCAAATTACCAACTATGATCACTAAAGTGCAATGAAAGCATCCAGAAGGGTTCTTAAAAAACATGCAGGCAAAGGTGGAACTGAAATAATGAACTATAGAGAAAAAAGGAAAAGACATTTGCTGTTTGTACCAAGTGCATAGGCAATGCCACTGGCTTTGTGCTACAGCTTCCAAACTGGGATCACCATCCACAAGCATCTGATGCCCATCCAAGCATCCCAAATCCCACTGTACCCAGGAGACCTGGTCTTCTTGAAAGAATAAAAACTTCCAGGATGGAGAGCACAAAAAACACCTCAAAACCATAATGTGCCAGAACTAGAAGCCACAGGGAAGTGCCATTCCTGCTGCAATGCCTTTCCAATCCGAGGTTTTTTCTCTATGTAGATGTGTATCACATGGCCACATCAGCACAGATAAAACTAATGAACTGATGTCTACACCAGATTCAGTTTTTAAGGACAGATGAAAGTGCTGAGTGCTGTGCAGAAACACACAGATAACAGAGAATCATAGAATCACAGAACATCCTGAGATGAAAAGGAGCCACAAGAATCACCAAAATCCAACTCTTGACCCTGCACAGGGCAGCCCCAAGAATCACACCATGTGCCTGGGAGTATTGCCCAAATGCTTCTTGAACTCTGGAAGGATTTATATTAAAGAAAACAACAACAAAAAAAATTTTAATAGCCATACAAAAGGTGAGGCTCTTGTCTGAAAGAGTTTTGCAACATTGGAAAAAAAATCTGAGGCAAAATTACAAACTGGACCAGTTTCAGAAGATTAAACACAAATCCCTGTCTTGGCTGTAGAACAAAACTGCTGCTTGTTATAGATAAATACTGGCAAAAAGGTCATTCCATGAGAAGGAGGATGGGGTAGAACAAATCAGCAAATATCTATTCTTGCTTATGTATATTTTAATTTATGCGATCAAAGCAATTTCCAGCTGGTTGCTTCTAAGCAGCATGAAGCCTTTCCATGTATTTCCTACATGCACCATTTAAGATAAAAGCAATAAATAAATAAACAAATAAATAAAGCTATTTCCAACAGACAAGAGCTATACACTGCTCTGAATAATTTCAGCTGTTGTTGAACAATGTTGTCTGCTGTGGTCTGCTGGAAAGGCTCAAGAAACAAAAATAAAAAATGATTGCTGTGGTATCAGAGAGAGAAGCTTAAACAAATATTCTCTGCACATGAAAAACTCCTCATTTGAATATGAGCAAAGCTTTCAAAGGTTTAAAGGGAAAGAAGAGCAGTTTTTAATGCCTTTTTTTATTTATCTTTTGCTTTTACAGCAGAGAAACAGTTTTAATCTGCTGGTTTTATGGAAATTGATTTCACATAGCACTGTAAAACAAAAACCTTCTTTTGGGAAACATGCCAAAACATCATCAGTCTGCTGAGGGTAAGTTTAAGTGGGAGGCTTACAAACTGCTGAGTCCCTCTAATGCTATCTGAAGTACATTATGATGGAAGAAAATTTTTATTAGCAATAACAGGTTCATTTGCTACATCAATTATTTTTTGCTGTATTTATCTCTTCTAATTATTTCTGTAAACATTCTCATTTGTATGAATCATGAACCTTGGTTACTTATGTGTCCATTTGGACTATCTATTTAATAGCACTGATTTAATATCAACATTTAGATCCTTATCCAGCATGATAACCTCAGCTTTTAACTGGAGTCAGGATAAAAAAGGTCAAAAGAGGTAACATGTGTGTGTGCCCAAGAGGATTAAAGCATGTGCAGAACAATTAATATTTTCAGTGAAATGTTTTATGGGTTCTTTTTGAGCTGGCCTTTTGATGACCTTGTCCATGAGACCATGAGTGGTGAGGCTCTGGCACAGGTTACCAAGAGAATTTGCACACGCCCCATCTCTGGAAGTTTTTAAGGCCAGCTTGGACGGGGCCCTGAGCAATCTGGTCCAGTGGAAGGTGTCCCTGCCCATGGCAGGGAATGAGATAATCTTTAAGGTCCCTTCCAACTCAAACCATTCTATAATTCTATGATTTTATACCCTTATCCTTCAAAAGAGTCTCCCAATTATTGCAGTAGTCATCTGTGGACACACAGTACAGTAAACTGCCTTGAAGTCCATTTTTTTCCTCATTACAGCCTGCAAGATGCAGCAATCAAAATTTAAGACCTTTCTGACTCAAAGGTTATATTCAAGCAATTATTTTCAGCAGTCATGGTTACCTTCTATGAATTTGTGTCCATGACTTTGTGATTTATACTTTTGGCCTCTGTAACATCTTTTGGAATGAATTGCTTGTTGTAATAAGTGCTGAACTTTCTGGTTCTTTTGAACTTGCTATTGCAGAATTCAATGTGCCAATACTAGGTTCTTGTGTAGCACAAAATATTAAATTATCATTCCCTGTTGTTTTTTTTCTCTTCTGCAGACAATTATCTTACATATAAATGAAATGACAGTTTCCTAGCATAAGAAATTGAATGGCCTTGATAAATGTTAATTCAGATGTGTTGTTGAAACAAATCAGAAAAATTACTTTAGGGTAGTTTAATAGAAAACCATGCTCTCTTTCAGACTCACCTGCCCAAAAAAGAAATACTTTTCTTTCATTTTAGTTTTGTTTTGGGGTTTTGGGTCTTTCTTTTTGTAGCAGGGAAGGGTTTAGTTGTTTGGGTTTTTTTTGGTAAGATTAACAAATTTTTTCACAAAGCAAATTTTTTAGCAGAACGGGGGAAAAAAATAGGATCTGATTCTTGCTTGGGAAAAAAAACCTATCTTGCACTATATGAAATTATCAAACTGTAAAAAAAACCCAAACAAACAACCTCCATACACACACAATCATCACATTTCTAATGACAAGAAATTTCAATCTTGTGGGTAAACCAGGAGTGGAAAATCAAGAAATTAATTTGTATCCCATTTAGGCCAGATCCTTGGAGAAACTACTACTTTATAGCTCAGTACCCTATACATAAAATACTACTGCTTTAAAAATTGAAAATATAAGTCAGTCTCATAGAAATAGCATAACTTCAGATTAAAGCCTCACAGTCCTCACTAACATCCATTTGCATTTCACCAGTAACTGCCTTCTCCCACAGATCAGGAAAATTGTAGTGACAACACTAGTTTCTCTCATTGTTTTAACTCAAACCTTTAATATAATTTTTGGCAAATTCCTACTGGCACATGGCCATAGGGTACATGGGTGATCTGTTATTTATTTTAAGAAGAATCTGTGGATGTTTACGGATTGTGTTGCTCTAGACATGATCCTCTCTTACCCAAGGAGTTTCACTAAGGTTATAATCAGTGACTGTAAAACGTTCTAAGCTTTTTGGGTAAAACTGATAAGGTTTATTAAAATTAAATTTTCATGAAAATACATATCTTTCCTTAGATACCAAACCGAGTCGAGGGGGAATCTGGTTTGAAATCTTTATAGTGATTTTTGACTGCTGGCTCATTTGTCCTGAACTTAACCTTAGTTGCTATAAAAGTTGAAAGCAGATAAAGCCATGTGGTGATATTTAATTTACTTTTGAGTGGGATTTTTCTTTTTAAATTTGACTCAGAAATTATCATGCTTTTCATGTGTGATTTCTCAGCTGGTAGCACAGGAGAATGGCATGACAAAGTGGAGGTTTATCTTTGCGGATATGAAACAAACTACCAAATAAAAGAAAATTCAAAGGAAAACCACCTAGTTATTACAGATGAATTCGTAGAGGAAAATAATATAAACCAGTATTCTTCTAATAAACATATTATGGAAGGAATAGCTCTTTACTGCATAAAAATTCCATTTTCTTTCTACAGATTAATTGATTTGCAAACAGGGTGGAGAGGGGGAATAAGTGAAGAACTTTAGTCCCCAGTATAAAATCTGTGCAGTTTCAGACACAAGCTGCCCCTAAGTAGGAGTCAGCAACACTTCCAGCTGTAGGAGAGTGGACCTGCATAATCTGCACCCAGATTCAAGGTACACAAGGCAGTGCAGTGTGTGTATCATTTACAGATGGATCAGTTGTGCTTTTGAGGAACAGGAGGATGGCTGGAAATAAACAAATTTAGGTGAGATAAAATTGCTCAAGAAGGGCCAGGCTTGGCCTAATTCCTCAGTGCAGTGAAGCAGAGAACAAGACCTGGGCTAGATCAGCAATCTTTAAATACACTGTGTCCCTCAGATTCTGTTTCCTCTTCCAGAAAGAACAAGGTAAAGACACTGAAAAACTGAGTATGTGTGTCTTGGTTGCTCTACCAACAAAATTTTATTATATTTCCCCATCTCAGATTCCACCAAGATTTCTTGGTTTTCCACAGTGATTTGGAGATGAACAATTAAGAATTCAACGTTAACAAGTAAAATCCTGAAAGCCCACTTTGTTTTTTTTCACATAAACTTATGTATGAAATTGGGGAAAGGAATAGAATGTTGAGAAGAATCCAGAAAACTGGGAAAAATAAACCCCTCTCATGTGTAAGCAAGAGGAAACAGGTTTGTCAGCTGCCCATGGCAAAGGATCTGCTTATCTGAAGCAATTTCAAGACTGGCTTTTTTTAATTTCCTTGGTGGCTTGGGTTTTTATTTTTTTGGGAAGCAGTGAAGAGCTCTCTAGAATTAATGAGCCATGTTTCTTGTGTTTGCCTCCTAAGTGAGTCCAGTGTAAGCAAGGCACTGTTCTTGCAGCATGCCTGAGACTCTGCAGACCTCTACACCACAGACCCACCATATTTTCCTTTGGGGAAAAAAATGAAATATTTCTTGAAGTCTGAGTTATGCTGGAGCAAAGTGTTTTTCCTAACAGCTGCAGCTGGGCTAATGAGCACTGGCTGCACTCACAGCCCTGGCTAGTGACAGGGAGCTGAGGGAGAAGTCAGTGCCTCAGGCCAGAAATCAAACTCATCCATACAAATGAGAAAACTTGAGTGCAAAGCCCCCACTCCTCTTCCTGCTCACCTTCCTCTTACAAGTGTCTGCTCACATTTAGCCCCTGGATCTTAAGGAAGAGAATGGAAGGCATTTAGGCTGTGCCTCAGCATGGGAGCAGTCTCAAGCTTGGACATTGTTCCCTTTTTTGGTTATCTTTTGACAGGCTCACCTGCTCATCTCCTGACACCCTGGGTAAAATCAGGTTGTCAGAGGCAAGCCCTCAACTTTCCAAAGAGAACTGCCACTTGTGTCATATTAGGATGTGGCATCCAACTCCTGCTGTGGGTTCTGCTCTATTTCTCCCACATTCTTAAAGTCTGAAATGCAACTCCACGATCTGCAGGGGCCAGAAGCACTCAGTGCAGACACTGCAGCCAGCAGCTGTCCCTGCTCTGCCCCAGCACAGCTCCAGCCCTGGTGTCACAGTGTCCTGCTGTGCCTTGTCAAAGGGTTTGGGCTTAGGTACCCCTCACATGTGAGGGGAGAAGTGTTTCAGGTCAAGACAACAGCTATCACAGCCACTGACCCTACATTGCAGTTCTCTAATATTCCACTCCTGCCTGGAAAGAAAAGTCTTGAACTTGGTCCCTGGCAGTCCAGCTTCCTGAGCCACTCATGGGGTGCTTTTTAGAGAAGTCAAAGATCTCTAAGGATCAGAGAAAGAGTTTTTAAGCAAACTCTGGCTCAGTGCTCTGCAAGGACAAGTAAAACCAAGCAGTCCTTGGTTTTACTGCAGAGGGATGCAGCTGCCCAAGGAGCAAAGAGATGAGGCAATCCAAGCACCAAAGCACCACACCATG
Source organism: Camarhynchus parvulus (assembly GCF_901933205.1). Classification (NCBI taxonomy): domain Eukaryota; kingdom Metazoa; phylum Chordata; class Aves; order Passeriformes; family Thraupidae; genus Camarhynchus; species Camarhynchus parvulus. The sequence continues at coordinate 146,176,708 of NC_044572.1, forward strand.
CTTGTGGTAATCCCAGAGGTACAGAAAATATGATTGCTCTGGAGATAAGTGGACCTACAAGACCCTCATGAGGTTCAACAGATCCAAATGTCACCCCTGAGTTCGGATATTCCCAGGTGAGAGTACAGACTGAGACCCATTGAGAGGAGCCCTGCAAAGAAGAACCTGAGGGTTCTAGTGGATGGAAAACTGGAGAGGAGCTAAAAATGTGCAGCTCAGAAAGGCAAGCACATCCTGGGCTGCATCCAAAGCTCTATGAGCAGCAGGTGGATGGAGGGGATTCTGTTCCTCTGCCCTGCCCTTGTGAGACCCTAGCTGCAGTGCTGCATCCAGCTCTGGCATCCCCATCACAGGAAGTTGTGGGATAGTGTGGACCTCTCAGAGCAGGCCCAGAGGAGGCCACAAAAGTGATCAGAGGGCTGGAGCATCTCTCCTCTGAGGACAGGCTGAGAGAGCTGGGGTTGTTCAGCCTTGAGAAGGAAAGCCTCCAGGGTGACATTGCAGCACCTTTCAGTACCTAAGCGTAGCTTATAAGAAAGAGCAAAAGAGATGTTTGACAAGGGGAGTTAGTGATAGGACAAGGGGAAATGGCTTTACCCTGAAAAAGAGATGTATTTCAGATTTTAGGATGAATTTTTTTTTTACTATGAGGGTGGTGAGGCCCTGGTGCAAGTTGCCTGGAAAAGCTGTGGCCGCCCCATCCTGGAACTGTTCAAGGCCAGGCTGGATGGGGCTTGGAGCAACCTGGGACAGTGGAAGGTGTCCCTGCCCATAGAAGGGGAGTTGGAATTAAAATATCTTTAAGGTACCTTCCAACCCAAACCATTCTATGGTTCTGTGCTAATAAAGCTGGACATGAGATCACTCAAAGTCTGCCTCACCACCTTCCTACTCAGCCTCTCACTTTCTCAGTAAATCCACCAAGCCATTAGCAGTTGCCATGAACTTGGACTCTGCCAAAAAGCTGTGTTACACTTTTTAGAAAACCTGAATCACAAAATTCCCATCCAGAAGCCTGCAAAGGATCCCAGACATGTGAATTTCACTCATTCTCAGGCTGGTAAAAGGTGAGGGCTTCAAAGTCTCAAACCTAATGTAATATTTATTATATCAGAATTTTTAACCAGGACAAACATCAATATCAAAATGTTCACTTGTCAAAGAAGCAGGAGGTAATGGAGGCACCCTGGAAAGGTTTCCCCAGCAGGAGCTGTTTGTGAGCATGCACCACCCTGAAGGGAAAAGCCTGGATTGGTCTTGCTGGTTTTCCTCTTTAAATACAAACAACATGGAAGAACTTGAACAAAAATATCTATTTTGTTATCAGAGCTGACAAAATATGAAAAGCTGAGTCCACATGGCATGTATGAGCTGATAGATGCGCTTCAGGCAAAGTGGTGTTGCAGGAAAACTTCAATGCAGCTGTGAATTTCAATATACACACAAGGTATGTACCATGATGGGGCTGTTCAAGGTAGCAAATGAAACCACAGTGAAACACTGCTAGATTTTTTTTCCTTCATAATGTGATTATTCCCATCCTTGGATGTGTTCCAGGCTAGCCTGCATGGGGCTCTGAACAGCCTGGTCTAGTGGGAGATGTCCCTGCCCATGTCAGGAGGGCTGGAACTAAGTGATCTTTAAGGTCCCTTCCAACCCAACCCATTCTGTGATTGCATGATTTGGGGTTTATCTTTTTCTATAATGTGACAAAAAAATAGTCATTCAGGTTCTATTGTGTTATAAAAAAAATCTGATTGTATACTTAATTTTTTATGCTCCTAATAGCCTCCAGTGATAAATGATAAAAAGGAAAGTCCTGAGTGGTGGGAAACCCAAATAAATTTTAATTGGCTGGTTTTGTTTTAGAGTGCTTGGAAGTGCCATTTATTTTACATTATTGTCTTCATCCTGATTTATACATAGAGAATGCATGATATAAAAACTCTTTGGGTTTGGAATATTTATCAAGAAGAAGATAAATCCTCACTATCACTCTTTAAAATTATTTTATGGGCTTAAGCAAATGGGACTGTATATTGTGTTGGCAAAAATCTTCATTCCACCACATTAAGTAAATACATTGTATACTTCACAAATGTCCACAAAATAGCATTTTAAAAGCTTTAATAATCTGACTACGGAGCAGTTGCTCATCACATGATTTATGCCTAATAAGAGTAACAAGGCTGTGCAACCCCATTCATTAGAGGATAACACAGAACTGGAAACAGTCATTAAGCCTCTTAAGCCACTGTTCTTTCATCCTCTCCTGTAGTAGAACAATGAGCAAATTATCTGATCAAAACTCTCTGGCTAGAAGTAATCTGTTACAATCTAATTCACCATTTAAAAAGTCAACACATAGAAAATCAGAGATACAGCAGTTACCTGTATCACATCAGCAGAACACAGATATGTCACTGATCTGCTGGTATCAGACAAATCCCTGTCATGTCTCACAGAATCATTCAGCCTTAGAATGGATTGGTTTGGAAGGGACCATAAAGGTTATCTTGTTTCAACCTTCCTGTCATGGGCAGGGACACCTTCCACTAGACCAGGTTGCTCCAAGCCCCATCCAATTTGACTTTGAACAGTTCCAGGGATGGGGCATCCACAACTTCTCAACTTCTCACAGCCTCAGGCTCAGCCTCTTACAATCCCAATTCACTCTGTGGAATCATGTTCAAGCAAAGCCTTTACACTGATAGAGAACTGAAGCAAAGAAGAATTAAGCCAAAACACCAAATCTGAGGAAAACAAAATCTACAGATTTGTCTTTCCTTTCTGACACTGTGCTCTTTGCACAATATTTGACAAAATTAAGATTTCTTGGTCATTCAGAATGACCTGAAATGGTCGTTTCTTGGTCATTTCAAAAAGACCTTGCTGGAGTTAAGGGAAGCTGAACAAATCTGAATGCTGCATTTTGCTTCAAAACCAAAGCAGTTCTCTCCCTTCCTCTGAGCCCTCTCTATGTCACATGCTGACAAGATTGGGCTCAAAGTAAATTGTTAGAAAGACCTTTGCGTCCCTTCACCTGCTCTAAATATTAGAGGATATTGACCTCCAGCCCTGTTTTACTTAAAGTAGTTCTGAATTATTTTCTTGTTATTATGAATCAGATAACACAAAGCACACCTAGACCCCACGGCAGCTGGTATTATAGTGCTGCACAGTCAAACCAGATGATGCTGCAAAGGAAAATCCAGTGGAGCCTTAGCCAGCACTGACTCCTGTGTGCCTCCTCCTAACCACTTTATTAATTATGTTCATGCACAGAGTCCAGCTACCCTAAATGCTTTACAAATTATGAGAGGAAAAATGTAAATGCTTTCAGTTGCTTTTAGAATAAAGAGGAAAAACAATCAAGGAAAACACAATTTGCACTTTCCCCATTACAGGTGGGGAATAGAGATCAAGGCTAATCCAAATTCTTAACCTCTTCCCCAAAATTTTAATATTTTTTGACCAGACCCCCAGCTTCTTACCAAGGGACGAGGCCTGTGTCACAGTTAAGTTCTAAACCCCAATCTCCAGCCTCTCAGCTTAAGACCAAAAAAACCTCTAAATTAAATTATCCTCTCTGCTTCTCCCATCCAATGAGCAAACTGTATGAGAGAACTCAGCAGAGGAAGCTCCTCTGCCTCCCCACAGCCATTCCTGTGCCCATTACCTGATCAGAGGCTGGTGCAGAGCCACCAGGGAGGCGTGCACCGTGACGGAGACCACGGAGAGGTGGAAATAGTCGAACATGACAGGAACGTGGTGGTGCAGCCCTCGGCGGGGGTGGAAGTGCAGGCACAGAGTGCGGCTGCTGATCATGGGGATGGCTGGCACATCCCTCAGCCTGCAAGGGAAAGGGGTTTGCAGGGGTCAGTGAAAGGCTGAGCTGGCACAGCCTGTAACATGCTACAGGCAGCAGACAGAGATGGCTTGAGGTGAAATTTTATCACTCCTCAGCTTCGTAAGTGTTAATGTAACTGAAGAGCATCTTGCGCTGTGCTCGTGCCAAACTTAAATATTAATACTAATGTAGATGTAATTAACATAAATAGAAATACAAAAAACATAAAGAACATATGCAGTGTTATATATGAATATACAGTATATAAGAAGAACAGATGTGACACAGTTCTGGTTTTTCCTAGTGATTACCCTTGATGTCCAGCTATGCATTAGTAGGCACATCAAGATCTAAATAGCAGAAGCAAATGCATTTAGCAAACTGTTCAGTTTATTTGAGTGTTCATAGATTGGACACCACACTGCTTGTGTGTGGCATTCACATTCTCTGAAAAAATCCCTTTATCCAGGATTTTTCTCCTGGGAAGCTGAGAAGCCTCAAAGAAAATGAAAACAATTCTTATCTCATTTGTTTCTCCTCTGTTTTGCTCATGTGGGATGTGTTTGGAGATTGTTTACCCACAGGTGATTGTTTCATTGGATTCTGGTGTGAGTTGTTTTGACTCTTTGGCCAGTCAGGACCAAACTGTGTCAGGAGTCTGGAAAGAGTCACAAGTTTTCATTATTATCTTTTTAGCATTTTAGTAAGTATCCTTTCTGTATTCTTTAGTATAGTATAGTATTCTTTAATATAATATAGTATCATAAAGTAATAAACTAGCCTTCTGAGAACATGGAGTCAGAGTCATCATTCCAGCCTTTGTTGGGACATTTCCCAGCAAATACAATAACTGTGTTCTTCTGTGTAAGAACAATCAGTTCAGGCAATCTGTGAGAGTTAGAAGCAGTCTTGTGTCAGACACAGCTGAAAATATTCAGAGTACCTTTCCAGTCTGTCAATCTGAAAAAAAACCTTTTGGAAGAGGCCAAAATTCAAAAGAGAAATTGAAGTAACTGCAGAGAAACAGTACAAGTTGGATTAGCTTCTCTGGGTTTTGGGTTGGTTTCTTTCTTTGTTTTTTTCAGTAAATAAAAGTCAAGACTTTAATTAAAAGTTTGTTTATACCTATTCCAGAATAACTATCCTAGTGTGCAGTCAACCACATGACATCTGAGTCATCTACAGGATAGGAGACTGAGCTGTAAACCTGGAGCATGCCTAAACAGATCCTCCCAATGCAAGTGAAACTTCTAAAGTGTAATTATTTTAAGGAATTAAAGACACTTCTGAAGCAAATTGTTTCCCAGAGATCAGAAAACCTAGGACTAGATGGTTGAGTGGCGCATGGTTAGTTCCAAGAAATGTTTCAATGATATTTGCAGAACATAATTTTCTAAAAATCACTACTTTTGTTTATAGTAAATCACACTAATCTTTCAGGTGGTAACAGAAATTAGGTGTAGGGACTAGAGCACAATTCCATAACCTAAATGTTTCAGTTCTTTTTATTTTTGGCTGTAATTTAATGTTTGTTTTTTCTCTCTTTAAGACCCATAAGCACTGATAGTTAAGTCCCCCCTGCCTGAGAGAACTATTTTTCTCTTTTTGTATCTTGAAGCTAACAGAAATATGTGCTTGAAATTTGTTTATGTGCTCTGTGGATATGAACAAAATCCCACAGGGACAGTCTCAGCATGAAACACAGCTCAGATGATTTCTCTGCATCTCCTCCCACTCCCCATAAATGACTACTGCTACTCAAGTCATTAGAACCTTTTCCCTGATTCCATGAGGCTCAAAAACATCTGGGATCACACTTCCTGCTATGTCTCAGGAAGGGATGCTACTCCCCCTTCCCCTAAGATTACAGAATCAAATTCAGTTAGAGGAAGTCAAATTCAACAGGAAAACTACTTCCTCTTAAAATGTAGAGGCTATTTTCTAAATAGAAGAAAAGTGCTTAGCATGTTCATAACTCCTGTCTTCAGCCAGAAAACACTTAATTGCCTCCTGAGATGAATGCATTCCTGAGTCACAGACCCTGACCATATGCAGGTCAATGATGATATTCCCTTTAACAGCAGCAGAGATAGACCAACACTTAAAACCTTTGAGAAACCTACACTTCAAGGAGAAAAAAATGTTCTCCCTTTAAGCAAGAATATGAGATACACACTTCAAATACAGAGGGGAGAAACAGGAAAACTTCAACACTGAGGCAAATGGGAGCCTTATCAAAGCTCTCCTTTTTTAAAAAGGACTCATTTCATCAAAATAATTTTCTGGTTGAACGGACCCCACATTACCAACTGAGCTTTAAACCAGCACTTACTGTTGGTCACTATCAGTAAAGTGCAGGTCCAGCTTGAGCTGAAAATCTGCCTCATTCAATGCATCTTCCACCTGCATAAAGAGAGAGACAAGGTTACTTTTGTAAGCTGGCACCTACAACACAGAAGGTGAAGGTGGGTGGGTTTGTCTGATAAGAGCAAAGGCAAAACCACACAGCAACAGCAGCATGACAGCACAGAGGCAGAGAGAAGCAAATGTGACAGTGAGTCGAGGTAATTGCTGAAGGAGTCAGAAGGAACCAGAGCAGTCAGAGGTGTTTTCTGCCACCAGGTGCCATGGCATGTCAAAAAAAAATCAGACAAGAGGAACCAGAGAGCATCAAGCTCTGCGTTTGTTGGATCCTTGCTCTTGCACACCAAGAGCCAGAAGAGCATTTCTGAGGCTGCTCTCCCTCACTGAGTGAGCCTTTATTTGGGTTATCTTAACAGCTGAAAGAAAGCAAGGACTGGGTTTTCCTGGATCAGAAACAGCCACAAATCTATGTGGTTACCTACCTGTAACTAATAGAAATTTCAAATTTTACAGCTTAAAGCATTCAGAAATGGCTCAAATAATTCTGGAAATTTCTGATCACTCATCACTGATCTTTGAGTTTATGTCTCAGCAAACCAAGGCTTTCCTGCCCCACAGTGACTCCTTCAGGCCCTTAGCAGATTCATGGAGGTACTTTGTCATTGATTCTCATGTAGACCATTTTCTTTCCAAAATTCAAAGGCCTTGGTTGTTTTAAAAACTAAAACAGAAGTTTAACTTGTACATGGCTGAGTGTGTCTACATATGGAAGGATTCTTCTCACCAAAACTACTGAAGAAATCATGTATGATTCACTGGTAGCTCCATTCTAACTCATCTAACAGGTCCCACCAGTAAAATTACCCATCTTTTATTGTCAATAAAATAGTTTTATTGGATTTTTGGAGACAGTGCTAGAGGTAGTAGTTCATTACCTTCACTGGGAAAGAAATAAATTGGATAACACATCCCAGCTTGGCACAGTTAAAACAACTGTAATCAATGGAAATAAATAAATTAGAAGAGGATTAAGCTGTCCAGCACTTTCTTATTCACTCCTTTGAAATGTCAATTCTTCCCCAAGAAAAATAGGTTTAATAGAATAAAAAAAATTAATTTCTAATAACCTAAACGGACATATGAACAAAAAAATCACACATTTTATAATCAAAATAGTTGTTTTCTGTGAATGTAAATATCCTTATAGCATGACAGAACATAGCAGGAGGCGCACAGAAATAAATGTGGAAAATTGAAGTTATTCACTGGGGTGTGATACTATAAATACAACATGGTTTTTGTCCATAAAAAGGTGAGGTGAGATGTATGGGTTCTGTCTTCTGTCAGTGGCAAGCAGAGGCAGAGAGTGACCTGCTCCATCCTGAGGTACCCACTGGGGAAGGACAATTAATTTCTGTTTCTGCCTGTCTCTCTCCATTGACAATAGGTAGAGCTTAGAGAAATACCTTGGTCTAGATACATTTGCACTTTAGATGGCTTCAAAGAGGCAAGATGAATTCTGCTTTCCAAAGGTGATCATCATCTTAACAACAGAGCAGAGACTACACTAAAAATGCACTGAAGGCAACAATCAGAGGCATTACCCTGCTCTGACAGATAGGACTCATAAAATAAATAACATCACCATGTTTAGCCAGGTTTTCCAAAGGTGAAACTGCATTGACAATGTACAATCTTTTCCTGTGGAGGTAAGAAAATTGAGATTCAAGGATTGGTTGTGCTTTGAAGAAATCCTGAAAGATGTTAAATTTAATTCCTTCTGAAGTAATATGGTATTTCTTCTAGCATGGCCACAGGCATAGAGATGTAAAGGGAAAATTCCCACTCCTATATACTGAAAATGTGCTTTCTCTTTTGTGATTGCCTCGAAATACCTGGAAGTATGCCTTTCATTAAAAAAAAAACAGAAAAAAACACAAAACAAAAACAAATAAACAATCAAAAAACTCCAAAAAAACCAAAACCAAACAAAACAAAAAACCACAGAAAAAACCCACCTTTTTCCTTTTTAATGAGTTTCTATCACTAAAAATCACAGTTGCTGGCAGTGGCAAAAAAAGTAATCATTACTGAAGATACATTCTGAATTTAAACTAGGGATTCAGTACAGTGGTTCAGACAAAGCAAACCTCCTCCTTCTCAAACCAAAATAAAGGGGATGAAATTTTGGGTCTGTGCCCAGCCCTGCTGAGCACCTGCAACAGACCCTGAGATCTGAGTGTGTGCTCCAAATGAGTTCAGTAGCTGGTGACACTCACCCCAAACACCTTGAGGCAGTGAGCAGATGCCTGAGAGACCAAGAGATACTCTTCACTGCATGGGGTCATGCAGTAAGCTGCATAAATTAGATATTTTAATCCCAAAATTTCATTGATATCAGACTGATCAGAATAGTGCAAAACCCCTCTCTTAGGTTGGAAATAAGGATATTCTATTCCTATCTGTTAGAAGTGGGGCAGTTATCTTCTGTTAACTGGGCAGTTTTTCTTTATCGCTTCCACAACCAATCCTCCTTCCAGGAGATATCTGCTGTTCATGGGCCATTAAGTCTCACTGCACAACTGATAAAATTACATCATCCCATTGGGAGATGCTCCACCCAGGTGGAGGAGCCAAGCATTCCTACCTGGATATAGTCTGGGGTTTGGAACACCACAGCAGCCTTTTCTACTGGATTCCCAGAGAAACAGCTTTCTTCTCCGCTGGATTCCCAGAGGAAGACCAGGCCCATCTACAGCACCACTGCACATTCAGAGGAAAACTCCACCCTTCTACAGGATCCCTGCTCCAACAGAGCCACACCTGGCACTGCAGGAGGGCTGAGCCACCTTTCAATGGGACTGCTGCCACCACCCTGACCCACAGGGTGTCAGGTTGTATTTTGACTCTGTCAATAGGGGTTTTTTTTTTGCACTATTATATTTGGTTTTTTTTGTTGTTTTTAGTTTTCCTAGTAAATAGCTGTTATTCCTATTCCCATATCTTTGTGTGAGAGCCTTTTAATTTCAAAATCATAATAATTCAGAGGGAAGGTGTTTACATTTTCCATTTCAGGAGAGGATCCTACCATCCTTAAGCAGATACCTGTCTTTTCAAACCAAGACAACCCCACATAAAACCGATCAAAGTTCCCACTACAGAGGTAATGTTTCCTTTTCCCTCCCTAATATTTAACTATTTAGCCAGAGTGTCAAACTGAATGATCTGGATGTCCCAGATCACTTAAATTTCTCTGGAAAATACAAAATCTAATATACTGTCTTATTCCAGCTTGCCTCACTCTGTTCTCTTCCTGCTTCTAAATTTTCTCTGAACAGGGCCAGCAAGGAAGAAGCCAGACCACTTATCTATTCTACTGCAGGATGAAAAAGGCAAAGCTTCTTCTCTAATAAAAAAGAAAGCAAAAGCCTATGAAAATAAATTAGAGTTCTTTGTAGCAATAAATTCTGCCCCAGCCCTGCAATATTGTTTCCTTTGAATTCAAAAAATGCTGTATGCTGGGACAATATAGAAAAAGACATCAAATAAACCAAAGAGTTTTAAAGCACCATTTTCATGGTGAAATTCATGTTTAGTGCCACTTTAGGCAAATAATAGGGCTTCCTTCTGTTTAATACCAGGCAAAAAAAAATTACATATTTAAGTGTATCTAGGGTTACGCTAAAGGAGGGGGAGAATTTAAAAAAAATAGCAAATAATCTAATTTGGACATACACATTGGGTTTGGTTTCTGGTTGTTTTTGTTTGGTTGGTTTTTTTTTTGTCTGAGTCTATATCAGCAAAACATCTCATCCACAAAACTGTCTGAGCACCAGGGGGAACAATGCTCCCCTAATAGAATATTGGATAATTCCAGCTCTGACAGCAGAAACTGCATGGAGTGTATTAACTCAATAGTTGCATTACCCATACTAACTCCTTTGTCTATTTATCATAACTCCCATCCACAGACAAAAACAGTAAACAGAACCTTCACCCTCAACCAAGAAAAATCACCATAGCACACAAGAGGCACAAAAAAGGATTCACATCTGTTGTGTGCTAAATAAATTAAGAGTTATGAACACAGATGATATTTAAAACACTTTAAAAATCTCTAGATGACTTGCCAACACCACATTGCAAGGATTTCATCCAACACAGAAGATTATGTGACAAAGATACAAAACTGTCTCTGAATAGTTGTGGATGTTGTAGTGGCACACTTCAGTCTCTCCCACATTTATATCAAATTTGCAAAGCTGTGGAGGACAAGACAGCAAAGCAGAAAAAAGAAGCCTAAAAGCATTAAACAAAGTGAATTATGCTAATCTGCTCAATACACAAAAAATTTTAAGAGACTTTTATTTTTTGTATTTGATTCTTTAGAGTGCCTTTAGGAACTCATCTGGAACAACAGACCTGTTTATCCTCTTATTCTACATTCATGAAAACCCTAAGTTACTTTGCCACACAGAAAAATTGAGTTTATCTGCACAAATCCACTCTGTAAGTATAGAATTGGGCAGCTGACCTCTTTCCAGGGAATCTCCTATGAAAGGCTGCTGTGGTGGTGCTGCACACAGCACATCAAGACTCATAATGAGTTTTAGCTGTGAGGCATCTCGTGGGTTATTTTTTATTTTCCATTTCATGAGGTGCACAATTTTCCTGAATAATAATGCAAAAATCATCAGAAATCATCCCTGCTCAATACAGTGGAAACTGCTGTAATTTGAGGGGAGTGATATTTAGTCAGAGGTACTCCACAGAGGAAGGATAAAATTAATATTGGCTAAAGCATGCTGGGACATTTTCCTAACAAATATTGATAGACTTGCATTTAGTAATTTTTCATATAAGCCCAAACCAACAATTCTAGGGAGGAATAAATTGACGACACCATCATTAAAAAAAAGAAATCAAACCAAAACAGCAAAAGGAAAGTAGGAGAGAAAAGGAAACGTTAACCTTAAACTGGGTTCTCAAGCTGTTTTAATTTAGATCTCTGTATAACACACACACACACACACACACACACACACGTCAAAGAAAAGATTTTAAATCTCATCATGATCAAATAGGAAATTATACAAAGGACAGGTGAGTGTCTCAGGCCCTGAGTTCCACACACAGCACATGATTCACAGTGGCTGTGTAACTCATAGTGCCTCCTTTTGATGACAAGCTGACTTGGCAAAGATGCTGGTGTCCTGTCTCTTGTCACCACCGAGGGCAAGTACCAATGCCACACATTTTGTACCAGTCCTTGGGCTGGCAAAGCACAGTGATGGTACATGGGACATGCCTGAATGCCATTCTACTGTGACACTCTCTCCCCTTCCTTTTTAAGATTTCAGCAAAATAGTGCTCTCCATGAACAATGATTGCTCCACCCTTGTAGCTCCTGGGAACAGGAATGGCTGCTGGAAGCCTTTGGTTTCACATCAATAAGATTAAACTAAAGGTGTCACAGATTGTGTTTTTACCTTGTGTGAGTGCTCCTGTTGGCTGAAGGAGTGGATGGAAAAGGGGAGAAGGGTCTTGGGGTGGACATGCTGTTGCTGAGGTACCACAGAAAGCAAAAGGGTTGTACATGGACTCTAAGGAAGGGAAAACTCCAGCAGCTCTCCCAGGGGCTCCTGCAGTCAGGAGCACTAAGGAAAAAAGCCAGGAGACCTCTGAAGGATGGAAAGGGGCTGAGGAGCTGTAAAAAATTTCAGTCACAAGAGAGAGGAGGAGAAAAGAGTAATAATAATGGAGTAATAATAATAGTAGTTGGTCCTGGAAAGAAGTAGCAGACTCCCAGTTTTCTCAGGTGGGGCTGATCAGCACGGCTGTGCTAAGTGAGTGATCCAGTGCACAAATGACAAATTATGGTTGAGACACTTGAGTTTGTGATATTCAGATTTACCAAAGTATGTCAACATCTTATTCCACTGGAAATCCAAGGTGTAGCCTGCTCCTCATAAACAGGCACATTGCAGAGGGTCTCTCCGACCTCATGCAGAGTTTTACAGTGTCAGCATGTATAAACAAATAAATTACAGGTATTTATGGGTGCAGGACAGTCAGTCTTCTCCTAATTCAGCTGCTGGTGTATTGGTCAGATAAACTGTGCCTTTCCCTCCAGCAGCTGCATGGATGAGACCCCTGGGAGCAGATGGACTTCTTCTGAAATGGAGATACCTGAGCAATGCACACCTAAAGTTAAGTAAGAGGAATCCCAGCCCTGCTGGTTTTTATGTGCATCCCAAAACAACTCACCCTTTCACCATCCAGAAGCAGGTGCACTCTGAAGTTCATGGTCTCATTAAGAATGATCTCTTCATTTCTGTACAAAATCTGAAATATTCTGCTGTAAACATTGTTTTCGTGAACGCAGGTCGAGCAAAGGCTGGAATCACCTGCACAAAACACAGACAAACTCCTGGTGTGATTTCAGCAGGGAGATTAATTTGCAGACTATGATTTCACTCCAGGGTTACCTAAGTAGTACTTGTAATTAAACACTTGCATTCTCAATAATTAATGGTAGTAGAGTAGTCTGTTATTGTGGGTTGCAGGTTCACAGGCATGATATTTAAAGAAAACAAATGTTAAACTGTAGGCAGGCTGGATTTCAAAGTGAGAATACTTGATCCTGCGACAGCATTTATCCTATTAACTCTATTTCTAATAAAAGTTAAAGCATCAAATGCTTAACTCGGTGCACCAAGCACCATGAGGACTGTGGGAGTTCACCTGTGAAACTTCATCTTTTATCTGCAATGGGCATCTTTCAGAAGAGGGATTTTTCTTGTCGTCTCTGGTACTCCCAGAAGTTACTACATGGGAGGGGGGACAATAGCCAATAGCAGATATTGTATATAGAAACTGGAAGCGCAGAGGCATCTTAAAATACAGAAACATAAAAATATAGACTTTTTTTCAAGATGCCCGTGTAATCCTTCAGGTCCTTGGCACATGTGAGAGATGCCAATTTGGTCCCAAAAATTGGATAAATCAAAGGAACTCAAGAACCAAAACTCTAAGCTTCTCCACATCAAATTCAGCCAGTAGCGTCACCTGTGTGCTGATATATCAAAGGATCACAAATAAACATCACATAAACTGAGATGGGATTTATCCTTTCTAACTTTTAGGTGCCTCCAGTGTGTGTATTTTGTTTTGGTTACAATGGAGCCTATAGAATTTAGGACATCATTAAAAAAAAACAAACATGCTTTATACTGAGGAAAATTTTTGCTTCAAGTCAACTGCTTTTTGAGCAATTCCCTTTTCAGTAAGAGAAAAAAATACATGTGGCTTGCTGAGCTATACAAACTCACATTGGAGGGAACATCCACTAAACTACACTGAATGCCTTCCAGAGGAGCCTGCAATGACAGTGTGACTTTTAAATGAACTGGGCACCAGAGTTAGGAATTTTCAAGGTTTGTCTTGGCTGGTGATCAGAATCCCCTGATAATTCTACTTCTGTATCCCCAGAGCAACAACAGGCTGCAAAATTTACTCAGAGCTGGTTTTTGTCTCCTTCCAGCATTCAGTCCTGGAGGAATCTGAGCTTTTGAAACGTAGTCCTTTAGCAAATGGTATTTTGGAACTCTCCTGAGAAAGGGTGCTTAAAAGAGGTGTACCAGGATTAGTCCTTCAGAGAGAGACAGATGTGCGATCATCATCAAAAAGTCAGAAGGCAATAATTTTCAGAAAGTACAGTTTTTCAGAAGGTACTTCTTGGAATTTGCCCCTTTGCAGAACTGTTCTGGCACCAGAAGCTGTGGTAAGATAAAAGTCCAGGACCTGCTGTTTTGTCAAGAGTTTCAAATCAGGACAGGTTTATTCTGCTGAGGTTTGTATATAATTTGCTATCATAGGTCAGTGAGTCAAGACTGACAGAGGATTAAATATTTTATGAGGTCAAGTTTGGTCATATAAAAATAAAGTAACAGAAAGGACTTTAAAAAACCCAAGTAGAAAAGTAGACAGTGAATGGGGTTTTGTCATTATAAAAATTAATTTAGTGGTGCCAGTCTGCTGGAACTGGAATAGCATGGACACTGAAATATCTCAAAAAAGAAAAAAAAAATCATATGGGGCAGAATTTACTAAATGACAATAAGACCAATAAAACTTGATCTAATTAATTAGCAGAACCATAGTGCTGTCATCCAGGCTACATTCAAATAATTTTCCTATTACTGACTTCTGTCAAGCACACCCAAGTATTTTATGCTGCTGTTGTCTTCCCACCACCCAATCTGCACACTAGTTATCCATGAATCCAGGCAGCCTAGATAAATACATATTTATTTTCATGTGCTACACCAATAAGGCTAGAATGTTTCAGCCTGATTAGCTCTTCAAAAGCATTCAGTCATATTTATTTTAATTTAAACCTCATGATATTACAGACACAGCAAAAATCATATTAGAGGTATAATGCATTCTTACTCCTAGCTGGCAGACAAAGGAAACTTTATGCTATTTGATTTGGATATTGATATACTGGCACTCTTCTTGGATAGAAAGTTTAATCTCATTTTCTTTTCAAACACGCTCCTGAGCAGACCACTCCTCATGTGTAATTGCTTTAGGAGCTGGATTTGCAAGGTGGCATCAGGAATCATTTCTTTTGTTGGAAAGGTCAAAGTCAATGTCATGCTACAGTGTTTGGGGCTGCCTCAAATCAGAGTATGATGTTACAGGGCCAAAATCACTCTGTTTTTAGCAGGGATACCTCCTTTGCAGACACCTGGCAGAGAACTACAGCAGATGAGTGACTGATCCTCCCCTAAACACGTCCATCCCTGCCTACTTAAGTGGCCACAGGTGCTTCTCCCCCTCTTAGAGAACGACCTAAGGCTGCAGCAGGAATTTCCTCAGAGGACAGCTTGGCAGTCTTTGGCAATGCTGAGAGCAATGCAGGGATCCTGCCTCTCAAACCAAAGGGGAATGACAACATCTCACAGATATTTTCCTTCAGGCTGCAGCACCTGCTGGTGTATTCTGTGCTTCAGGGGCAGGCAGGGACCAGGCTACCTCACTCTGCTTGAGCTTCTTGCACTAACTGGAAGCAGTTGCTGCTCCAAACATCTACTCCATGAGAACATCATAATCCAGGTACCTTTCCCAAACTTCCCCTAGTTCCTGGGATTCCTTCTGAAACCTGTGTCTCTCTAAACCCCAGGTGTGTCTGCTGGCAGGCTGTGGCACTGAGGCTGGCATTTGTCACAGCTGCCATTGTTCAGAGAGGGCTGCTGGCAGAAGACACAGCAGATGTAGCCCCTGTTCAGGAGACACAGCAGATGCATCCCTGTGCTCACACAATGGCCTCTGTCCTTTGGCACAAAGCACAGGAGGGTGTGAGAGAGAAGAACCATTGGGTTTTCCCTCATCTCTTTCTAGTACAACCTCAGCTGTTCAAAAATCCCAGCAGTCACAGGCAGCCCAAAGGAAACAGACACACTGTGTGAAACTGCTGGGAGCTCCCACTCCCAGGGGAGATCTGGAGCTAAAACTCTACTGACCTGCATTTATTCCACAGTTTCAAAGGCTTGAGCTTTGGTGAATTAAAAAAAAAAAAGTCTTATTCTGTGGTAATGAATTTTTGATCAGTAAATTTCCCTGTCAGGGGATTTATCTGGGACATGTGCAGCATTCCTTATGCTAGAAAGAATCCTGATTTCCTTCCTAAGTGTCTATTCCATTTACTGCTTATTATCTTTGGATTGAACAGTTCTTCAGTTTATCTGGAAAGTGAAAGAGCTATCAGGGCTTTGAGAGCCATTGAAAGTATGAGGAGAGTTGTGTTCCACAGGCATTCAGAGAATGAGAAAAGCCTTTTTATGCATCCCTCTCTCACTATTTCTTCCATGCCATCCCACCATCATTCCTAGAAATTCCTCCACGGGCTATTGGACAATGGCATTTTATACAAGGAAGGGGGAAAAGGCTCTTTGCACTTATGGATGCTTTCATGCACAGGGTGCTGGCACAGACCAGTCACTGTAGCATGTCCTGCTTTCCCTCTCTCCCATCTTCCAAGTGTCCCCAGATACACTCCAGTCTACCCAACTTTCCCATCTGGGTGTTTCTATAGATGGAGGTTTCTAAATATTATTGCACCACATCATACAGAAATTACTCATCTCTTTAAAGATTCAGAGAGAGGTTATTTAGATCCTGGAGGCCCTTGAAAAATTCTCTCCAAATAATCTTATAAGACAGAGATGGATGGATAGGTGACCTGTAAACAATTTTGTTACGTATTTAAAACCTACTTTAGTGAGAATAGAAACCATATAATTCTAATCACTGCCAGGACAAAGGCACTGAGGTGGGTGGGAAGGGAAGGGAAGGGAAGGGAAGGGAAGGGAAGGGAAGGGAAGGGAAGGGAAGGGAAGGGAAGGGAAGGGAAGGGAAGGGAAGGGGAAGGGAAGGGAAGGGAAGGGAAGGGAAGGGACACCGCCAGAAACCTTAGCCTTGTACAAGACATGTGGCAAACCCCATTCAAGCTCCCTGTTCAAACCCACTTAACCATAGCTTTGATGTTGGCAGTAGGTATAATTTGATAAAGTAGATAATGAAATCATCTTCTCTTGACTGTTGTGCTATTTGTATTTTGAAGGATTGTGATGTGCCAGAACTGGCATTTCTAATTGAAAGGACTGAAAGTGTTTTCTGAACATTGAACTTGTGCTCACTGAAACTGAAGTTCAGAAACACTGAAAGTGTTGCTGGACACACTGGCAGTGTCCCTCAGCTGGTGCAAAGCTGTGACAGGGACTTAAATTTTCCTGCTTTTCAAATATTCTCATCTGTTTAATTTCTCCCAAGAGAACCCTCACACCACTCCCATTCATGTGAGGAGAGGAAAACGTTTCCAGGGAAAAGTAATGGAAGGTGGCGGTAATATTCTTGAAATTTCTAAGATCCTAATGCACACACCAGATAGATTAGCACTCCTTCTCCCAAACTCCAATGGTCAATTATCCTAATTGTTCACTCCAGGAAATCCAAATTATACATTTTTCAATTCTGAGCATCTACAGCATTCTTTCTCTGCTTTCATCATGCCTAAATTATATCACTTTCCTTTAAAATTATTTTATTTGAATCCTCCTTTACTCTTTTCTTTTTAACTGCTATAAAAAATAGTTTGAGAAGTTTCATGACTGTTGTAGGTCAATAACTCTCCCATGGAGCAAACAATGACACATGCATATCTCAACCTCTGATTTCAGCCAAGGAGAGACTCTGAAATGGCAAAGTCTTGGTGTAGCTTGATGAGACTTGAGATAAATTATTTCCCCAGAGCCACCAGGGTCACATGAGCCCTTGCTGTTTGCAAAGCAATAGGACTGGCTGGTCCTTGTGCCCTCTGTGTTGTGTCTGCTGTGTCAGTGACTGGAGTGCTCCAATCTCACCAGCTAGAATCTTTCCATAATTACATTTTTGATTATGCTTCCTCATGATGTCTCTACCTGCCAAAAAAAAACTGGAATCAATGTCAACCAACAACCTTTTCAAGGATGGTAAGCACTCCAGTATGCAAACTCAGATTTGCCCAGCAGAATTAATCTTTGAGAAGTCATGGAAGTCTGTCCATATTTATTTTTTCAAGGCTTTAAAACATAAATTCCTTGTGGCACAGCCCTTATCAAAGAACCAGTGCATGAGGGAATTCTCCTCTGATAGGAGGATACCTTGAAAGCCATGAGTGAGTTTGTTTTGGAGAGGTTAGAAGAGGAAAGTTAAAAGTCCTTCATGACCTCACTTCACATTACTTTCTAGCTCTTCTTCCAACAGGCACTAGAAGCCTGAAAAAACCCTTGGAGTTGGTTCTTTGATTTATTTTAATGTTACTATCATACTAAGAATAACTTTTAATAATGTTATATTTCTCCACATAACCAGGAGTGTGAGTCCTAAATGAAACATGAAAAATTTGTTTCTCCAAAGGAAACACATTAAAACCTCCTGCACAGAAAATTAAAGCCTACACAACTTTTCTTTTAAACCTTTAGGTCTTGGCTACAGAATGCTGAGAATTTCAGGGGGAAACAGCACTTAGACTCCTCTGTATATTTTTTGTTTTGTATAGTTTAACTTCTGGGTTTAACAAAGGAAGAGCAGAGACAGCATTTATCTGAACTCTGTCCTCTATTCTGCAGCCCATAAAAGTTTTATTAATTAATACTTTTTCAAAGTGAGGAAGGAAGAATTGTGAAAATTCAGTCCTTGCACGCTGCTGCTGAAAACATTACATTGCTTCCTATCCCCAATGCAAGGCAGAGAACAAAGAAAGTAATTTTTTTTATTATTATTCTAAATATAAAATTACAACTCCAGGCCTTTGAGAAGGACAAATCCAGGTTTACAACCATCTTTCTCTAGAATTAGCTCTCTGCAGTTTCACGAGTACTGTGTCAGAGGTTTAAAATAAATAAGGAGTGCTTAAACAGTCAGGAAAAATCCATATGGAAAGCAGATCTCACTTCAGATCTAGACTCTTTAATGTCTTTATGACTGTAGCATTGGAAATTAGATAATTACTCAAATGCTGGCAACTTCTTGAATCTCTCTTGCTATTTGGGAAAAGCAGTATTATTATACTGCTATTCAGATAAATGGAAAAGCAGGATTCTACTAAGTTTTGCTTTAATGAAAGAGATGCTCTTCAGTAATGTAGGGAAATCAAGATACTGCAGCTATAAAAAGAGCTTTACTGTAAATGTTTCTTTATAAATATTAGTGCATACTTAAACATTTGTATTTCAGCCTAATTCATGGCCACAAGAAGCATATCATGCTTGTGTTTCCACACAGGAAAATCTCAGAGGCAGATGATACCTTTAAAGGCAGATGGGTTCATTCTCCCAGGTCACTCGTGCACAGACAGAGGGAGGGCACTGCAAGGCACTCGCTTGAGAATGAGCTGTGAACGTTTTGAAACTTTCCTGCCCACAAACCTTATGCTGCTGCCCACACAGCCATGTGGTGTCAGCAGTTCATGGGATCTCTCTGGATCTGCCTCTGTGGAAAGCCAGCTGTCAGTAAATCCCAGCAGAAGGCAGTTTGAGCCCGGCTATGTGACCTCACCCCAGAGCACTTGGATGCACTTGCACAGTCAGTTAATCAGGGGTGAACAGGGAGGGTGACAATAAACAGGTAGAGAGAGCATCATAAAATGTTGGAGCCCTGGATGCTGAGAATTTCAGACTTTCTGTGCTGTCAGGCACTGACCCCCAAGAGAACACTGCATTTGACCTGAGGCTGTGGAGAAGGTTTCCAAAGTTCAGTGATAAAACTGGGATGATGGGTGTGTAGTTTGAATAAAAGTTGTAATATCCCATGGTGGGAAATTGAGGGCTTAAGTTTTTAGAATATAGTAATATGTATTAAGCTAAAATGGAGGTTTTAGGGCAGTGGCTGGTCCTTCTTCACCTTCTTCTTCATGGGTTTGGGTGGTATTTTGTAATTGGACAGAAAAGTCCACATTGTGGGGCATGGGTAATTGGTTATTGTGTTCACAGTAAAAATAATTTAGTGTAATTTCTTAATTGTACAGTTAATCACTAAAAGACCTTGCAGAGAGAGTTAGGTGTCCACTTGGTACTTTGTTACAGCAAAATACTGCAGAACTCACAGCTCGTGAGACTGTGGCATGGATAAGAATAAACATCTGAGTCTGAACAAGAAACACCATCTCATGATTTAATCCTGACCTTTGAAGGAAAGAAGCAAAGAAGCCATTAATAAAATAATCACAGAATCACACAATGGTTTGGGTTGGAAGAGATTTTAAAGATCCTCTCGCTCCAATCCTCTGCCATGAGCAGGGGCAGCTTTCACTAGACCAGGCTGCTCCAACCCCATCCAACCTGGACTTGAACATCTCCAGGGATGGAGCAGCCACAGCTAAGCTGGGCAACTTGTGCCAGGGCCTCACCACCCTCACAGGAAAGAAAGTATTTCTTCCTAACATCTAATCTAAATCTCTTCTCTTTTAGATTAAAACTGTTGGCCTTGTCCTAATAGTCTCTCTGTCTGTCTGTCTGTCTGTCTGTCTGTCTCTCTCTCTCTCTCTCCCCCTTTCTTTTTTAAGTATGGGGAGGCTGCAATGAGGCTTCCCCAAAGCATTTAAAATCTCAGTCTGGACTAGCCGAAATCCACCTATCTGTTATCTGAGTGATCTCTACAGCACACAGCACCCTGGTTGGTACTGCCATAAATACAACCCAGATCTCTCTCTTGGATGGCCATCTCCCTCACCCATCCATACACATGCATCCTGTTCCTTGGCCTTTACCATCTGAAATTCCCACTAACCTCACAAGTAGAGCTGGCTCTTGTTCAGAACCCCTACCAAAAAATAAGGATTTTCTAGGTTTCCTTGACACTTCAAATCTTCTATTATTGCCAGAATTCTTATATACTTGCAGGCCACTCTATTTTGGTATATTTAGAGAAAATTAAGACATCTAAGTATTCCTCATATGGAGAGTAGGCCATCTTTCTAGAACCTAAGCAAGCACTGTGCTGCAACATGTAAGCAAAGGAGATCAGAAAACCTTGTGCAAATATCCCTGTTTATCTAACTTTCTTTTTTCCTTTACCATCTGTCGGAGCCATATGCCTTCTTAAATAAGAGCTAATTATAGGTCTCCACCAATACTAATAAAATAGTGGTAACTGTTGCAAATTTCAACTGGAGTTTTCATTTCTCCTTGATAAAAATTCATCCAAACCAGGTTCTGAGAGGGTTGCCTTTCTCTGGTGTTCTGGACTTAGATACACAGCAGTTAAAGCTGTCACACTCATGTCCGTGTTAACGCATGGGAGAAATTAATAAAAAGCTGTGGAAGTAGTAAGAGCTAAAGTACAGCTCCCAAGCACATTAGGTGGGGTGACTTTGGGACAGAAAATGACTGTGTCTGTTAAATACCCATTGACACATTCTGGAGCAGAGCTCTTGGTGATTTGAGTTTTCCTTCACCACCCCTGGGCTGCTGTAGCGAGTGAAAGAGAGGAAAGAAACAACTTTGTCACAAAACCCTCTTGGTTTTAGCACTGAAGAACTGGAGCAAAGATAGATCCAATGCTAAAATTAAATTCTGGAAGAGAGATTCCAGCCTATTTAGAGAACAATATATCTCCTAATGAGCTCAAAAAAGACGAGACTTCACTTTCATGTCCAATGAGCATTTGTATCAATGTCCATTTGTATAAATGTCAATTTGTACCATTCAGGCAAATGTTTTATAACTGTCTCCAGTGTCAACATCATTCTACTTTGCTGTGTAATGTGAAAAGACAAAAAAAGACTGAAGGATAAAAAATAATCCAGTCCTAAATATGGCAAATGAACAGTTGCAGTGCCTTTTGAAAACCCCAAATACTAAATAGCTCTTTCAGCATCACAAGACTCTGGCAATTTCAGATTGTTGTACTGACCTTCCAGGAAGTTTAGAACTATTCTAGCAGAAATTAAGACTAATAAAAGAAAATAAAATAAAAAAGAAATTTAAAAAATATG
The DNA here is from genome assembly GCF_901933205.1 of Camarhynchus parvulus. Classification (NCBI taxonomy): domain Eukaryota; kingdom Metazoa; phylum Chordata; class Aves; order Passeriformes; family Thraupidae; genus Camarhynchus; species Camarhynchus parvulus. Next base: position 146,198,463 of record NC_044572.1, read on the forward strand.
GGTTTAATTCATTCCACTCATCAGGTAGAGAGTTATTTCCCATTATAACCACCAAGACCTCCCCATGTAAGTGAGGGGTGCACAAAGAAGAAAGAAATTACTTCCAGAATTTCATTTCAACTTGTTGTTTCCTCTGGCTACCAATAAGAAGATTCTCTTCCACTTTTCTCACCACTGTTCACATAATGTCTTTGGCAGCCCCAAATGTTCAGAGGTCCAGAAATGTAAGAGTTGAAATACATATATAAAAGTGTGACTATCTGTATTTTACAGTCAAGCATAGATATTGCATTAATCCTCTGGTTTTTCCTTTAGTGTCTCACAGCATATCTGGCACTCTCTCAACACAGCAGATATGGATTCAAAAAGAAAGGTTCTGAGTTAAAATCCCAGACCTAAAGTCAAAGTGGAAAATAAAGATTTCCCTGATTTATCTGTAACACTTTGAAGTCCTCCATCAATGGTATAGATTGGGAACTAAATGCTTCCTAATGTGTTATTTCAATGTCTCCTGTGTTCAAAAAAGTGATGGATGGAAATTGTACATTTACCAAACTTTTATCTTGAGCACTTTGGCCAGTTGCACTTTAGGCAGAGGGTAAATTACTTTGAATTGAATATGTAAAACATTTTATGACAATCTAATAAAAAAATATGAGAAAAAAATCTAATTTTTCAGATATAGGATGTAGTTCCTAATATTCCACTCCAAAGTAAAAATCCTGAGGATTCAGTAAGGGCTTCAGACTTACAAAAAAGGCTTCAAGGTCCTACAGATTTTTTCCCTCTGTGTACATACCAATAATGAGGCATTTCACATCCTTTCTATGATTAACCTTGAGAGTAATTAGAGATAAGAAGAAACCTGAAACAAGATAGAGATACAAGAACCCTGATATCTCAGCTGTAACTGCTGCTGTTGACGGTCTTTCATTCTACAGCCTTCAATGTAGAGTGTGATATTCAGGGTGGGTTTGTCACACACACATCTGCAAGGGGATCCCTCTACATTCCATTTTTCCTCCACATTCCACTGGACCTGTACAGATCCCTTGCTCATTCAGGAGAGACCTGAACCTACTGCCCAGGTGGTCTCTGATTCTGACCACTAGATTTGATATTTATATATAATGGGAGAAAAAGTAGGAACACATCCAGTCCTTGCTTGCCCATAAAAAGGTGGAAGAGCTCTACTTCCAGCTCTTGACTTGGAAGTCCCCAGGTCAACATAATGTCCTCTAAATTAATGTTCCTCTCCTGACTCAAGTTCTTTCCATAAATTACAATAAAATCCTTGCTCTGGAGACATTTCACATGTACAGTGCTGGTTTCTCAAGGCAAAGAAATTACAAAACAGCCTCCAGAAAGGAAGTGAACATGATGGAGACTGGCAGAGAAAATAAAAATTTCTCCTAAATACTAACCCACATGCACACAAAAATAAATTTTGGGGTTTTTTTGGTGGGAAAAAATTTTTGTTAAATATAAAGCCAATATCATTATGAAGTATCTTCTAAGTACGCAAAGCATATTACTAATTTGCCACAGGAACTGTTTCCATAAGCCATAAACTTAATTGAAACCCAAAATGCTCTTATGTTTGTTTTGAATCCTTTAAATACTCCTTTGAGCAGATATTTTTAAACTTCCCATCCCGCTGAGAAATGAGATTGCTCCTTTCCTAGGTCAGCCAACTCTTGCCTGATTAGTGATTTAATTGCTGTATATACAGCTCAGCACAAAAACACAATAGATTTTTTTTCTTATTTATTTGCTTTCCCAATTAGAGTCTATCAAGATCTGCTGCTGCATTTTGTGTTGTTTTTTGGTTTTTTTTTTATTATTTTTGTTTTGGGGTTTTTGGTTGTGCTTTTTGGGGTGGTGGGGTTTTTTTGTTTGGGTTTTTTTTTTTCTTTCTGCTTTTGTTTGTTTTTTTTTTTTTTTTTTTTTTTTTTTTTTTTTTTTTTTTTTTTGTTGGGTCGTTGGCTTTTTGGTTTTTGGGGTTTTTTTTACTTTTTTGTTATGCACCTCATCTCAATTGAAATCTTCAGGCTTCATCTGTATCACACAGATATAAATATATAAATAATGTATATAAATATATAAATCAGCAAGAGACTGATCCTTCTTTGTCAAGGCAGGTCAGGCAGGAGCCATTTGGGTTTCTCTCTGGGTTCACTAAAGTGCATTACTTTTCTCCCTTCCTGTGATGTGCCAAAGGTATCATTAACTGTTCTCTTTCTTTGGATTGTTTTCTTGTAAGAACATTCGTTGCCTTCAGTCTGAGTTAATGGTCACTCAAGAAAAGGATCACTTATTTCTTTCTGACCAGTCTGGGTTTTATTTGGCATAAACTTTGCATACACATCAGGGTTCTGCAGTAAGCTCTTAAATGGAGTAATCACCATAAGATAAAATGCCTTTCAGAACCCCACCTGCCTTTCACAGCAAAACCCACTTAAGACTTTGAAATTGAAATGGGCCAAATCCTCTTGGTCCAAAAAAATCTTATGTAACCTCCCCTGCACACAAAGTTTAAATGCCTTTACCTCCCCAAGTGAAAAAAAAGTGCTGAGAAAGGCCTTACAGCCACTACAGACAGTGATCTTGCACAAAGTTATGGTCAGCTAGCTGCTCAAGTTAATCCTGAAAATCAACAGCAAACCTGGGAAGGAACTCATAGGATGGTTTGGGTTGGAAGGGATCTCAAAGCACTTGGATCTCCAGAGAGATCTGAATCCCTCTGCTGTCTTCCTGAGAGACATGAGGCAAATCAGGAGGCAACACTGTGCCTCAGTTTCCCACCAACTTCTCCTTTGTCTGTCATTTAACTTTGTCTCTCATTTAACCAGTTCACACTTAGAGAGCTGAATTTTTTGTCAACATTTACCACACTGCTTTCAGCTGCTGTATCTACCTTGGCTGAGAAATACTGCTGATGCAAGTCCTTTATGGCTCCCAAATATTGTGCCAATATTTCCTTAGATATTTTTGCCTAGTGATAATCATACTTTTCTTTGTCTAAATTTATCCATCAACATTCCCAATAATTTTGAAATGAACGACTCCAAGTGCAGTCCATGGAGATGAGTTTAAGCTGACAATATTCAGGACATGATTTGCAAGGTTTGAATTGAAGTCCATTTCCTGGAGGCTTTATAACTTCTTACAAAGTTCACAGAAGATAACAGGAGAGACTATGCTGCAGCTGCTTACAGCTAGCTCCCTTCCTAACTTTTAAACTCTTTTCCAAAGAATGATAGTATGACTATTATATATTCAAGTGACATAATTTTGGAAAAAAAATATAATTTCTGCTGTTAAAGTTAAATTAAGAGAATTTGATGGTAGGAAAGTCTGAGAGAAATACTGGAGATTCCAACTAGAAAATATTCACAGAATCCCAGGAGGACAGAATTATTAGGGTTGGAAGGGACCTCTGGAGATGATCTAGTCCACTCCCCTGCCAAGGCAGGTTGCACAGGAACTCATTCATGTGGGTTTTATATGTCTCCAGAGAGACTCCATGACATCTCTGTTCCAGTGCTCTGCCACCTTCCATGTAACAGAGTTCTTCCTCATTGTGAGGTGGAATTTCCTGTGCTTTAGTTTATGGTCTTTGCTCCTCATCCTCACTGGGAACCACAGAAAGAGTCTGGCTCCTTCCTCTTGGCACCCACCTTGGAGATATTTGTTTTCATTGAGCTCTGTCTTCTCCACACTAAACAGGCCCAGCTCCTGCAGTTTCTCCTCTAAGAAAGATGCTCCAGACCCCTCACCATCTTTGTGGCCTCTGCTGGACCCTCCCCAGTAGCCCCTTGTCTTTCTGGAACTGAGGAGACCAGAACTGAGCACAATATTCCAGATGTGACCTCAGCAGGGCCAAGCAGAGGGGCAGGATCGCCTCCCTTGACCTGCTGGCCACACTTTTCCTGATGAACCCCAGGATACCTTTGGCCCTCCTGGCAGCAAGGACCCCCTGCCATTATTGCACTAATCAGGAAACTACAAATATAAAGTAGGGTAAGAAGACTCAAAGCCAGTAAAAACAACGTCTCTTCTCCTTTCAATACTTTTACAAATGCCTAAAGCCAAGATGTTGTTTTCTGTTACTCAGGGAATAGTGATTTAGGTTAAACTTGTTCTACAGATATTAAGATGCTGAAAAAAATTACAGTGCCTTTAGAATAAGGCACTTTTCTACACGCCAATGTCCATGCAAGCTCGGTTGTCCTTGAAAGTGAGAGCTATGGGAAATCATGTAAGAGTCCATGGATATGAATCACTGGGAAAAGACTAAGAGTTAGCTTGTACTTATTCAAAATTAATAAAGAGAACTTAAAGGCTTGAGGGCAACATTTCAAGCAGAAAAAAAAAAGACAAACTTTTTGCAGACAGATTTCTCAAGATTTTCCATCCTGTTGACTCTACCTGTTTGTGAGCCAGCCCTGTAGCAATAATGATCAGGGCTGGAAGGTGACAGTGGGAGCTATTGTGAAATCCCTTAACAAAATAAACTTCAAATATGAGACATGCAGAGTCAGATAAGGTGATTACACCAGTGTTTTAAGAGGATTTTGTGGTTCTCCTTAATGTATTTTTTTAAAAATACAGGGTTGAGGACAACATAAAACCACGGGCCAAATTCTAATCCAGTTCCAGTGACCTCAGCACTGAACTTGACAGTAGGCACTCCTGTTCCAGCTTGGCCAGATACTTGGTCTGGGGTTCTGAGTAAATTACAAGTGAATGGATTAAAATCCTGGCGTTTTTTTTGGAACAGAAATCCTGTTCCTAAAGCTGGATCATTAATACACACAGAATCACCCCATACTCTTCTATACCCAAATCTTGGCAAGGTCTCCCAGTTCTCTGAAGCATTATCCAGCCAGCAGATTTTTCTGGAGGAAAATATAGTTTTTATAGACTCAGGAGTTTTGGAAAAGTCACCAGTTAAGTAAATTAGAAAAAAAAAAAAGATTTCTTTTTTCTTTGAAAAACATATTTTTTCTGGTTTTTCTTAGTTGCAGCTGAAGTTCTGCATAGAATAAAGGCAAGGAGTTCTTTCCAAAATTGAATCCTGCAGAAACTGTGTCTAAATCAGCCAGAATTACAGCTGAACAGCTGAGTGAATCTTAATTTCTACAACCAGATGAATAATTTAAAGCACACTAACATCAACACCTGGTAAATGGGTTTTTTTATCTTGTTGCAGTTTGCTTCATTTCTACATTTCTCTAGCTGAAATTACTCAAATTCAACTGGTTTTCTTTCATACTTTTAATATAGACTTGGATGTCTTTCTGAGAAAATACTCTGTCAGGCAAGAACTGCAAGTGCACCAGTTTCAAGAAGATTTAATGCGAAGCTGGGTCAGCACCTCTGAAGAGAACTCATGCTGGAATGGCAACTCTTTCTTCAGTGCAGCTGTGCCTTTCCTGCTTGAGAACACTCTTGAGTCATTTGCCACTGGGACACTTCTGGGAACTCTCTCAAAATATACCAAAAAGGGATAATTTCCCACTCAAGCCTGCAGAGCTGAAACAACAAAAACTGCCTACTAGAATGGTTTTGTTTCTTTCCTTCTACAATTATCTAAGATGTTTTGTAAGGCTGAACTCTTCCTAAGTGAGAATGGCTTTTCCCTTCATGCTGTTCCCTTTCAGCAGCAGTTGTATATTAAGGGCTTCCTGGCACTCAGATTGTCTCAAAGCTTGCAAAAGGATCTGATGAAAAAGAGGAGACACTTTGATCAACCCATGCAGCCACAGCTGTTATTAATCCTTTATCTTTTCACTTAACTCCAGTTAATGAACTTTTAAATCAAAAATGCTTCTGAGGTCCCTTTGGCCTGTGCTGAATTACACTGGCAAGGATGGGCATGATGTAAAAATCAGTGCCTTAAATGTGAGGTTTGGGTCAGTGGAGAATAAACTTTTCAGTGGAGTATAACATATGTTATGACTAATCCCCATAAAGGCATTGCTCTTTCCTGAACTTTTTTGGCAAAACAGGATTTGATAATTTCTCATGTGTACAAAATCACTACCAACACAGTATTTTACCCCATCCCTCATGTTGGAGGAGCCATTTGAATCAAGTGTAAGTGAATGCAATCAAACTCCTGTGCAGGAATGGGCTGCCTGCCTCATGTGTGTACATCCTCCTTTTCCCCAGGCAGGTGATGGACCTAAAACCTTGAAGAACATGGAGAGGCTTTTATCTTTTTTACTCATGAGTAAATTCTACATCACAACTCAGACTACAAAGCCCTTATTTAATCTATGGTTATCACCCTGTAAGAAAATAAAGTACCTCTTCCCACACTTCCCCAAACGTGTATTCAGCATCTTCTTTTGCTATGTAAGACATCAAGATTTTGTTTGCGATCACCAGGCAAATGACCTCACAGAAACAGGCAAACACTCAATTCCATTCAATTCACTGGAGTTTTCATTAATTGGTTGCATAACAGGGATGTATCTCCTCAGACACCCCCACAACCTTCAGCTGAACATGAATTCAGGGAGCCCTCCCTCTCCTAGAGATGCTTGTCACTAATGAGTCTCAGCTTCCTTGCATAAGCCAATTTCCCATTCCACATAGCAATTATGTAAATGAAGGTGAAGTTCCTGATAACTTCCATTGGTTCCACTTGGCTCACAATTAAAAAGAAGAAAAACATTGAAAACCTTTCGCTTCAGTCTGGGAAAAGAACTGCTCACCCACAGAAAGAAAAAAATGAAAAAGGAAAATTTTAAATGGGCTTTCCTCTTTATCCCAAAAGGACAGCAATGAATGGATGAAACACCACTTCCAGATGATATTCAAAGAGTTTCCTTCATTGTGTATAGTCATTCAATTTCCTGTTGCAGCTAACAGCTGCCAAAACCAGGCACTGTCAATGTAAACAGTGATCAATATTCTACGTTAAATCTCTTTGACATAACATGAAAGCCTTCAATTCTTTGCACAGCTTAGAGCTAATGCATCACATGAACATTTTTATGGCTTTGCCACATCCTCACATTGTGGATTTTCCACCTTTACCCCTCACAATGCTAATTGTAGTTACTGCTCATGTCTCTTTTACAGGTGGGAAACGGAGGCAGGGCTTTACTTGGACCTGTTTCCTCGGGAGTATTCAATTAAAGCCAATGTAAATTAGGCCTTTGAGGGATATTGAAGACCTGCATCTAAGTGCCTAACATTGGAGAGGAAGCCTGCTGGACAGTAAGAAATAGAAATCGCATTTCATAGTTCAGCAACAGTATAAACTCCTTTTTCTCCTCTTCTTTAGTATTGTAGAAACTTCTATCACTAGAAATCAAAATAAAAAAAATCTGAAGTTTAATTTTGTCTCATTAAAACCTAAAACTCAATTCAACAATGAAAAATTAAAAATTTAAAACCTCCTAGCCTTCGGATTTTAATGCACAAAAGAGAAATTCATTATAGAAGTCTAAACCTCAGTGTTTGCTTCCTGTGTGTAACACTGGTACAGAGCCACAGAGCCTTTCCTTGGATCCTGTCAGAGATCCTTTGTAGTGTCCTCCAACCTAAGCCTTGAGCCTCTGAACTCTGGTGAGTGCAATTTCAGTCAAATATTATAATATCTATTAACACAGAAATCCTTACTGGGTTATTTGTACCATGGATTTTTCATCTCCCACAAATATAATACTTTATTAGCGTTTACTAATTTTATTTTATTAGTAATACTTTATTCGTGTTTGAATGGAGTTATTGCACTACTTTCTACTGCCTGAGACAGAGGGAATTAACCCTTGATATTTTTGGAAATTTCACATGGGGAAAACTCAAATCCTGACTTCCACATACTTATCAGAGACTATTGATGAGGTTCCCCAGATCTACCTCATATCAGCACTGCCCTTTGGTTGCACCCACTAGCCCTGATCAAAATTTTTAGGATGGGACCTGTCTCATTTTGTTCACTTGAAGGGCAAGCAACAAATTAATTTTGGGTTTTTTGGGGTTGGTTTTGCTTTGGTTTTGGTTTGGTTTTTTGTTTGTTTGGTTTGGGTTTTTTGGGGAGTTTTGGGGTTTTTTTTTGTTTTGGTTTGGTTTTGTTTTTTGTAATATCAGTGGCAAGAAATGAAGACCTAATAGCAAGAATCACTGTACCTAGAATTCATCCTTCAGACCTGTGGAATGAAGCCCTTCCAAGGTTACTTAGGAGGAAAACTTGCAAAACAACCTTAGGCTACTCAACCTGTCTCCAAGACTACCCAAGTCTGTAATTATTGCTAAGATCGTGTGAGAAGCTCCCATCCCTCCTCCTGAGATTGGGAGCCCAATGCCAAAACCAGCAGACAGAGAGGTGAGAGATGATTCAAATGTATCAGGGGCAAGGTAGAAAATGTGCCTACATATGCAAAACTCAAACCTAAAGCCAAGCGATTTTCACCTGCATAAATGGCTTCCAGGTGAAGTGAGAGATGAGGGATAACAGATGGGCTGACATAAATAGACAAATCCAGGAAATTACTGGATGATGTTAGACTCCATGACTGGAAGTACTCTCAGCACAACTTGGCTGAACTTGCTGAGACCTTCACCAAAGCATCATTACTGTTGGAAAAACTTACATTATTCAGGGGAAGAGAGGAGGCTCAGGGAGACTTCCTCAGTAGTTTCCATAATTTTCCTGGATAAAACTTGACCCCTGGTTATACAGTTTTCTTCTTCTGAGAAGGCTTGCAGACATAACCAACATTATTGTTGGCCAACATCTCTGCTGGGCTTTGTGTGAGTTTTTCTGGAGTGAAAATTATGGGAAATAAACTTGGCCTGATACCAATAATTGCACAAGTGTGAATGGTGCCAGTCCTCCAAAGATAACACCCAGAAAACTTCTCTCAGAGCAAGATACAGGATGCAATGTGATGACAAAGAGATATTTAGCACAAGTGCAGCCTCTCAGGAGGTAAGTTAGCTCAGGGAAGGTGTTTATTAGGTCACCTTAATATTATTTATTAGAATAAAACAGGATAGAGTCAGGCTAAAGATCTTCAGTGGTTTTTTTACACTTGGCAGTACAGACAAATGCTCCTGTTTACCTCACAAGAACTTGGCCTCAAAACTGAGTTAACTCACAGTAACAAGACATGCTGAGATGTGCAGGTGGAAAATGTTAGACACAAGTGGCAAGACCTCATAGTTGCTGATTAAAAAAACCACTAAATATCATAAATCAATGTATCTGAACTGTTTAAAATTAAATAAATTTTTCTCCCACATTTTAATTGGTTTGTCCTGTTGCTTCTGAAGACATAAATATGCATCTTCCTTTATACAGGACAGGCATTAAGTTTCCCAGAAAATGGAAGAGCATTGCCCAGTAAAAAGGAAGGTGTCTACATCTGACTGAGAGCAGCCCAAAGGTGCAAAAGGTATTAAAGAGAAAAATTTCCATTAAAGTAGTATCTGGCTGCATATGTTGTGCTACTCAGGTACTGTGCAGAAGGGATGTGACTGAGCTGATGGGGGAGTGATTTTTGCTGCTTGAGTTTAAAGCTCCTTTCCTCTGAACAGCCCTTGACTGCACACTCATCTCAGCTGGTGTCTGTTTCATATTCCCAAATTGTGCAACCATGATTTGATGGTCTTGGAGCAAGTGAGGCAGTGCAGCCTCTCCCAAGGGAGCTCTGCACTCATCTGTGCTCAGCATGAGACTCATGTCCTGCACCTGGCCCCAGAGGTGTCCATCACCCACCAGACTCTCCCAGAGGAGTCTCCTATATTGCAGTGCAGGAGAATGGCAATACTTTTAGTGGGCAGGTAAAATAAGTAGTTTTATATTTTCCTTTACACATAATAAGAGAACAAGTCCTAGGCCCCCCTTCCCTCCCTCACTGTGTCACCCACACTGGAGTACTGAGGGCCAACACCTTCCACCACACAGTCCCTTATTTCTTGCAGTACTGCTGAAACTCCAGAGCCTCTGTCTGTATTCAGACTGTCAAAAGCAGAAGTTTGTTCACTGCTGAAGATTTTCCAAATGCATATTAGTAAATTCTGACATGTTAATGTGTAGATGTTCAGGGAAAAATGTCTTCACAAGCAGAATTATTCTCCTAATTTTGGATGCGGTACAGCAGCTATGATGAAGTTGCAGTACAATTCCATGTAGGACATCAGCCACATTTAAAAACCTCCCACCTAGAAGAAAGTCAGTGGTTTTAATTACATTAACAGACTCCCAGATTACTGTTATCACTGTGGCTCATTATACAGTGAGTAGTAGAAATAGTAGGTCAAACATTTCCCTCTTTAGATCTGCTGGTTTATTCCCTAAAATGTAAACTAACCATTAAAAGTTTCAAAACCATGAATAATTATCTACTCTCCTGCACTTTAACATATCCCAAAAAAGTAAAAGCTCTTTATATTAAGTAATTAAGTTTCACAATATCCTTATGATACAGCTTCAATTAACCCCATTACACATATGGGGAAATTAAAACAGAGAGAAGCTGATTGCTCAAAATCAGAACAGAAGAAAAGATCCCAGCAATCATAGGAATTAAGGACTAGCAAATCCTCCTGGGTCCTCAAGTCCTCCATCTATCACATTCCACACAGACACACAGCTTGGTGCTACAAAGACTCAGGGATTTTGTTTCTGATAAATTCTTTCCTGGATTTCTCCTCCTGGTATTCGCTGGCTTGAGTGATGGCATTGGATGTGGGATGCTGGATGTACACACTGGGTACTACCCACAGTCTCCTTATTGTGTGTGTTCTTTAACCAAATGAAGTGCCTGTAATGCAGGGATCTTCCCTACACTATGCTTTCAATTGAGTTTATTTTGTAATAGCAAGAAATGCTGAAATAATAATTGGGGACCTAAATATGAGTAACAATTTCATGGCTGTTTCTTCTAACACGATGAGAAAGACTTATTCCTGTTCGTAGGGCATAATGTGTTTATCTCCTGTATTTTTTTTCCAATAAACTTTGTTGGCTTGCTTTTTGTTTGAATATTAGCTTTTGATAGTAACAGCTGATACCTCTTAGGTAATGTGCAATAGCATTCCTTTAAGCTCAAAAATCAGAAGATAGAGTACCATCCCTCAGTTACACACTTTTCTTGTCATGTTATACTTTCTAAATTATCCACAGCATTATAAAACGCTCTTGTGAAATAGATCTCTCAAAGTTATAGCCTGCAATACTAGAGTAAAAAAATTATGGTTTAGAGTTGCTGGAGACTGATTTTATCGCTTTCTACTCTGACACAGAAAGCTGTAGTGAGCCCACTGCTCCACTGAGCTCCCCACTTCACATGCAGTCCCTGGAGGAACATTTAAATGGACACCGTGTAATTTCAGGGAATTTTATGATCTTACCAGTGGAGGGGGTTGTGGTAGCAAATTTTACTACTCATTATGACTTCCCACACAGATATGGAAGAGGAAGAATAAGTTACACATCATCTGTAGTAGAACGTGAGCTTTTACCACCTGTCTGTAAAGGCCAAGTATGTAATTTTGAACTTCCTTAGTTCCTGTTTCCTAGTGCATCATTTTTATGCTACCAGCTACACAATTTAAAATCAAGGTGAGACCATGGGTTTTCCTAACATTCTTCCCCAGTCTATCTAACAGGATAAGCTATTTAAGCAACAGCTTATCTAATAAATAAGCAGGACCTATTTAAGCCAACAGGATTGTTTGTAAGTTTTAAGTTATAAATCAGCATTTTACTACACAAGTCACTGGGGAAAGTACCTGCTTCTGACAGATTAGGTCATACTCACAAGTATTAGGTTACTTATAAGGTGGAGAAAGTTTTTTGCTCATGGCATAAGAAAGAAGAGCCAAATTTACATTATCCTAGATATGGAAAGGAAGAAATAAAAAAACTAAATGTGGTTTGGTTCCCTCAAACCTTGCCCCTCTTTGAGCCATTTGACTTGTTATTGTGCTTCAAGTACATCCCATAATTTCTGCAAGCACAAAGACAATGGAAATTGTAAATCCCTGCTCAGGATACAACTTGCTGTTAATTCATGAAAGGGATGAAAACTCTGTATGAAATCCAAGGCAAAAAGGGTAGTTAAGTGAATCTATAAACATACAGATATTATTTTTGGTTGTGAAATCTGTAGGAAAGGAAATGCTGAGTTTCAGCCCTGTCTGCAGACTCTGTGGTGTCCCACCAACAGGGAATGCAAAGAGGATGAAGAGAGTCTGAATCATTCTCTTCCTCAGTATGTTACACAAACTGATGTTTTACTCAACTGAGCCCTCTAACTTCTTGCCCAGATTGTTGTAGTTCCATTTTTGTCTTCCCAAAAATTCCCTCAATTATTTTGTTAGTGAGAGCAAAATCAGGTCTTGAAGCAGCAAGAGGCTCAAGGCTGTCATTCCAACCACATTTGCTCTCTGTGAAAATGGATCCCGGGCAATGAAGTCTAAAGCAAAATTGGGGTTTTCCCCCTGGGACAAATGGTCCAATGCCAGGGCTGACCAGTGCATCTAAGCACAGTTTTATTACACCACACACCCCCCCATCTATTCAATTCAAATATCAAATTTAAATGTAAACATTTGAAGGGCAATCTCAATCCAGCAAAAGTGCCTATGCCTAAATGGACCGATTCATTTGCACACATTTCTTCACACACTTAATGGGTATATAAGGCAATTGTAAACAGAAATTTAAAATTGCTGCATTCAAAACCATATTTTTGTTCAATCTGATCATTGCAATTCATAGGTAAAATCATAGACTCATAGGATGGTTTGAGTTGGAAGGTACGTTTGAAGTTTACCTAGTTCCAACCTCACTGCTGTGAGCAAGGACATCTTTCACTAGATAATGTGGCTAAAAGCCTTCTCTAACTGACAGTATCTGAATTTTTTAGCTTCTTTTAGTAATGAGAAAAAGAAAAACAAAATTAATACTAATTAAAACTGCATGTGTGGACATCATATGTCTCTGATTACAGCTGCTGGAAAGGCAGTGAGTGTTCCAGTTGTTTCCACTATAAAGATATTTACAGAAAGCAGGACAATACTTTCTCTGAAGTGGTAATGGAAAAGAAAAAGAAAAGCTGAAACAAATGAGAAACCTAACCCAAAACCAATAATTCCAAGGCACCTGCCTCTTTTAAAAATTAATACTGAGTGTACTTCTACAAAGATATGTCACAATTCACATAGTGGAGCTGTGCTCTGCACACAAAGCACTGGCTAAAGCTCTATGGCTTAGGTTTAGAGCATTTCAGATTAGCTATAAAAATAAAATAAAATAAAAATGCCCCTTTCTGGAGTCAATAGAATTCCTGCATGAATCATCCATAACTTTCCCCTCTCGTTGTGGCATCATTGCCTTACCTGGGACATAGCTTTTCTTCAGATGGAATATTTTGAGGCAGCTGCTAGAGTGTATGTCTCTAGCTATTCCTTTTGCTTGTCTTACATGTTTGGAAGGTTATTAAATTATATAAATATTTGTATCTCTGAAGCAATGCCATCATTTTACAGATAAGACACAGTTTTTCCTGCTGTGTGTGTTCCCTGTTTTAACATCTAGACTAAAGGAATTTTTCAGACATCTTCCTGACAGTGATATCAATGGGAAATTAAACCAAGCAGCATTCCTTAGCTAGAATAGTGAATTAAAAAGGTCCACATATACACCGGAAGGCACAGAAAATTCTGTTAATTTTCTAATTTATGGTCACATCTCATACATAGTGTTAAGCTTCAGAGGCTCTGACCACAGAGTAACGTCCTAGAGATCTGTTAATAGCACAGAATGCTTTGCTGAATCTCAAATTAAATTCCTGGTTTGTCAAACTACAAGCCCAGCTTCTATATCCCAGGATATATTTTGTTCATTTTTGAAATTTATGGTGAAAACACAGTCATAGTTTTAGTCTTACAAGATATAAAAACAAACTACTACACCACTTCCACAACTTCATTTTCAATTAATAAATTACAGTGCCACGACAGAAGGAAAATATAAATTCTTTTTTTTTCCATAATACAGTTGATTTTTTTCCTATTAGTTCCAGAAACAATTTCTAAGAAAAGAATAAGACAGTTGTTCTCATTTTTAAGTCTTCTCTTTGCTCTTTTATTCACCCTGAAAAAATCTTCAGGAACATTATTTAAAATCCTGAATCAAGATGCCATCTTTGATTATTTGCTGAGAAAGACAAGAGCAACATCTTCTTTCTATGTTGACTATGTCACCTTTCCTACCTTTCATTATTACTTGCCTGATTTGCATGAAGGCAAAGCTGCAATCACAGCCTTTTTGTGACAAGTCTTTTACAAGCACAATGAAAGTGTCTCTCTCTGCAAAACTTCCTGCAACTTCTTTTATAGTAAATGGGCAGAAATAGGTGTGATTCAACTCATCTAAAAATAGATATGTTAAATTACTCCCTCAAATTACCTGTTTCTCTCCTCTGGCTATAAAGGGAGACTGGCTGATTAGCTTAGGTAGAGACACCCACAGCACAGATTTCAGCACTTAGATAAAATTATTTTTACCCTTAGCCACAGATTTCCAAGGCTTCTTCCATCTTGCAGCATAACTCAGGTTACAGATGATTTATTGCCTGTCCTGCAAAAATAGCCTAACATATCATTACAGGACAACTGTTTCCTGCTGGTATAGAAAGTTTGGTGAAATAAGGTTTGCTAGAAAGATAATTTATAAATCATGAAATACATCCTCCCCAGGGAAGAACCGTTATTGCCTCTAGCTGGTAAGGGTATATATAGATATGTTGTAATGAATGAATATTGACTTTTTACTTAACAACTGTTATTTAAACTGACATCTAACTGTCATCTATAGATCTCAGGATACTTAAATCCTAATTTTTAAGATGTTCTGCATCACATAGTCACTAGGAAATCCTGACCACCTGTATTTTCAAGGAACCATCACTCCCTGCAATGTCTGTGATCTGAGATGATTTCCCAAGCAGAACACTGGGACATAATCCACCATCCATAATTTTTTTTTAATAAAATCTTTCAAATACTTGTAGTCCCCATACAAAAATACAGTTGCTCCATCCTGAAACCATAACAATTTCATTACTACTAGACCCCCAAAGGCTTTCATTTCAGATGATGCTGACACTTTATATTTATCACCTTGGTGGTGTACCAAATTCTTTATTGCAGAACTACCTGCTAAATATGAAAGTAAGACATGAAGAGGTGGAGATAAATGAGAATGTAATCATGCTAAATTATTTTATTACTGGAGAACCCCTCTAACAACTGGCTCTAAACATGCTGCATGCTCCTTCATATAATCCCTCACTTTCCTCTACATTTTAGATCCATAGGTCATCCCTTAATTGGTGATTCACAGCCTTCAACAAAGATGCCTATCCCTTTCTTGTAGGAGTTTAACTAACTAAAATAAGTAAAAAGCAGCTTTTAGAAAAACAGAAAGATGATGGCAAAAAAGAGTAGATGACACCAAGCTGGGCAGGTGTTGGTCTGATGGAGGGTAGGAAGGCTCCACAATGGGCTCTCTTCAGGCTTTATGCATGAACCTCAATTGTATGAAGTAGTGAGGTGGGAGTTCCTCTTTTCTCCCAGGTAACAAGTGATAGCACAAAGGGAATGGCTTCAAGTTGAGCTAGGGGGTGTTCAGATTGGATATTAGGAGAAATTTCTTCACAAAAAGGGCTGTCAAGCACTAGAGGAGGCTGTCCAGGGAAGTGGTTGAGTCATCACCCCTGGAGGTATTTAAAAGATATCTGGATGTGGCTCTGGGGGACATGATTTAGTGGTGGACTTGGGTCTTCTCCAAACTAAATGAAAATACTATGAAAACACTCAGTTGTGCTATTTACCTATTTCTTAGCTAACATAAATCCAGCACAGGAGCATCTTCTGCAGAATTTTCTAGTGTTTTCTAGAAACACTAGAAAACACTTTGTTCAGTGTGTCATAGGCCCTCTGATACATCCTTCCTCAAGGAAATCTGAGGTTATTAGAGCTGCCAGTTACATGTGATACTGCTCCAAGTTCACACTGACTTCAAGTGATGCAGGACAAACTTTCAATTCTATCTGTCATGTCTCCAGAATGACAATTTATCTGCTCTTCAATCTAAGGACTAAATCTGCTGCACCAAGATTCTAGGTACTTGAAGTTCACAAGAATTTACAGCTCCATGAACCACTAGGACAAATCCTGGTTGTGGTTCTGATGACAGACTTCAAGGAGCTTTGTTAATAAAACAGGGTTGTCTCCTGAATAGAATTCTGGGTACATTTTGTGGGGTTTTCTCCTGTGATATAGATAAGAATTGTATATGTTGGTTTGTAACAGTTGATTGTCAAGATTTTCATAATTTGTTACAAGCTGTCCATTTTTGTCACCTTTTTGGCAGTCAGTGAACAGGAAATATCAGAGCTTATTGCAGACTTTAAGCTGTGATTTGTTATTTAGTTTGCCATTTTGACATCCCAGTTTAAAGTACCTTTCTATTGAAACTGGCATGTTCCAGGCTGAACAAAAAATAAATAAAGACTGAACTGATACTGGTTAGTGACTTCTGAAAATTTAGGCTCTGAAATCAACAAACCAGGGTTGAACATGACACATTTATCCTCATGTACTGAGTTGCAAATCTGGCTTTAAGGAAGTTTGAAAACCCAGTTGCTGAAGCTTCTTTGGCAGAGGAACACTCATGCAGACCCTCCAGGGCTAAAATAAGCCTACTTGTAAAGTGCAAAGACAACATTTTTCAGGCATGAACTCATTCAATGTATAATCATTTTCATATTTAAATGTTTGAAGAGACTTGTTTTAATTTTGAAATATTATGTTTAGCATATTTATATTTAGAATAAATGGAGATGTTATATTTCTAAAGGAGACACCATAATTTTAAAATTGCTTGATCAAAAAGTTCAGGATGTTTTCTCCCTCTGTGTGACTTTTGATTAAAGCTGCACATTTCTGAGAGGAATCCTTTATCTTAACCTTGCCTTTTGACATTTTGAATTAGCCTCATGGAAAGAATTATATAAAGCTACCTCTCTGCCCATGCATAGATTCAGTGATGATAAGAAACAAGATGTCCTATTAATTTCCTTGTACGAAGGATCCTAACATAAATACAGTCTCTTATCACTGATTTGTTCTATAAACCAAGGTTCATTTCTCAGAGATGCTGAAATTTGAGATAATGGAATAACTGAACTGCTTGGGATCAGCAGAAAGTTTTCTTTCTTAAATGCTTAATGCTTTGTTAAAACAAACAGCATCTTTTTTTTTTCTTTTGTAGTGTTTATTTCTGTTTCTAAACTCATTGCTAGTTCCTTAAGAGCCTCATTTAGTTAGAAAATTCATATCTGAAAAGAATTCTGTTCTTCAGAAACTTGTGTGAGCAAATACTCATTCACTGTGTTTATATAATTCTGTAGTTGCCACTCCATATATTTATTCCAAATATTAATTCAGGTGGCAAAAATCTCTGAGTAAATTATGGGACATTACAATAGCACATAGTTTTTCATCAATGCAGAAAACAACACAACTGTTATCTGGGTGCAATTTGCCTAATGAATTGGTGTGCCTCACCAGTGTTTAGAGCAGTGATGGATTTTAAAGGAATCCCAAAACTGAAATTTACATCAGAGTGAAGGCAGGGAGAATCACTGTGTGGGGAAAGTGAAGATATGTAGGTGAACCTGGAAGAGAAGAGAGCTCTGTGAAGGCCAGCTCACACTGGAGTGGTAGGTCTGAAACTGCTGAATGGCTGATTTAACCCCAAAGGTGAAGTTCACCCTTGGCCGCAAGCACCAGAAATGCTGTGTTGGCTCTCTATATAGAAACAGCTGGATTCTCTTCCAGCCAGGCCTTCACTGATGTTGAAGTTTTGTGTTTCAGACTCACTAGCCAGGGGAATAGACTTGTGGCCTGTGCTGGTGCTGGCAGACCCTTCTTGGCTTTGGCTTTCTCCATTGACCAGGTCTCAATTTTGGGTTGGGATGCTGTTCAGCATCTCCAGGACTGTGGGACCTACTCCATTCCCATCTGAGTGATCTGACCCAGCTTCTGGAGGGGGGAATTGAGCATTTCCAGCTTAGCTGAAGGTCTGCAATGGAAATTCTTGTAGCCAAAAGACTTTTCAGCTTTCATCCTTTGAGGCATTTATGAAAGGCCTTGACTGGAGGATGACTGAGACATGCACACAGAAGTATCACATCAGTCAGAAAGATCTTCTCTTTGCTCCTTTTCATTATTTTTTCTCTGTTTCTTTCTCCTTTTGTCTTGGAATATAATGGAATTACTTCTCTTTAGATTGCGAATTAACAAGTCTTAAAATGTCTGATTGTAGAATTACAGAATGATTTGGGTTGGAAGGCACCTTAAAGATCATCTCAATCCAACTCCCCTGCCGTGGTCAAGGACAGCTTCCACTAGACCGTGGGCCCCATCCAATCTGGTCTTGAATGCTTCCAGGGATGGGCTCATCTCTTATGGCCTCACAGCTGAAGTTTCCTAAGACAACTCATCCCCAAAACACCTTTTCTCACAGTGAAGTGTGCTCTGGATATAGTTTGTATTTATCAGGTATGCTTTATTTTATATAGGAAATCCCTATTTATTTCCAGATTACTTTTAATAAGCTTTGAAAATAAACTCATTTGTTTGCTAAAGCATAAATTTCTACCCCTTTTCTTTATACTTCAAAAACAGTAACCTTACCTTCACTTAATGGAGGAAGAAATTACCTTTCAAGAAGTTATTGAAAATAATGACTGCAATTTCATACTGTTCCACAAGTCATGGTGCTGTTTCTCCTTGCTCTAATGAGCAACTAACTGCAACTGTTTGTTTTGACTGCATTAAGAAGCCATTTACAATAAAAAGTTTCTCTTTAATAATCAAAGCAGAATTCCTTCACTGGGAATTGCTCTGAGATAGTCAAACATTAATGAAGAAATTAAGATCACTGCTTGTTTATTAAAAACAGGCACAAACAGTTAATTATGGAACATATCAGAAATGCAAATAACCTTTCAAATTATGTCTTAGGTGAACGGTAGCCACAGATTTAATTAAATCATTTAATTTATAGGAAGAGGAATTCAGTGTGGATTATCATGAACTTGTATAGTTCAGACAGAGTCTATAGCAATGTTCTTTGTTTTAGGGACGTGGGCTAGTGGTGGAGTTTAATGTGTTAGGGCAATGGTGGGACGCAAGAGACCTTTTCTAACCTAAATTATTCTATGATTCCATGATTTTCTGATGCTCTTACTTTTTTTTTTCTTTGCATGCCACAATTGAAATTGTGCTTCTTCTTGTCACCTAAAGTCAGGCATTTCATTTTATGAAAAAGCATAAAATTGTGAGTACACAATTTTACATCACCAATAAAAAGAGTCAATGTGTAATGGCAATCACAGCTGCTTTTTCTTGACTTGTCTGGAAGAAACATTGTATCTTATCTCCCTGCCTTTTATGACAATAAATGAAGGTAGAATCTAATTTCTTGGCTGTCCTTGGCTTTCTGCACTTTCAAACAATAACACAATTTAATTGACTAAAATTAGATGGAAGACTTCTACAGTCCAACAAAGATTGGCATAGCCAGTGATAATTTTTCTCACTTTGTATTACTTGTAATTACATTTTCAGGTCAAGTTTTCAAAAATATTTGCCTGTTTGGAGTATTGAGAATTGGCAAAGTGGTAATTCTTGATGGAAAAAAAAAGGAGATCAGGACACAAATCAAAGTCCTGAGTAATTTCTTTAGTTATATGCCATGCAAAAGAACTTTTTTTCTTAACGTTCACCCAGCAAAACAATTTCCCTGGCCTGTAAGGTAAACAAGTAGGCAAGCTGGAAGCAAACGAGTATTGCTGGTTGCAGTACATGGGAGTGAGGCATAGTGGGTTGAAAACTTACCGAAAAAGCCAATTGCAGCTTTCACTTATAAGAATAATTCTGTTTCAAAATTATAATGCACTCAAGTGGTGTGTAGACTACTGCAAAACACTGCAGAAGAGATGGAGATTTATATTCTTTCTGAGATTTGGTTTATCAGGCATTTTCAATGTTGTAATTCATCCTCTAAGGCTCTGTTGGCATTAATGCTGCCAAGATTTATCCCATGCATACCATGTTCTTTAACTTGTCCTCTTCTGTACCTTTCTGGTCTCCATTTTTCCCTCTTTCATACAGTGCAGAACATCAAGATAAAACAACTAATCCTAGCTGTTTCTGAGCATTGCTCTTTCGAATGAGCAAAAAAAGATGCTTTAAATACATGTTTTTAAGAAAAGCTCCTGCAGTTTTTCAGCTTGTGCCTGCAACCTGGAAACCAATGAATGACTGTATGTTCACTACTTCTATGAATACTTGCCCCAAAATTTATACAGTAGCTTAAAATCTTATGGTAGACACTTAGTGGGTCACAAGACAACGGAGCCAAGGAGCTAATTATACAAATTATAACTGTGAGATGGCATCTTCACTTCCCTGCTCCTCTGGCTGTTCATGCTTAGGTCCCACAGGCTCAGCCCACTGCCTGCTGCAGGCAGACACCATCACATGGTGACATTAACAAGCCACGATGCTGAAGAGCACCAGGGGCCAGAGCCCCACAAATCCACTCAGAAAGGCATTTCTAGGGCTTAAATTCAGGCTATGTCTGCATTAAGTCAGCCCTGTAGGAGGGATGCTGAGGGCAATGGAGTTTGTGCTGTTATGAGCTGTACATGAATGAGCAGAGAGAATAATTTCTTCACAAGCCCAAAGCAGTCATGGTATCTATTAAAAGACAGGAAGCTGAATTTCGTGGGGGTATGAAATCTGCATGACAGCAACTTGTGCACAACAAGCCTTGTTCCCTCTCTCCTTTTCATTGCTCAGAAATGAGGAGCATAATCTGGCACCTAAATCCTGTGAGGAGCAGATGAGGGAGCTGGAGTGGTTTGGTCTGGAGAAAAGAAGACTCAGGGGAAACCTTATCATTCTCTACAACAACCTGAAAGGAGGAGGGGGTCAGTCTCTTCTCCCAGACAGCTTGTGATAGGACAAAGGGAAATTACCTCAAGGTGAGTCAGGGGAGTTTCAGGTTGAATATAAGGAAAAAAATGTCTTCCCTGAAAGAGTGGGTAAGCATTGGAACAAGCTCCCGAGTCACCATCCCTGGAAGTGTTCAGAAAACAAGCAGAAGTGTCACTCCACTGTATGATTTAGTGGGCAAGGCAATGTTCAGCCCAAAGGTTGGACTTGATCTTGGAGGTCTTTTACAGATTTTATGATTGCATGATTCTATGAAAATCCCCAGCCACCAGTCTAGTCTTGTCTTTAGGGAAACACACCTTGCTAAAAATGCTTAGGAGTATGAATTAAATATACATTTCATTACAAATTACAAATGCATAAATATATTACAAATGTATTTATGTTCACAGCATATTCCTGCTCATGCACCCTGACTCAGCACGAGCTAATTGTCAGTATGAGGATGTGAGTGACCACACCACAGTGGCTCCTGGGCTCCACCACAGCTCTCCTGTGATTTGACTGAGCCACACAGCCCCCTCTCTTCCTAAATTTTACACAGGATATGGATAAACTGTGGACCACGTGGTAGGTCACCAAGGCTTCCTGCACGACCTCTAAGTCCCACGGATGGAATTCTGGAATTCTTTCTGCTCACATTTGGTTGGTCACCACCAAGGGACTGCCTAGCACAGACTGCAGCTTTCCCTCTGCTGAATTATTGTAACCTATGGGGGGGTTTGCCTCTGTTGCTGAAAACATCTAGTGGGAAGCAAACATTGCTAATGCTGTCAGTTCCCAAGGTTTTATTGTAAATCCTGTACATTTAATAAAAATAAAAAGCCATGTGCCTCGGAAGATAAATACTGCCACCTATTTATTTTTTATGCTTACATATTTTATATATTTTATTACTGCATAAATTCACAGATTTTACTTTATGAATTTACATAATCATTTCCAAAATATATTCTCAGTTTTCACAGATCCTACAAACCTGATAAGGGAAAGATTAAAAATACTTCCTTTAAACTGAGCTCATGAATTCCACTTATGTTATAGTCATTCTTGCTGGTGAGGTAGGAGTTTATTCACTATTTTATATCTCCCATGTTTTGCTGTAATGTGATTTTAATAGGAGTGTCTTATTGAAACATGCACAGAAACTTAATTAGCCCTATTCCAGTTATCCACATACTGAGAGAGATCAGTGGCATGAAAAAAACCCCACATTATGGCCTGTGTACCTTTAAGTTCAGTCCCATTAAATAATGCTCTCTTGCAGATCTATGAAATCAATTAGGAAGTACTTGCAAAGATAGCCAAGGAGAAACTGTTCAAAGCCTTAATGGCTTAAATATCCCTTGTCTTGATGTTAGCCCTATAAAGCTATTAGAGCCCAGTCTGGATTGCATTAGCACCATGAAAGTCAAGTGCTAATCCTGTAACTGCACTGCCAGCCTTGCCTCTCCCCTGCCCATGTGTCTACGTGAATTGTTTCCAGAAGAAGTGAAAGAATCTTCACTATTTTCTCGAGACTGAAGATGTATGAGGGAGAAGAAAATACTATTTCGTAAAAAAAGTAAATATAAAACATAGTTTATTCTAAACAGGAGTCGTTTGGCTTTTTAATTTTTTTGTTATTGACTGGTTTTTGCCCCAAGAAAGTAAAGTTCTAGCTGTCTTCACAGGAGGTCATTTCATTAGTTTAAGATTACTAATGCCAGAAACTGCTGTAATTTGAGGACATTTCCAGAAATCTAAGGAACTCCAGGGGATTCTGGATATGCTAAGGGCAAATTACAGTGCAATATGTAGTAAAATAATACTTTTTTTCCATGAGGATTTTTCACAAAATGTTTTTCCAAAACTAGACTAAATTGTTTATATATTCAATGATTTTCCAAGAAAATTTCTTTAGTCAGCTTTTGAGTTTGGGATTTCTTTTTTTTTTTTAGGTGATTTTCTCAGATTTTGGTATAATTATTTGTGTTTTATAATATCTGTCTAATAATTTTGCATTTTAATTGAACCAGACTTCCAAATTGAACAATACTTTTTTATTTATTAGAAAAAAGAAATAGAACTATAAAGATGTAAAATAATAGTAAACTGGAAAATTGTCAGCAAGGAACCACATAGAAGAGACATGCTTTCAGATCAGATTGTGAGAATTTCCTCTGCTTTTCTGGCAGACACAAGCCCAATACCACACACAAACCCTCACCTAAACAGAGATGAACAACTACTTATCATTAGGGAAAAACCAGGTTTGGATCTCAATCCAGGCTCACCTGTTCCACACGGTCTCCTTCTCCATCCTCCCCCACCTGCAGCCATATCACATTCCTCTGGGACCTGCTTACCTGTCTGTCCTGCAATGGTAGCAAACAGCCTGTGGGGGATCCTGGATGGGAGCTTCAGTCCAGCTCTTATCTGGTAATACCTGGAGAGAAAGGATGAAAAGTTATACTCTGCTAGAGAAGTGACTTCTTGATCCAGCCTGAAATTCTGTGACAGCACATCCTGGGCATCTGCACCCAAAATGGCTCAAGAGAACAGGCATGTTCAGGATCTTTTCTTCTGCTTTTTAGCTTTAATTCAAGTGGGTTTGATCTGGGCCTTTCTATTTTACACCAGACAGAGTGGAAACAACGGCCTGATGTGTGAATAATGAAAGATTGTGAAAAGCATTTGGCCTCCTGTAGGAAAAGGAGACTTAGAGAAACTTCTATGATAAAATGCCCCAATATCAGAGTGACAAGTGGAGTGACAACAATCTAATACAAAACAAAACAAAAACCCCAAACAAACAACAAAAAAACTTTGAGGGAAAGACATCTAGGAATATTATGCATAATAGTTATAACTCTGCTGTTCCATGGTGAGTCTACCCTATCAGAAAAATGTTAGCATTAATCATTTGCCCAGAGAAGGTGTGGAGTCTCCCTCACTGAAGATATTCCAGAACTGTCTGGACACAATCCTGTGCTCTGGGGTGACCCTGCATGAGCAGGGAGGTTGGATCAGATGGCCCACTGGGGTCCCTGCCATTCTGTGATTCTGTTAATCACATCTAAACCAGTTGTATTCTGGTTGTTTTCTACGCCATAGGGCATCCCTGTGTTAGGTGAAGGAAGACAGAAAAAGAAAACATCAGTAATTTCACATAGTTTCTAGTTTTTATAGGTCTAAATTACACATAGAATCATAGAATACCCTGCATTGGAAGAGACCCACAAGGGTCATCAAGGCCAATTTCTTCACAGAACACCCCAAAAATCCCTCCATGTGTCTGAGAAAATTGTCCAAACACTTCTTGAACTCTGGCAGGTTTGGTGCTGGGACCACTTCCCTGGGGAGCCTGTTTCAGTCCCCAGAACATGAGCTCAGTCTAAACAGAAGGAAAAACTCATCCTAGTCTTCCTTCACCACCACTTCCATGGATGAGGAATATGGGGCAGTGTTCAGTACAGTACCCAGTCCAGGATATTGTAGCTCAGTATACCTCCACCTCTTTGCAGACCTCCCACCAACCAGCTCTAGCACCATATGTTGGTGTTACAAAAGTCTCCCTTTCTCTGGATTTTCCCTCCTTTGGTCTCTTTATTTATAAACTTTTTTAACCCACTGGTACTTACAGATAGTTTTGGCCTGATTTTTGTCCCAGCCTCTAAATGCAAGTCTTTTCCAACCTGAACCATTCTGTAACTTTATGAAAACACCAAGTTATCTGTGAACTCCTGTATGAACATCTCGGGCTACACTTACCAATAAAATCTTTCCAAAGTGTGTAATAGTGAATGACCTAGATCTGTCTTTCTGAGGTTAAAAGCTGAAGAAAGGAGTTTGATGGGGAGAAAACAAAAAAAACTAAACTAGACTAAACTAAAGAAGCACCACTCCAGAGGTAAATGTTCCATGTCCTTCACAGCTGAAAGCTCATGTTACTCTACCTGCTTCAGCTGGCAGCTCCTTCCCATCTGGGATCTAATTCCAGCACAACCTTTGACATTTCTAGGTATCTGTTTCAGTCAAGAGCTTGGGCATGAAAACTCTCTGTTTACATGCTAGTTTTCAGAAAAGAAAATAAAAGCAGATCATATTCTAAATACACACAGTGTTCAGTTAAACATAATAGCAATCAAATCTAAGCTACGTGATCTTTCTCTCCATTATGCTGCTCTTGCACTATGCAGAAATTTTTAATTGATGGTATTGATCCTGATTTTTTCTAAAGCAAGTATAAGACTTATGCCTTAAGACCCTTTGAATTTTCATTATGGTTTTATGCAATACAATTTTTTTACTGACAAAAATACTCTGTGTAGACTGCTCACAACGCCTAATAACTTCCAAATACCAGTAACAGGGTATTAAAGTGATATTACACATTAGTGTATTACACACTCCTTCATATGCAGATATTTACGATTTACCATGTGCCCATTCCACTACATCAGCTCCAAAGAATAATATTCTATAACTGTCTGGCCACTTCTTTTTAGAATTTTTGCTGTTCAGAGTTGTGGTGGGTTATCCTTGCCTAACAGCCAAATTGCTAACCACATGAGCTGTCCCTCCCCCTCATCAACAGAGCAGCAGGAGAAAATAGGCTGAAAAATAGGATGGGATAAAGACAAGGAGATTGCTTACCAGTTATTGCCACTGGCAAAATTGATTCAACTTCTGGGAAATTAATTTAATTCATTCACAATTAGGTAGAGTAAGAAACAAGCCCAGACATTAAAATAAAACCTCTCTCCAGCCCACTCCCTTCTCCTAGGCTTGGCTTCATTCTTTTATACTCCCCTCCTCCCAAGCAGCTCAGGGGATGGGGATGGGAGTTAGTGTCAGTCCATAAAGGGAACCCTCAGCTGCTCTCTCCTCTTCACACATTCCCTGATCCAGTGCAGATGCTTCCAGAGGCTGCAGTTCCTCCAGGGAATATCTCCTGCCACACCACGGGAATGTCACCCTTCCCTCATTGTGTGTCTCAGGTTCAGAAACATCCCAGCAGCCCTAAATTTCCAGTAGGAAACTGATGTCCAATGGCTTTCCTGGTGCTTCTGATTAAGCCGCCTAAAGCTGGGGAGATTTTGCAGAGGTGCCTAGGGTGACATTTTCAAACAATGGAATCACAGAATCATGGAACGGTTTTGGAAGGGACCTTAAAGCCCATCTCATTCACCCCCTGACATGGGCAGGTTCCTCAGAGTGCCATCCAACCTGTCCCTGAACAATTCCAGCATCCAAAACCTTTCTGGGCAATGATGGCCATGCAGCCAAAATTCTCAGCAGACTAAGAGACATTCAGCTCCTGGAGGATGCTGGGCAGACATTTATTTCCTCATTTCCCAGGCAATTCTGCCTTGGATATCAAAACCACATGAAGATATCTCACTACTGGTGACTTCATAGCAAGGTTAGTTCCAACATTCATTATGTCCTTTGCCAAATGGACTAGGTGCAAGGACATAAAAGAAATAGGTCTTCATCTTATTTAAACCTTTCCCTATTAATCCCTAAATTCTGGTAAATTCATTTGGATGACAGAGATGTTGTAGGGGTCACAAGTAGCAATCTTCCTGTGTTCCCACCAAACTGAACTGGTCAAAGTGAAAAATCCATAGAAAATTCATAGAAACCTAAGGAACTCTCAGACTAAGGTCAAACTCTGAGACTGAAGGCCCAGATATAAAGAGAATCCAGAGACTAGCAAGTTCTGCACTATTGAGGATTGCAGCCAAAAGTGTAACTCATATTCTTTAGGAGACCAGGCATGTTTTAGTTCTTAAAAAAAGAATCACAATAAACAATTATTAATAAATGATTTATTGCAGATTTTTTGGCACCTAATGCCAAAAAGTCTGGCCTTCATAATGCAATGGCATAAAGGAGTTCTGGTATAAATAATCATGGAATTAGATAGATCCTTCCTAAAGAAAGACTTTGGAGAATCGTCTTTAGTCAAAAGACAAAAGAGGCTTATAAATGTCCTTTTGTTGGTTCAGTTGTCCATATGAGTGCATTGCAAAAGTTTGTACCTCAAGGTGCTCAGTTGGATTAATGGCAGAGGACAGAGATGTAGAGCACCTCAGATCGCCCCAACACCTCAGGGATATTCATGGTAAAGAACACACATGGCACTGAAAATGTTAAAGGCTCAAAGTGTTAGATTGAATTACAAATTACAGAGAAATATTAGTGCTCACAGCTTATCAGTTTATTCTTAAAAAAAAACAAAAAACAAACAAATAATACTTTTCCTGAAAATATTTTCAGTGAGAGTTTCATGCAAGATGTTAACAGCTCCAGAGGAGGTAAATATCAGAGATAAATATCACAAGCAGTATATAAAGAAAGAACAGCTTCACCTTGGGTGGTCAGAAAAACCCAAGGACATCCTTATTTGAGTCTCACAAGAATGCTTATTGTCCAATTAAAATAAGCAACCTCCATACAGGAAACATAATAAAACCCAGTACCTGTTGTGTTCTTGCTGGTTGTTGGGTTGGGGTTCTTTTTCCCATTTTTCAGCCACATATCAATATTTAAATCATTAAACAAGCAAACATTATCCATTCCTCCTCGGAGCTTTCTCTAAGCCTTTGTAAGCAGGGAGGAATTGCCAAACAGTGACTTTATAACCAAGAGAAACCAAAAATATGAGGGTTCTTGCTCCCACACTGTGAAGCTGGATGTTACTCATAATAGCTTGTGCATTGTGAGGAGGGGTGTCCTGATCAAAACACAGGAAATCAAATATTTTATAAAATACACTGCAAGATGCAGAGTCCCACACAATTTCTCCAGCAGCAAACACAAATACACATCTCCACTTCCCCATCCCACTGTGCTACACCTCTTTGTTTTACCAGTCTGAGTGATGCTGAGACCAACATATAAAATGAAGCCATGTTATTTTGAGCATAAATAAAACATTTTTTCAGTGCCTCCACAAAAACCCACACTCTTGGGTCACTGAGTACTGTCCTCAGTCCCTGCTAAGGGACAGGACAAGGAGGAATGGCTTCAAACTTGAACAGAATATATTTCAGTCAGATATTAGGAATAAATTCTTTACTCAGGGGGTGGTGAGGCTCTGGCACAGGTTGCCCAGAG
This sequence comes from Camarhynchus parvulus, assembly GCF_901933205.1. NCBI lineage: Eukaryota > Metazoa > Chordata > Aves > Passeriformes > Thraupidae > Camarhynchus > Camarhynchus parvulus. Next base: position 146,226,633 of record NC_044572.1, read on the forward strand.
AAGCTGGGGCTGCCCCATCCCTTGAAATGTTCAAGGCCAGGTTGGATGTGGTCCTGAGCAACCGGAGATAGTGGAAGAGGTTTATGCCCTGGCAAGGGGTTGGAGCAAGATGATCTTAAGGTCCCTTCCAACTCAAACCATTCTATGATTCTAACAGGATGGCAGAAGGAAAAGGGTTTTTTGGGGTACTAAGACCACTCATCAGTTCCAGTGAGGAACTCTGAGCTATAAATGGCATAAATCATGCTGAGAAGCAACAAGTACCCCTGACCATGCAGTGTGCCTTGTTTTCCTCAAAACAAAGTGAACCGTCTCCAGCTGTCTCTAAATGCTCTTATCAAGGAGTAGCCTCATAGTCTGGTCATGCTCACCAGACTCTTCCAATCCTCTCAAGGTAAAGAGTAATCAGTTTTGTCTCCTGAGCTCTCCTAGAGTCTACATAATCTGTTCTCACCTGAGAGGAACATTCAATGTGTGGACCTGCAGCAGCAGAGCCCTGAGGGTTGGATGCTGCTTGAGTGAAGGCAATTCCAGGGACATGGCTCCTCCCTCAGTGTAAGAAGCTGTCTTTGAATTTCAGGCTTGGGGGGAAATCCTACAGACAACTTCATCTCTTCCCAGCTGAACAACCCTCTCCAAAATCATGTGAAGCATGAACATTAAAAAAATACAAAGAACAGAACATGATGTGGAGATCAAAATCTATGCTTAAAACTGGAGAATCGGACTGAGACATTGCAAAGGCCACCAAAATATTTACAGGAGATCCTCCACCACAAATGTGTAGGAAAGCACTGCCTGATAGTGATATGGAGCTGACAGTAATGATAAATGAGATATTGCCTCCAAAAATAACAAGCTATTTTTCTCAGAGAGCCTTGGTAGAAGTGGCATGTGAATTTGACACTTGGTAATACAGACTTACAGCAAATACAATAAATCCATAAAGTTACAGAAGGGCTGGCAAAGAGCAGAAGCTGAACAGATATTTTGCAAAGGGAGTGGAATGGACAACACCTGGCTCCCTGAGTGTGGCCCCAGAAATACATAAGGCTTTACAGTAGATTTAAGGAAAAGAATAATTAGGGAATAAATGAGAAACTGCAGCACAATTCCTGTTTTACTTCAATTAGGCTGAGTCTGGCTCATTAGAGTTAGGCTAGGCAGTACCTCTTTTTGAGTAAACATCTGGTTTGTGGTGGGTTTTTGGTTTTTTTTGTTTTTTCCCTTTTTAAATGGAAGAGCAGTACAGAAAAACTTATTTAGACTTCAGTAAAGTAGGGAGAGCATGGAAAATTGCCAGATAATGTGGTACAGGCACTGTGAAAGAAAGATCAGGAAACAGCAAGCTGATTTTAAGAACTAAAGGAACTTGGTACACTTAACTCAGCAAAACAGAGCAATCAGATCCCCTCTCCATCTATAAATATATTAGGATGAAAATAATCAGGAAGAAAGAAAACTGAGGTACAAGAAAGTACAGCATTGGCACAAGAACAAACACATATAAACTGTCCATTAATAAATCCAGTTTAGACGTAAAAACTGCAGCTGGCAAAGGAGCAAAACTGTGTAAAAAAAAATCAAAAGAGCTTCTACCAGAAGCAGGAATGAAAAAGCCAATTTGTTTTTAGGGGAAGCTCAGTAAATTTCCAAATTATTTATAAGACATGGATCCTTTTTATTTGCAGTACCATTTTATTTATGCAGGCAGTGCATACTACACCAAGTCCCTTCTCTCTTGGAAGATAAACTGCATGGGTCGCCCAAGTAGCGATGAATTTGCCATCCCCACCTTCACTGGCTATTTGTGAATTTCTAATCTTTAAAATTAAACAATTCAAGTGGCTTCTTTGTTTTCCTGTGGCTGGGCACACATTAAGCCCTGCTGACCTGCACTGAGTCTCCTCACCCCTGGCTCTGGAGCCTCCCTCAGGAGCCTGGCTGCACTGACAGATGTGCTGGGTGACAATCCCTGCCCTTGCCTCCCCCTGCACGGGGCAGAGCTGCTGACACCTCTCAGTCTCTTGACACTGGGGTGCTCAGACCCCCTCTCCTAATGTTAGGATAATAAAATGTTTTTGCTACAGATAACTCATCACATCATCTCTAGTGATCTAACCACAGCACAGGGCAGTACCCAATTCTAGAGGATTTACATCAAAACCAACAGAGAGCTGGGTGGTACCAGCCCTGTTACTGATGCTCTGGACTCCATCCTTCCTTTTGTTCCTCCTCTCACATTAATACCAGAATATCACAGCTCTCATCTAGTTGCTGCCTACGTGTCTTCCCCTACAAATGTCTTGTAATGACACTGTAAACTGAGGTTAGAAGGGTTGACTGGTTTGAGAGAAGCAATTTGTAAGATAATATTGATGCCTCAAACCATCAAACCAGATCAGTCCCACCAGGAGCACTGACAGACCACACTGCTCCTCCCTGATCATCCCTGCCGCACAGAAATCAAAACCTTTGGCTCAGTAACACTGTCACAGGAGCCAGACAAGTTCAAATTCCACCTGCTTTGAATTATACCTGAACAGTTCCAAGGCTTAAAAATTCATCCCAGGTTAGGCTGCATTTAAATAAACAATCCTTAAGCTGATACATCCAGCAAACAAACGAGCTGTGTCTGAGCCTGGTGAGTCAGGCCAGAGCTCCAGCTGCTCCTCAGAGCAGTGTCAGAGTTGTCCTCCAGGAACCCCTGGATATCAGCAAATCTTCTCCATTGAATTACTGCTTCCAGGGAGCCAAGGACTGCAGCACATTGTTTTGGGAGTGAGAAAAAGCCTAAAAGCCTGACAGGCAAGGAAAAAGATGGATGTCTTCATGAAAACAGCAATAGAGGAGAGCTCAAAATCTCATTGCAAGGCTTAACTTTATGGGCTTTGAACTCCAGGTCTTCAGATGTAAGAAAACCTCATTCTCTCTCTAACATTAGAAGACCTTTCTGTCCTGTGCTGATGAGCCCCAGGAGAGGATTGCCAAGTGCGTTACCATCTGAGGCTTCCTCATGGATATTCCAGAAGTTTATGCAGGACAGAGTAAACATCTGCAACCATCAGGCTGATTCACAGTAATTTATAATCTGCCAAACACACTACTACTTTCCATACATACACTGGGGACCAAAGCTTAAAAATAAAGCTTTCTATCTGGTTAGCTTCCTGCTGAAAAAGTAAAAACTGGAAAGCAATACCCATTGTGGAAGTATGGGGATAACACCAGGGCAAGGAAGGCAAGCAGACCATTGTTTATTTCTCTTTTCCCTATGGTGAAACAAATCAGAAGTGTAGCCAAAAAAAATCTGTATGTTTGCATAAAACAATGTAGAATTTTCCTTATTTGTGGTGATAATGATTTAGGTTACATATCTAACTGAGTCAATAATAATTGGTGGATGTCTACAGTGTACAAGTCATACAGAAGAGCATTGTGAAATCCATCCTTATTTGTATATAAATATTTTAGTGGGCTTTTTGGCTATTGAAATAGAAGAGCATGGGAAAGGTGATAATTTTACACCTAAGATTGAAAACAGACAGATAAATCAGTGTGTGGAGCATATCAGAAAAAATACCACATTGTTATATATGCAAGCACAATGTGCAATACCACGTGCATGAGGAAGCCCTATAATATGACCACAAAATATTGTGTGCATATATATATATATATATATATATATATATATATATATGTAGATATTTCAGACATATCTAAAAAATCCAGACATTTCTCAATTAAATATTATTTCCAGAAGCTTTCCGACCTAACTCTACCTCAAGCTTCTGGCAGGCTCTAGAACAGCCCAGAAAAAAGAGACTCCTGTGGGATACAGGAGTTAGCAACAGGCAGGAGGTGGATGTTCACAGAAGTCATCACCACTATTAGCATTTTCTTCTCGCCTTTCTAGAAACAGGAAGAACACCTCAGACAGCCCAGGGAATCTTACACTCACTTTGGAGGCTATTAGAAGTAGGAGAGGAAGGCTTTTCCAACCCTCAGTGTTGCACACACAGTGACAGGTCTGTCTGGCAACTCCCTCTGTGATGCCCAGAGCTGCTGCTGTGCCAGGGCAGGTCAGTCAAACACAGCTGCAGTGCTCCAAATCAGAGTCCACAACCATTTATCATATCAAGTTTCTACAATTCTCATCCCAGTTTTATTCTCAAGCTCTTTAACTTTTAATGAAGGTAGGTCTAAAATTGATAGTGTGGGGAGAGTGAGCCATACCCTCCTTGCAGTGCAGTAACAAACTGGTCTCTCAGTAAAAGACAGTGGGCCCATGAAAGCAAACTTTTCACCTACCAGGAGTCTCCATCATGCAAATAAGATGAAATTGTTCTATTGTAAAGGTATGGCAGCCTTTTTTTATTTTTTCTTATTTCTATGATGATAGAAAATCCTGCTTTAAAACCAGGTGCTGCCTAGTTCTGCAGGCTTGAGAAGTGCTTGGTGTGATTCCTTCTCATCCAAGCAAACAGTACACATGGGCTCTCAATATCTTCCGAAGGTGCTCAGCATATCCCTGGATCAAAGATGGATACTTGTGTCCTGAGTCCAGGATTTAGGGCTGGAAGTTCTCAAGAACACAGTGCTCTGGGCATAATCAGAAAAAATCTACCCAACTTCTGGCAGAAGAGCCACTAAAGTATTTCAGTGCATCACCAAAGGAGAGCCTACACTTGGCACTTGATGCTTTTCAGGCAAGGATTTCATTTGGATCCAGGTAAGCCACAACCTTGATTGTTTTTAATGCATCCAGCTTCTTGTAGTTTCATCAGATCATCTCTCCTCTGCAGAAACTGGCAATCCCACAAGCCATAAAATCTCCAGCCCATGAAACCCTGCAGCTCTCTGACAATTACACCAACCAGCTCTCTTTACATCTCCTTTTATGCTCACCTCAGGGGCTCTTGCCCTTTTATTCTCATCAAGGTAGCAATGCTGTCTTTTATTTAGTCCCATATTCATCCTTTTAAAGCAATTTGCCCTTTACTTCCCTTTCAGTCATCATAGCAAGGTCGGGGTGAAGAGGAGTGGGCAGTAGCATGGTGAATAAAGAGTAAAATGATAGAAATGTGCTTTAGTGTTGGAAAAGAAAGGCAGTGAAAGGAAAGGGCAGAAAAATTAGAACTCCAATAAGGATAGGAGCACTTATATTCTTGTCTCAAAAGCAATAGGAAACCTTGAGAACATAATTTAATTTAGTCTCACAGTCAAGTAGTAACCTTTTCCAATCTGTTCTTATATCATATGAAGAGCTAAAGATGAGAGATTTTGTGCTTTTCTAACTGAAGCACCTGGAAAAACTTACATTCTGATTATATGAGAGAGAGAATTAACCCTCACCTGTTCCGGGTGCAATCAAGAGATTCTAAAAATCATTTAGTATATATAGAATTAGCTGAATATTCCTGAAGTTCAAGTCAAACCCTTATATTGCATATTTTTTTAGTAGAATAAGGCAAACATAATGTCTCATGAGATTTCTAAAATGCTTCTGTGCTTGTGGAGTGAAATGGATAAACAGGTTTGGAGATGGGGTTATTTACACTACATTTTGTTTTGTATCCCACTCCTGGAAACAGGAGAAAAATTAAAGTGATAGGCATGAAATGACTTCTCAGAAGCTGTTGCTTTAAAAATTGTACAATTGTTTTTCATATCTTAGAACTTCTCAGAAGTTTGAAAGCCAAAGTGACCTTGGAACAAAGATGCAAACTACAGGGGACATGATGTCTAATCCAGCAGACCAAGGAGAGATTTTCACCTTATTCACAGCCTGATAATTTTCTAATCCCAAATGAATATAAAAACTGAGTATCTTCTAGCCACTGACCCTGAATTAGATTCCAAAATAAGCAGGTTTAGGGAAATGAGCAAAGTGGAGATGCAGTGTGACCTGACACACAGTGAATCACAATCCCAGGACAAGTCACTTTACTTAGTTCATCCAGCAGATCCCTAAATTCTGCTGTCACTAAATTGTCCAGCTCAAACACCAGGAAGTCTCATACAGGCTGACCACTTGCTGTGGTGGAACAAAGCTGTGCAGATAGGTCAAGTTGTGTGGTCTCAGACTCGTTTTGTCTCATGGCTATGCCTGCACCTCTCACAATTGAAGGATGGTCTCCAGGTCCATGATCCCAGACAGACACTGCTCTGTTACTGATCTGCCATCACTGGACTCAATTTCAGTCTTCAGCAAAAAGTAGGAGCTGCATTACCTTACTGCAATTGGAAAGAGCCTCCATCAAGGCCTGACATTTGCTGGAGCCCAAGGGGATTCACACTCACTGGCACCTCTGTCCCAAAGCAATTTGGGGTCCCAGGCTCTCCTTCCAGCACTGACCCAGCACGTCAGGCCTGGGCTCTGCTCAGGTGCATCAGCAGGGGCAAGGTGGGAGCATCAGGCAAGAGCACACAGCACATTCCCAAAGGAATACAGAGCTGTGTGAAACTGAGCCCAGGGGTGGCTGGTCAGTACCACAGCAAAGAGAAATACAAAATTCAGCATTTCTATCTGAGTCCAGCTCAACTCTTAAGGTGAGAAAACAGAAATTTTGCTTCAGTGCTTTCTGCTGAAGTGCAGCTTTATTTGTTATGGTGTATTTGGAGGGCAGTTTGTTTTTTTCATTCAACTCACAGAATAATAAAAAATCTCAAGTTGGAAGGGACCCATCACTGGGTTCAAGCAAGCATTGAGTCCAAATCTCTCATAGGAGTAACTAAAACTAATCCAGATGACTGAGAGCATCATCCAGACACTCCTTGAACACCAACAGCCGTTTTCTAAGTTGTCTCATGTGAGTTTCAGAGAGGAATTTGATCCTGTTCTCTTTTGGATCCTGATTCCTAGAACTCATTACAACTCAATGTCCTCCCATTAAAGAGAAAAGGATTGCAATGGTCCATTTCTTCTCAAAATTAGGTTCTTACATCAGACAGACAGATTTATTTATGAGGGTAACCCCTGTGAGATGTAAACAGACATTGATGTGTCTGTGTCATACATGTACAAATAATGAAACTGAAAAACAAACAAACAAACAGCATTTCCTGTTCTGAGACTAAAAACCCCAGAATCAGAAATCAGAAACCGAAAAAAGCAGTACAGAATCAGAAAAAAAAAACCACTCAAAGAACAACTAGGAAATGTGGACACTTTTCAGTGTCAGAATAGAATGTGAAGCAAAAATTACATGTTTGTACAAAACATAATTTTTTGATGTTTCATACAGCCTGTACAACTCCATAAGAAAAGAAAGTTATGTGCCACAAAACTGTAACACCTCTGCTGCTGTTATAATTATTTTCTAGGACTGGAAGTAGAATGTTTAGTGAAGAACAAATTAGAGCTTTAGTGTCAGGGAGGAAAGGACCATTTGAGCTTGTCCTCTCAAATGATAAAACAGGATGTAGAACATGGAGAACTACATAGAAACCAGGACTTGGCTAAATAATTATTGGAGCCTGTATGTCTGAGAAAGCAAATTTCAGTCCTTGAAAAAACAGCTTGAAAAACAGTGGCAATTGATGGATAAACCAGCTTTTAAAAGGAAAATTTAATGGGGTGCAAGAAATTAAGGAATAGGAAGAACAGTTAAAACTTAGGAGTAACATCAAAGACTTCTGGAATGCTTACAGAATATGAGGTAGAATTTTTGCAAGCAGAAATAAAATAAAGGATTGATGAACATAATAAGTTTTTATTAGGAAAGGAACAAAACCATCAAGAATTTACAGCCTCTGACAAACAAATAGAAAAACTGGTAACACAGATGCAAAAACTGGAGAAGTAATGAGGTCTTAGAGACTGTAAGCTGGTTGGAACAATAACTACAAAGAATTAAGAAAGTGGTAAGAGAATTAAAAGAAAATGAAGAAAGATTACAACAGCAACAGTACAATAACCAGATTCAGATGTCTGCTTACAGTTTAAATTGGATGATACAAAGCATGGCTACCTACAGAAGGCAGCTCTGATTAAGTGCTGAAGGAACTGTTGGAAGCAGAACAGGAAGCAGTAGTGACAAAAGAGAGATTGCAGCCTTATGAGAAAAAAATAGAACCATATAGAGATAATTTGATCAGTATAAATTAGGAGATATTACAGCTGAAGTGAAAGTTAGAGATGCAGGAAAAGCACAGGACTTCCACCATCACTCAGCTTTGGTCAGAGAATGCACACCTGGAGATGGACCTGGGTGTTCTGGCTTGGCCTGGGTCAGCTGCCAGCTTCCTCAGTCCCCTGCCTCAAAAGAACAGCAAGAGAAATGAAAACAAAAAAAAAAAATTGTTGGCTCAAGATAAAGATAGAGCACTTACTATCACACGGTAAACAGACATGGGGTTTGGGTAAAATAATTTATTTATATTTAAAAGCAGAGTAGGCTGATGATATACAAAAATAAACCACTTTCTCTGTATCAACTCCTTTTTATTTTGAGGCTCAGCCAGACATATTCTTTGATTCCTGACTGCTCTTCCTGCCTTTTTCCCAATCTCAACCTTGCTCCTTCAATCCCAGCTCCTCCTTGCCCCAGGGACTGTCTGTGTCTGGTGTGGTGCAGCCCCAGGCTCTCCCCACAGATCCCCTCCCTGCTGTCCCTGCTTCCAGAACATGCACAGGGACCCTCCAGCTTTTATTTTCCAAAAAACAGTTTCAAGAGACAGATTTGTGATACAATGTCAGCATCACATTTCCTTTCCTAACCTTTCTCAAGAAATGGGTCATCTCTATGTCTACCCGCTCACTCAAACAGAACTCATTGTTAAATGTGGGATTTTACCAATTCCCCCATGTTTCTCATTGAAGCGCTGGCAGCATTGAAAGGACACTTCCCCCTCCACCAAAGACGAATATTCTGTTCTGAAAGCACACCCAGTGCTGGCACAAGCCTGACAGCTCTAGAGATGGAAATCCCATTTTCTGCTGAATGGATTCAGCACTAACAACTACACTGAAATCTCTTCACAATGTTTTTTGTCAATATGAGTCCTCAGTCCTTTACAGAAAATCTATACAGAGAGGTGAAAAGAGTTTTCATTCCCAATTGTATCATGAATCTGTCCCCTCTTCTCAAGCTCTGATCTCATTCTGAGCTAATCCTAAAAATATTAATATTAATAATATAAGAATTCACAAAACCTTGTGTTTCAGAAATTTTGTCCCAGAGTAAATTATTCACAGATGAAAAAATACTATCAGAGCAATACTGAACAGCACAGCAGCAGAGACAAATGATGATGTGTCCACCTGAGCTGCCACCAAACTCTGGAAACACCAAGAGTTTGCAGACACTTATCTTTGCAACAGTAAAGCCTTTAAGTTGTTTGCAAATCTGCTCTTGGTATGAGGGGGGCTTATTTCCAAAACAGCTAAAAGTGAAACCCACACTTATCTTCTACCAGGCTCCATGGAAAAACACTCTCCATAGAGTCACAGAGTCATAGAATAGCCTAGAATGGAAGTGACCTCAAAAGATAATCCAATTCAGCCTTTCATGGGAATGGAAGCCAGGAGATCATCCAGCAGCCTTTTCTAGACCAGTCACATCTAGAAAACCTCCAGAGATGGGGACTTTACAATGACCCAAGCTCCTGAGGTTGTTCCAGTGAATGATTATTCTCACTGAAAAATTTCTTTCTTCTCAGGGATGAAACCTTTTCTGGGGTAAATTGCCCTTTGTCTTCTCCAGGAGGCTTCTCATGAAGAGACAGTGTGTCCTCTTCATAGTTACCCTGGAATACTTACTGGGACATTGTGATGAGGTCCCCCCTGAGCCTTCTCCCCTCCAGGGAGATGAAACCTTCAGTCAGAAGAGGTCTCCTGTCATTCCTCAGAGGTCAGGTCTTTGGTTATGTCATCCCGGGGCTAGGACCCTGCCAAACTTCACACAGTTGCTGTTGCCTGCTGTTCCAGCCTGTCCAGGTCCCTCCTGACATCTCCACCTCACCAGCAGCTTGGAGTCCTCAGCCACCATGGTGAGAGTTCACTTAATCTGGCCACCCAGGTCATTTATGGATTTGCCATCCACCTTAGAGAATGAAAATCTCACTGGCTCCCTTTAACAGTTTCTCTACTATCCTTAATTTTTCAGTGCCTGAACTCAGTGGATTTTGTACCTTGCTAATTTGGCTAGGAGAGAATCTTGAACAATAAAGGATATTATCTGCCACCAGGCCAACCTTGGGATTGGACCATCCTAACAGGCTTGACCATCAATTAAGTTCTGCAGAGTCCTGAAGCAGAGCAGCACATCAAGAGTAACCCAGCATTGCTTCCAATGAGGGAAGCATTAGGACCTGAGAACAGCAGGAAATTTTAATGTCGTTTTACTGGCAAGATGATAGAATAGAAATTGTTCAGCCTTGAGAAGACAAGGCTCCAGGAGACCCCTTTGCAGCCTTCCAGTACCTAAAGGGGGCTTATAAGAGAGAGAGGGATTTTACACACCAGCAGAGAGTGACAGGATATGAGATTTTAAACTAAAGAGGAGATGTTTAGATTAGGTATTAAGAAGAAATTCTTCCCTCAGAGGGTGGTGAGGCACAGGTTGCCAGAGAAGCTGTGGATGCCCATCCCTTGAAGTGTCCAAGGCCAGGATTGGAGCAACCTGGTCTAGTGGAAGGTGTCCCTGCCCACGGTAGAGCAGTTGCAAAAAGATGAGCTTGAAAGTCCCAAACCATTCTATGATTTAGCATTTTCTTTATACTTTATAAACTTTTAAGGGATTGAGTAACCCAGGGCTGTTCCTCTCTGAGAATCTTCACACCCTGTCCTTTCCTCAAGCTCTAGTGGGTCTATTGCATCAATTTATCTCTTTCCATGCTTCACAGAGTTTATCTTGTGAGGAGGACATGTGGGTCCTGGAAATAGCTAAACCAAACAGGTTACTTTAAATGGGTCAACAAAAAAATTACAAAATCAATTAAAAATACACAGCTTTCTCAGTATTTGTGGTGGGTTTTGGTTGCAGATAACGCTTCAAAAAGTCACATTATAAACTGACTTCTCATTTGTTGCCAGACATCTTTATAAATATTTATCATGCATGGCCAAACAGGAACGAGATTACTAAACAACAGTTCATTTTTCAGTTGCATTTTATTTATAATACCTTTTATTGGCAGATGTTATTCCCACAAATGAATTAATGTTCCACTGTAACGAAGTGGACGTGGATTGATGGGAGAAATTGATTAGTGTTTGTTAATGTACTTTTGTTGCAGCAAGCACATTAAGTAATTAAAATGCTAAAAGAGATCTTCCCATCCAGACATACAATATACTGAACTCCATTAATGCAAGGACAAAGGACAACTGGGTTTTTCATTGCATCTTGAGTGCACCCTGTCTGCAGCATATACACCATACAGCTTAATTGCACCCATAGGTTTAAGCAGTTCCAAAAACAGTTAATACAGCAAGGAAACTCTAAAAGATTACATGTCTAAAAAAGAATAATTATTTTGAGTTGACAGCATAAACCATCTTCAAAGAATCTGATCAAGAAATTGTATGCAGTTTTCCATTCTGAAAATTAGACTTCGGGATATTTTCACCTGAACACAAAGATAAATGATAAATGATAAGATACTAGGTAAGATATTAGATAGATATTAGATAAGATATAAGATATTAATATCTTATCTAGATAAGATATTATATAAAATATCATTAAAATTAGACTTTGGGATATTTTCAGCTGAACACAAAGATAAATGATAAATGAAAGTCAGAACAAACCCTTCCCGTACACAGTAATATTTTCTACTATCACAGCATCTGAGCATTTGTAATTGCACTCTATAAAGAACAATCTTCTGAGATATCATTACTACTCCTATGTTTGTAGACAATAGTTGATGAGCGAAAAGGTCATTCAAGCCCGCCTCAGGTAATTTCCCAAACTCACTACTCATTCCAGCAAATAGCAACAGTCAGATACTTATTTCAGCTTTAGTTTACATTAAAATGCACCTTACAAAAGTGCAATGAAGTGTATGAACAGTATTGCCAAGGGACAGGATTGCTTCAAATATGGGACAGGAAAATAGAGGTAAACCACATCTCCTGGACATTAGGCAGTGCCTCCTCTCTGAAAATAATGTGGACATAACAGGGAGAGAAAATACTGGTGTGGGGTTTTTTTCTTCATCTAACACTTCTGAGGGCTACTCAGATGTTAGTGATGAGTATCATATAAAATGGGATTACAAAACAAAAGAAAAGCTTGTCACCTGGTGTGTTTATTGTAACTAAAGAGTCTGTAGTTGAGTCTTAGGTAATGTCTATGCTTTATATGCCCATTCTTCCCCTTTCTTTTAAAATCATATTTCCTGGACTGAGGCAATTTGACAAGAAAGTCTTGTACTATTCACAATTAATCTTTGAATGCTCACAGTTGCTACAAAAACCATGGCCGGTTGTACCCCAAAAACTCCAAAAACAATTTAGTATGTAACAGTTAAAAAATATATATTTCAAAAATACTAAATCCAGATTCCATTCACTTATTAAACAATTCATTGCTGTCAATCAGCAATAGAGGAGTGGAAAGGAAGTGTGATCCTTGTGAGCCCTTATGTAAAAAAATTTAAAAAAGCCCCAAACTGGGCTAAATGTTGCATTTGGCTGGCCAAAAATTAAACCTTTGCCCCTTAACATCTACGTACTGTCTCCTCTGCAGAAAGCAAACATCAACCCAGTTCAAGTGACATTTACCTTGTTGCCTTGATGACTTTCTGAGTGAATTATGTCAGCAAGTAGCTTTGATCTCACCTCACATGATTTATATTTACACAAAACTATACCTGAGATGCTGACTAGAGTTTCTGGCTCAGAGAGGTACAGATGGACCCATGTCTGCTGCTGGGAATCACTCGGCTCTCTGTAGTGTAAGCTGTGGGAGGAAGCCTAAGCCCTCAGGCTTGTGAAAGGATTTATGTGTGTGTGCTGCAACATTTTATTACTTAAGAACAAGTGAAGTGACACAGTTTTAAAGCACTGATCTTAACTAGAACAAGCCAGGAACATGGCATCGGCACAGACTGTGTCAGGGCAATTATTCTTAACAACAGAGAGTGCCAGACATGAGTGAATGAGAAGGTCTGGTAATAAAATAACTATGAAATGCTTAAAAAAACCCACTGTGTTCTTTGAGTGCAATTTTTTAGGGAATGAGAATTTATTCTCCAAGTTTTCATATGAGGGTGATTGTGGTGTTTTTAGCTCTTCTGGCACTTTTCGTCTCCAAAGCACTCTGCAAATAACAGCTAATAGAGGCAGCTGAAGTCACCTGTATTTGGAATTTGTTATCACATTGTTACATGGGTGGGTTGGAAATAGATGATCTTTAAGGTCCTTTCCAACCCAAACCATTCCATGGCTCTGTGTGGCACACACTGTGTATATCCCTAGGGAAAGCACAGAGTGACCACCAGCCACAAATCCTGTCTTCAAATACAGGACAAGCTCTTGGGAGGACAGCTGGACCTGGTCCTTGCAAAGGAAAAAATAAAATCCTTTGATTATACTCAAGTTCTGAAATTTGTTGTGCAGAGTCTGGGGAATCTCTGTCCTTGGAAGTTTTCAAGATGGGACTGGACATGGCCTTGAGTAATTTGTTCTGAATTCAAGAATTCCTGCTTTAAGCAGGTATTGCGTTGAAGATCACAGAAGTTCCTTTCCAGCACAAACAATTCCCCTACTCTAGGATGAGTATGACCATAGTCTTCCTCAGCACAGAAACAACAAAGACTGCAGCTTCTTTCTGCACTCAGTTTTAGCCCATGAAGTAAACATTGTTTTAGTGATTTATCATCAGGATGATGGTCTCCAGTTATTCACCTTTTAGCTTACAGCACAAAACAGGTTGACTTGATTATCACTAATATGTGATTTTAGCTGAGCAGTGTGGTTTGCTAATAAAATTGGGTTCTGCTTTTCAGCAGTATGCAATGCTCCATGCCTTAAGTCTTGATGTCACTCTGTGCAGTTCCTCAACAAGTGTGTCACATCCTGGAGGAGCTCAATTTTCAATGCTGCACTTAATGACACAATGACTGTCAGAATTTATGGGGATTCTGTCATCAATTCATTGGGGAGATAGAGGGTAAAACAGTTAGATCCAAGTGCATCAATGAAGATCACAGCTACTTCTAAAAGACTTATGAACACAGAGAAGCTACTTCTTTGTATAAAATCTGTTGGTTCAAGTAGAAATTTACCTAAAAGACATGCATGTAGTCCATTAGATTATTACATTTGATTAGCAGAACTCAAGAGGGATCAAAGCCACTTGGTGATACTCTAGGGGATGACACTTTAAATTTAGGATCTCTGCTTATAGAAATATTTTTTTTATTTTATGAATTGAAGTCATAAAAATAGGAAAGGCAATGCCAAATTACACATCAAAAGCTTTGAAGAAAATCTTATAATAGTCAATTTTTAATGTTACAGATGATAGAATGAACTGTCTTCCAGGTTAATGGCTGATGAGCATTAAAAGCTGGCTAAATCCCAGAAGTTTCATTTCGGTTTTTTCTTCTCTTTTTAACTCTATTTTTTTGCCCAAGACTTTAATCTAGCATCACAACTTACATTTTATTTCCTAGGAGAATGGATCCCATCTGTTTGCATGACATTCCTCTTGGCTAGCACTGTCTGTATGATATATTTTAATGTTTGTCTTCCAGGAGCAAGCAGAATGCCTTCTCTCTCTGTATCCTTACCTTTGATTTATGAATTTTCCTGGTGCGTACAAAGCTTTCCACCTGGATGCCAGAGCATCTATACCAAACTGTTCTCTCTGTAATTATCACCACCTTTTATCTTTGGATCAGAAATTGCTTTGCAATTTCAGCATTTACTGATCATTCAAAATGTCTTTCTTAAGTCCCAGTTGTTTATTTTCTGCAGGTGGGGAAAACCAGAGACTATTCTAACAAGACCTGGATCAGAAAGCGAGATAGGAAGGGAATGTATTGATTCCCTAGAACATACTTATTTTTTTTCCTCTGCTGTGCCCATGAATAAAGGCCAATTTGCTGAATGTTGTGCAGTGTGCACTTTTAAGTAAGCTGTTTTAATGACTAGTTATCACACTAGTGTTCATGACCAAGAGAGAAACAGTTGCTATCCCATGTGTGAAGGGTGGCTGAAGCAAACTGAGCACATTCTTTCTCAACATATGACTCAGTCAGCTCATGTTGTGTGACATGGGTGCCAAATGGGAGCAGAACAAGTGGTGAGGCTGGACCATATGGGTTGAGGAATGGCAAGACAACATTTGGAGTTCTCAGAAGCTCTCAAATTGCTGTAACATTTCTGGGCTCTCCAACATGTGTTTGTTCCAAGTCACTGTGTTGTCCAGATTTTTCCCTCTGACATTGCACATGCCTGGTTTTCACTCTGGTTCCAGGATTGCTGGGAACAGAGTGTGGGAAACAATCACAAACTAGCATGTAAAGCATTACCTCAAGGCCTTGAGTAGTGTCTGTCCTGAATTTGTACTAATTCTGTGATACTGCCTGCTTAGACAACTTCCTAGGAGAGGCGAAGCTGGCCCCTAACTCAGTTGTCTATAGGTGACCAAGTGACACAGAACAGTTACCTAATGTATTTAGGGTTGGGTAAGCCAGAGTATTGCTTATTTGAAAGAGAAAGATCATTTCCAGATTCAAGAGCACCCTGTTTTCCACTGACTAATCAATTACCTGTCAGTGGAGTTTGCTGAGATGCTGCTCTTCACCTGCAGAACAACCTCAACTCTGAGGCTCCACTCAATTTATTTTCAGTGTTTCCCCCCTACCACTGGCACAGGACTCCCCAGCTCTCTTCAGCTGACACAGAGTGCCCAGAAATTAAAGATGGCTATACTCATTAACCAAATGAGAAAATTGTCTTCACCAGCTATCATGAAAATAACACATCATTCATGATTTCATGGAGTTGCTATTTGCTGCACGTCAGGACACTGATCTTTAGCCTCATACACAGCTGCACTGCCGCTACTTTCTTGACTTCAGATTTGTGCTAAACTAAGCTCCATCTTGTCAGTTCAGTGCAGCAGGTTCTCAAATATCACTGCATGACCATGGCTGATTCCTGAGGGGTTTTATGCTTTCTCTTTTTTATGCTTTTTTTTTTTTTTTTTTGAATACTGGATGCTGCCTTAAAGTGAAGATAATATGTCACCATGGCAAGAAAAAAGTCAGTTCTGTCAATGCATCTGTTCCAAGGGACAGCACTCATTATTCTAAAAAGGCATCACTTCCATCACTTTACAATGCTTACAAGCCCTCTTCCTTTTATTTTCCTCCCCTTTTTTTTCTTCATTTATAATAAAGAGAATTCATGCATCATAAATGCACTAGGTAAGTATTTTCAAAATGACAGATTTACAGTCCAAAAGTGATTTGCATTTCATTACAGGTGAGAAGTCTGAAGAAATGCATATTTTTATGAACAAAGTAACAAGATTTACTTCTGTCCTACACTTTCAAATTATGTGATGATATATATATTCTGACACTGCCCCTCAAAGGCTCTGAGAAATAAGGTCTGAAGCTCTGAACACAATGTGTATTTTTCAGGTACTCATCTGATGAGAGAGGCACTGATGGATTGCTGAACCCCAGTTTGTTGGGAAAAGGAGCTGCTGCATTTTGTCCCTAAAGGAATGGCTTCATGGCTAAGTACACTGAAGCCCAGTTGTCCATCTTGTAGTTAACAGGGATGTTTTGCCACTCAAAAGCTTATCTATTAAGTCAGAGGACCTTCTTTCCAGCAGCTCTGAATGCTATTGATCCCTGGTCTGATCCTTGTAGGGTTTTGCAAGCTCTGAAGCCACTGATTTTTTCTCCAGGGCAATGGCGCCTTCCTTTTAGAAGAAATGGGACTTCATTTTTCCACTCATTTTTAATCACCATCACCCCTCCCACACATAAACCACCAGTGTAAGTGTCAGACACAAAAAAATTGCAGCCTGGAATTTGAGGATTGAGAAGGCTGATAATCAGTTGATTCAGCCCTGCGATCAGCGACCATTGACCCACCTTGGTCCTAGTTCTATAATACATTGTTGCCAGAATCCTACCACAGATCAGTCACTATTTCACCTTCTTTGTGCCCTCTCTTTTCTCACAAACTCCAAATATTACTCACTCTGTGGATGCAGAAATTGTGGAGTTAATTTTTTTTTTCCTCAGTTAAATAGATTTTGAAAAGCTTTAAGAAAAAAAGGTGCAGAAGGATTGCTTCTGACAGAACCAGACAAATCAATTAATTGATCTCCGGCAGTCAGGGATAATTTTATTTCCTACTCTATTAAGGAAAATCAGAATCAGTTAGCTAATTTCACTAGAGAAAATGTCACCAGTTATTAAGCAGCACATGATAGAAAGAATTAAAGACGGAAAGCTCAAAAATGTTTTTCCTTCCAGAAATTGCATTACTTATTTCTCAACCTTTAGAACTCTGGCATCAAGCAGCATTACAAATCCTTTGGTTTTGGACAAAAAAACGGTTTTCTTCCCCTGTAGCAGCACCTACAGCATTTAACCTTTGATGTCTATAAATACTGACACGGTTATATTTGTGCTCCAGAAGAAGATATATTTAACAGTAACTGACCAAACTACCTGCAACACATAATTTCCTGACTGTTCCTGATATATATTTTCCAAAACCATAAAACCACGACAAATTTTCACCAAAAAAAAAAAGTCCTGATTTTTATATAATAACTATTCATACAGGCAAAGAAACATGATTCAAATAGCACAAGTTGTAGTTCAAATAGTTTAAGGAGCTTCCATTTCTCATGGGGAGGTAGAAGTGACAACTGGCTATGCATGCATACAGATTTCAAAATAGCATCCAGTAAAATCAAAAATAGAACAGGGCCATTACCAGCAGCCTAACACTTTAAAACATTTTGTGACTTATGGACAGCAGATCATGTCCTTAATCAAGCTTGATTAACTATCACCCAATGGTTCCAGAAGGGCTGATTCTTCCTAAATCATGTTGATTTATTTATTCCTTTATTTGAGTGGAGTGCTCTTCTTGAAAAGACTCGTGGTTGGCACAGCCACTCTCTCCCAAAGGGCAATGCTTTCAGAAGGACTGTTAGCCAAGACTAAGCTTTTTGGGAAATATTGCCCTTATTTTTGCAGCTGCCAAGTTCCAAACCAGAAATTTCAGCCGTGTCAGTTAGGCATACAGGAGTAGGACTATTCTGTATTTGTGGGCATATTCAGGATTTTTGTTATGATTTTTTATTTTGTTTTTGTACCAAAATGTTAGGAGGAAAAACAGATGATATAAATTATTATTAAGGCTTTTTGTTCATGCTTTTGAGGTAAAAATACCACAGCATGTTGGGTTACCACAGAAAATAAGATGAATTTCAATTTCTCTGCTTTTCTGATAGACAACACTTCATAAATCACCTTTCTGACCTCCATCAGGACAGAATGA
Organism: Camarhynchus parvulus; assembly: GCF_901933205.1. Classification (NCBI taxonomy): domain Eukaryota; kingdom Metazoa; phylum Chordata; class Aves; order Passeriformes; family Thraupidae; genus Camarhynchus; species Camarhynchus parvulus. The sequence continues at coordinate 146,245,135 of NC_044572.1, forward strand.
TATTGATTCAATTTGCAAGTCACTCAGAGAAGAAAAATGTTAGTTAAATAGAAAATACACATAATTCTTAATTCTTTCACACTCTCATCTGTGAAGACCATGTAGATCCAAGATATCCCAGATGTCTATAGCCAATATCAACGATGGAAACATAAAACTGTCAAAATTAAAAGTGTCCCCAAGTTAAAATGGAATTTGGCAAGCTCATCCACTCTTTCTTTTCACATGTTCATGCTACAGTGAAAGGGCCTGCAGAGCAGATGAAGTCAGCCAGAGGATAGTAATCAGAAAATATGACACACTAGGGTTTTGCTGGAAATGCAAAGGTTAAAATGATGGAAGGAAAGCAAATGTAATATTGTGCAGGATACACAGAAACAAAAATTATTGCAAACAACTTAATGCAGTATAACCTATAGTATCATGTGTTTGGAATATTAATCAGTAAGGCAAGGTAAGTACCAGTGGGGAAAAAAGCAAAGGTAATTAGGAACTCATTAGTGTGACAGCTGAATATATTATCTGTGTTAGTGCTAGGCTTACCCCCACACCAGAGATTTGATCTGACTGTCAAAGCCAAGGAAAGCATTTTACAGAAATGATTGAATGCAAAATCAGACCAATACAAGAAAAAACAGGCATGTCATCACATTGGAACATGGAAAAATTCCTGGCTAACCTCTGAATATCCTTTTGCTTAAGTCCAAAAAATCACATAGCCCACAGATAGGAGTGGATTTTCAGTTGTGAGGAAGATCAAAGGCATTACAGTGATCACCAGAAACCAGGGGAAAAAAAATCTATAGTTAGACTTTCCTTCTGTTATCATAAGGACCAGAATGCACATGAGATTTTTTAATAGCTTGGATAAACTAAACAGCTCAAGCATAGAGGTTTCTTTTTCAGTTTGACACCAGTATTTGACATAGTCAGAATATTCTCTAACATAAAGTTGGTGGATATTCTCTTGGAGAGAGCAACAGAATGACAGATGCCAGCTGTTAAAACCAAATAGAGCTGTGTTTCCTTCATTCAAGTTCCCAGCATTTTTCCCACACAGTTCATCAAAGTAAATCAAATAACAAAATGTTTCTATACTGATGGAAACAGCTCTACCTAATCCATCCCAATACCTGAAGCAATTCCCTGGTTTTTGTGGGGGAAATGGTGCTTGAGATAGACAAATCAGCTGTGAACCACCCCTGTGCCAAGTTAAAGCTTGAAAGAGAATATTTAATGTTCTGTAAACATCAGTTGTGGTAGGTGAAAGAAAATATTATTACTCTAGACCCACTGTTTTCCATGAAGCACATTCTTTTGACCTGAGTGTCCTGGTCTCCCCCAAAAGTGCTTCTTTGTCTATTTTTTTTTCACTGAAGAGCACCTGTGGGGTGCAATATGCAAGCTGAGCAACAATTCACACCTGGCCAGGCCTCTTCACAGCAATCAGGTTTTTAAAAATCTACTAGGAAGGGTGGTGCAAAAATAATAAAGGAAAAAGTTTAACTAGACCAAAGCTGTACATCTTCTTCTAATTTATGGGGATGTGAAAAATCAGTGTGGCCACCAGAAGCAGGGCTTTAAACAAATATAAGTATTAATTTTCCCTTCTGGAATGGTGGGATTCGGCTAACTTTCATTAAAAGAATGCAGTCGTTGGATTTACGGCCCTAAAATGAAATTGTTTGCATTATAATTCAATACAGCTATCATTAACCACAGAGACTCAAAATCAGTCCAGAAGCATTTAAAACAGCCATTGTACTTACATCTGAACAGGGGCTTAAAATAATTTGGGGCATTACAACATTGTATTGCAAAAACAAGTCAGTCAGTCTGAGTTTATAGTGAAAGTAATGTACATTGATCTTCCTTGACAGCAATGAAAGCCCAATGACATCCTTCTCTGCCCTGGAGATTGCATGAAATATAACTGCACTTGGCAGAAAAGAACCTGTTTTGCAATTTAACTTTTCTGTAGGTTGCTTCTCTGTTGTCAGCTGCATATTAATGGAAACATCAACTCACCCCCTCTGGAAGAGGTCCACATTATGGAATTTGTGTAGCTCCACAGAAAACTCGACCGTTCCCTGAACCTCAGACATGGTTTTTTCAGGTCATCACCTAAATAACACATATATAAAGACATTGTAAACGTTTGAAGTATTTTACTTAACAAATCCATGAATGGATGATTACATTTTAGTCAGCATCTTGGGGTCCATGCAAAGCTTGAAATCGACTGATATTAATTGGAATCTTTCCAATGACATCATTTGGCTCCATCTTCAGGAAAATTCACTAAAAGCCAGATCAAAGCAGTAATTAAGAGAGGTAAGAAGTCTAATTAAGCCTGAGGACAGAATGATAATATTATGAAAAGTATAAGAGGCAAAAAGTAAATAACATATTATGTGCAAGAATCTCAAAGCAAATTTTAATTAACTCTCTTGCTGTTCTTGTATGGGAAATTGATTTTTTTTCTTCTCATTTTATGAAATGGAAGATTTCCAGGGTCAGCACAGCTCATTTCTGTAAAAGCACAGGCCAAAAAGACAAGAACCCTGGATAGATGAGAGCAGAATTCAGATTTCTCTTTCTTTCGACCCCTCCTATGACTTAAATAAAGTCCCAGAAGGGAAGCTTCTGTGGGAATATGAATAATTTAAATATTAATGAATGGAAGATATTCTTTTAAAGAAAATGCTGACAGTCATGGCACCTAATAGGGCACAACAGTCAGATCAAGATTTTGAAGCATTACAGCCATTTACACAGTACATCTCATGTGCTTATTGAATCACAGAATAATTCAGGTTGGAAGGGACTTCAGGAGGTCATGCCTCACTCAAGGAAGTTTCCAAACCAGCCCTATTTAATACACAAGAGCAGATCCTTAACATTTCCCTAATTATAGCAGAGGCAACCCAAGGACTTTTACAGCTTTTGGACAGATTTTCAATTATTTTTTCCTTCCTTCCTTCCTTCCCCCATCTCCCCCCCTGCAAATGTACTTCTGGCAATCTGCCAGGCTGCCTGGAAATTTTCTGTAGGATCAATAAGAAGATGAAGATTAAATTTTTTTTCATTAACACATTCAGAAGCAACATTTTAGTTGTTGTTTGACAGCAGCCAAGTGCAGTCTCTGAGGAAGACCCATGTCAGGGCTTTTAACAATTCCCCTTTCTGAGACATATGAGACATACAGGGCAGTAAAGGGATATGTAGCTCAGATGCAAAATAAAAAATTTCTCCAGAGGTGCTAATCAATAATTTTCATGACACTCATAGATTTGACCATGTCCTTTAATGAAGCAGGAGTGAAGATTTTGATACATGAAGTCCTCGTATAAGCATTAGGCTTTAGATTTCTCAAGGCTTGCTCCTGATTAGTAATTTTCCAACTGACTGGCTTATTACACTGATTATTTTAAACTAAGGTTTTTTTCTGGCTATCCTTTCAAGCACTACAGTTTTTTGAAAAGATCTCATTCCAGAGCTAAAAGGTTATTAATTTTTCATTCACCATCCTCAGACTTTGGAATGACAATAATGTGATGTAAAGTATATGTAATATATGTCTATAACTGTGAGAAAGAAAAATAAAATTGCTAAGCTACACATCTGATACGCCTCTGAGGTAAGGAACTCTAGCTTGTGTCAGGCCATGATTTGGATGTGCTGAAGGTATATTCAAACTCTGGTACTTGCCAGAGAATCACAGAATAAACTAGTTTGGAAAAGACCCTTGAGATCACCAAGTCCAACCCATGACCTAGCACCACCTTATCAAGAACAAGGGCCTGAGTGCCACATCCAGTCTCTGCTCAACCTCCTGGGACAGTGACTCCACCACGTCCCTGGGCAGCTCATTTCAATGCCCAATCACTCCTTCTTCCTAATACTCAGCCTAAACCTGCCCTGGTGCAGCTTAAGACTGTGTCCCCTTGTCCTGCTGCTGCTGCCTGGGAGAAGAGACTGACCCCCACCTGCTGCACCCTCCTGTAGGAAGCTGTGGAGTGATGAGGTCTCCCCTGAGCCTCCTCTTCTCCAGGCTAAATGTCAGAACCCAGGACATTCCTCTGGATGCCATGGAGGACTTGAGACCCTGGCAGAGGGCTATAAGACCTTGGCACAGAGTCAAAGACACCTGTGCCTTTGATTTTAACCCATGGCAAAAGTTACCAACTTTGCGTGAGGAGTTACAAGCCACAGGGGTTTGAATAGAATGATAGTGAATTTATCACAGGGTGAAAATGTAGGGTGAAAATGTAGGGTGAAATGTAGGTGAATTTTGGGGTTTTTAGAATGGGGGTTCAAGAGGCAGGATGGGGGAATCTGGGCATGTCCTGTCTTTCTCCTTCTTCTTCTTGTCCTCCATCTTCTGCTGTGATGGTGGCACTTTTGGATTGGTTTAGAGTAGAGACAAGCTGTCTAACATGGGTGATAGGTATTGGAAAATTATTGTAAATAAAGCACATGTAGTTTTTAGTATAAAAAGATAACACTGCCCTGAGGGCGGTCAGTGTGCCTCAACCCAACCTGCTAGACAGACCTCAGCAGGTCAGAAAGACAATGTGTTAGATAAGAAATAATAAACAACCTTGAAAAGCAGAACCGACGCATCTCAGCTTCTTCTTCGGTCTCAGGGCTGGGAAAAAGAGACTTTCTGACACCTCGGGGTCATCTTGACACCAGAGACCTCGACAGCTAAACACCCCCAGCTCCCTCAGATGCTCCTCACAGCATTTGTGTTCCAGACCCTTCACCAGCCCTGCTGCCCTTCTCTGGACCTGCTTCAGCACCTCAACATCCTTCCTAAAACTGAGGGGTCCAGAACTGGACACAGCACTCCAGCTAAGGCCTAAGCAGTGCTGAGTACAGGGGAAGAAAAGTAATAATTTTTGTTTCCTTTGTCTCCCATTTCAAAGGAATGAAACTCATATTTTGTCCTTTTGCTTTTTGGCACAGATTAAGAAGGTGTACACAGTTTGTAAGTCATGGATATGACATATCCACCAGGTTATGTGTGAGTGCCTGTGTGTGATAGTCCTGCCTGAGTCAAAAAGCAGACTGTGTGGGAAGCTAGTAGGAAACCATGCAAACCACAAAGCAATACTCTGACAAGGTATTTAGTCTTGAGGAGAGTGCTAATTAAAATAATTGCCTCTGGCAATATATCTGCATGTTGGGCTGAGGCATATTTCCCTAGACCAAAATCTCAGGATCAAAGGAAACTCCATGCTTTTGAAGACACCAGTGTAAAGAGGAGAGGTGTGAATGGATGGCCAGCCAGTTCAGCCAGTACCAATACTGGCAAAGACAGAAATGATGATGTGAAATTAAGATTAACTAAGGTATAGGAAAAATTTAATAGCTGGAAATATGCGCATAGGTCTTCTCTATATTTGCACTGTATTTTTCAAGCTTTACACCTCTCCTAAACAAATACAGAAGTTTTCCCAATACCAAAAAGCAACAAGCAAACAAAAAACCTGTTTCTGTAACTTTATTTCCCTCACTCAGCACCAGAATTAAAGTGCAAGCACCTGCTACACCACTTAGAGCTTCCATCCACCCCAGCAGCACACCAGAAGATCAGATCCAGACCCAGATCCAGATCTACACCCCCAGCACTAGAGCCTGGGACTTCAGGGAGCACCTCACAAGTACAAAAAGGGGCCTCTGGTGCTCCTTATTTTCATGGCACTTAGCAAGGTTCAAAGAATCCTGCTTAGACACATGGATATAATTCTTCAATTCAAGAAGCTAGGAAATCTGACAAAATACCTGCAGGCACGTCTGGATCAAGAAAATATTAAGTAATTAAAATGATGCACTAATTTTTAACTTTTGTACCAGGTGCCTGTTTAAAGGAACCTTATCATAACCCTCCAAAATGCAGGGCTCATGAAGGACCTCTGATCAACCCTTGTGTGGGACAACCTTGGGTTATAAATAGAGCAATAGCTGCTAAAAATAATACTGAAGGTTGCCATGACATCACTATTGTAAAGACAATAGGGAATGCTGCCAGTATTGAAGTATCATCAGTTATCTAATAAGCAGTTTAAAGAAAAATATAGAGGCCATATTTGGGAAGGCTTTAGTGTATTTGGGTTTCTGAAATGTCTGTTTCTATATCAAGCTCCTTTCATTTTTCAGAAGAGATCTTAGGACAAAATTAATAAATATTAATGCAAAGCTAATAAAGTAACATGGGAAGTGTTTTGGCCATCTGCTCCTGTGAAAGCAGTGTCATGGTCACCCTGGTCACCCCAAAGCTCTGGATGGCTTCAGATGGCACTGCCACTGTCACTGGCTGTGCTGTGCTGTCCTACATGCACCAGTGGCACGAGTCAGGTCACCAGTCTGACAATTTGTCCTTCCAGCTGGGGTTGGTGTCCTAGCAAGGGACAGGCAGTCTCAATTGTCACTTTACTGAGAGCAAGGATACATCAACTGAAAATCAGAATCCTGTATGCAAATAAAGCCCATGAAAATCTATATGTTTGAAGACTGGAGACTGTCTCACTTGCATTTTTAAAGGAAGGCTGGATTTTATTCCCCACATCCCCATTGCTGTCAATGGAAATAACTTCTGCACTGGAGACTGTAGAAATGATATTGGCTAAATACAACCTTTTTAATTTACAGTATTTGTACTTGATGGCATTTTAGGGATCCAGTCACCTGACCAAGCCTTTGCCAGGAAGTGATTAGTTGATTATGTACCACAGACACCACTGTTAAAGACCTTGGAGATAAAAATAAATCTGACAATCCCCCACTGGAACAGCAATCACTGACCTCCCAAACAAAGGGAGCTAAGGAAGGTGAGATGGGGAGAGAGCACATTGGATAGAAGGACAGGACACTACATAATCTGACAGTTTATAGTTTACAGACCTTCTAATAGACCTTCTAGCCTTTGCACAATTACATCCAAGAAAAAAAAAAAAAAACAAAAGCAAAAACGTATTTTTTAAACATAAACTACTTTTTTTTTACTTTTTTGTGTGTGTTTTTACCATTCTTAAGCATCTGCATTACAGAAACGAGTTTAATAAAAAAGGATTTAAAAAAAAAAAAGGAAAACTACACCAAGGACAAAAGAATGAAATACCATGTGACCAAGGGCAATGACTCATGAACCTAGAAGGATTCATTTAGGAGAATACAGCTACCTTTCAAGAAACACAGCACATACTATCTGCAGGACATCACCACTGTCCTTACTGGTTTTAAAACATCTTTTATTTTATTGTGATTTTTTGCAGAAGCTGGCAATTGTTTCAAGCTAGTCATTTATATCCTTTTTTTTTAATTTATTAGAAATTCCTTGATTAAGTGAATAAAGTCACAGTGACATGACTTTTTTCTCCTCTCCACTAATGCCTTCACCCACTGTACTTCTAAGTAAGAAAAGAGGAATACAATACAAGGAGGACAGTAGACACACACATGCTCTGAGATGAGAGGATTAGAAGAAGCAAACTCATTAAACAAAATCTCTTTTTCATTGTTGTTTTCCTTTTTAATGGCTCACTTTCCTGCTGCTGAACTGGATCCCAGTCCTTAGGACAGTGACTGCATCTCTTGGCTTGCCTGAGCATAAATTAATTTCCTGAGACAGAGCAGTCACAAATGTCAGTAAGTCCTTCCACTACAATGCTGTCATTAGCTGTTCTCCACTTTACAGAACTTGTCAGCCTTTCCTGCCAGCACATCAGCAAAATGAGAGAGGTGAGGTCTTCACCTTCAAGGTGATGTCAAAAGCTAACACCTCATTTTGTTAAAATAAATCAAGCCAGTATTTCTCTTCTAAAATTTTGGGTGACAGTAAGACATTTCCTTTACACTTTAAAAGAAGCCAATCTAAGTACACCACTAAAGATACAAAAAGTGACAAGGCTTGTCAATGCCATCAGTAGCCAAGTCTACCACTCGATCACAAGCCCATTTGTATTTTAGCTCTCTTCCTAAATGTCCTGATGTGCCATAGATTCACTGAGCTATAAATAGCTCACCCATATGTTCCAAATTCAGATCCACCAGAACCATTTCAGTTCTAGCAGCCTACTCCACCTGCCCATTGTTGTCATGTTCTTCCGCACCACAAGTGTTTGGTACGTGAGTACTGGCCCCTCTGGCCAGTCCATGGCCACACCCACATTTCCCAGGCACTCAGGATTTCCAGTCCGAGCCCGTTGCTTTATCAGTGAAACCATTTTCTGCATGTAGCATCAGTTGCATGGTGCTTGGAGGGGACTCTCCCTTTGAATGTCCAGCTGACCCCAGAAAACTGAGATGCAAAAATCACGTGTGCTTCAGCACCACCTACCTCTGAAGGGGCTCAAATTCCTTCCTAAGTTGTTAATATCTCTTTCTCAGCTGGAGTGTAACAGGCTTTAGATCCCCCATATTCCCTGTTTCTAGACCCTAGAGGCCTGGCTAGAGTCTCTCCAGGCTCTTTTGGCCTGATGTTCTAGATGGAGCCATTATCCCTGTCTGGGTTATAAAGCACATTTTTTACATCTTGCCATGTCTGGACTGGCCCAAATTAACCCCCATTTAGTTTGTTCAAATGTTTGCTGCTGCTCAGCACCCCTTTTAAAGTCTTTCTTCTTAGGAAGAAAAAAGGGAGTTGTCATCTCTTTTAAAGTCCTTCTTGTTACAAAATAGAGAGGGAGACTATTACCAGTATAGATCAGACTATAACCTGGAGCATGCATACTCCAAAAATCCATGACACCTAAGAAATCTTGTGTTTCTGTTTTGTTAGTTGTTATTTTATTGATCACACCCCTTGAGATATGAAAATATCTCCCTTGCTGTTTTAGTCCTTAAATTTGAATTTTCATGTGCAGGTCCATTTACCATACTTTGTTTTATAGCAGAAATAGCTTTCAAAATGATCTGGATTATTCTCTTCTCAAGCACTTTCTCCTGCTGTGTTGCCCCACAAAATGATGTCACCAATGTACTGCAGGTGTTGGGAACATAAACCTTGTTCCAGTGCAGTCGGTATCAATCCACAACAAATGGTAGGATTACGTTTTCACCTTTGGAATAGTGAATTCCAGCTGTACTGGATAGGCCTCCATGTGAAAGCAAACTGTTCCACACCAAGGAGTCTCAATTGTCATATTCTCAGTTGTCTGCCCTGTTCACCAACAGTTGGTGCCTCTATGTCTGTCCAGCTCATTGTCACCTGGCTGTGGGTATATGATAAATCTCATGAAAAAAATCTCTCAGTGCATGTCATGAAAAATTTCACCACGTGGACTGTGTGCATCAGAATTCACCCTCATCTCTGGATTCAGGTCACCTCCAACACAGTTGATTTTCTCAAATCCTGGATATCTCCTACCATGGATATCTATTTCCTTTGAGACTTTGCAAGTCTTTCCTTGAGGAAAACTGGATAAAGACTGCTCCTGCTAAACACTGAGGCTCCTTGTTAATTGTCTCCATAAGAGGGTACCAGAAGTACAATCATGCCTTAGGTCAGAGTCCAAATACTAGATTAAACTCAAGATCAGTGTTTTAGTAACAAATTTCCCAGGCAAAACATCACTAATCACTGCAGAGCACAGCAAACTGCAAAGCCAACACCAATCTGCTATAAAAGAGGAAAGAGTACGGCACAGATCACAGAAATTGATATCAAGAATAGATTAATCAATATTGTGATCCATAAATGTTAACAGATGTATAATTTCTAATATGCTTTTATCAATCTATAATCTCAAGCTCTTAGAGCTCCAAAGGTGCTAAAAAAGTGGTAATTTAATCCCAGCTGGCAAATAAGAAACACACAATTCATTCACTTAACCCCAGCAGGATATGGGGAAGAGACCTAGAAAGGTAAAAGTGAGGAAACTTGTGGGTTGTGACAAGAATAGTAATAATTCAAATATAATATTAGGGGAAAAAATAGCAATAAGAGTTTTGAAAAACAAAATTTAAAAACAAAAAAAAAAGAGTCAAACAGTTCCCAAGAAATAAAAATTACATAAATGAAAACAATTGCCCACCACCCACTGACCAGTGTCCAGCCAGCCCCTGAGCCGGAATATCTTTCCCCCTAGTTTATCTGCTGAGGAGGATGAAATATAGTCTGGAATCTCCCTCCAGTCAGTTGGGGTCAGCTGTCCTGGTTGTGTCCCCTCCCAACCCCTTGTGCACCCCCACTGTCCTCACTGGTGGGGTGGTGTAAAAGGCAGGAAAGTCCTTTACTCTGTGCAAGCTCTGCTCAGCAGTGATGCAAACATCCCTGTGTTATCAACACTTTTTCCAGCAGAAATCCAGCACAGCCCCATACCAGCTACCATGAAGAAAATTAACTCTCTCCCAGCTAAAACGAGCACAGGGGACATGGTACATGCACAGTTAGACTCAATGATCTTCAAAGTTTTTTCCAACCTAAATGATTCTACGATTTTATCATGTAAAACTCAGCCCAAAAACTTGTTAGTCTTGTTGGACTTATGAGTCAATGCATGTTTGTGATTTTCTGTTTGTTCTCATGTGTATTATAATTAAGACTTCAGTCTCAAGTCTCTCCTGGAAATCAAGTTATTTTCCACCATGAAAAACCTTCTAGTGCTCTCTTAGTCATGGAAATGTCAGGGATTCCTTTGTAAAGTCTCCAATCTTTACAACCACCTAACATTACCCAGCATAATTTACAGAATGAGATAGCATCACAGATAATCCCTTGAAGCTCTTTTGATAAGGTTTTTAGGTTTCCAGTCTGTTGTAATCCTTTGCATTTTTTCTCCAGTATTGAAACCAAATTAAAGATCTGTGATTCAGGCACAAGGCACAAAACAAATACAAGGCATATAATCTTGCTCAGTCACATCTGTGAAACATGCGTTTTATCCAGTGCATAAACATTTAGCTGGGTTGAAAATTATAAAGACTAATTTAGTTTTTATACTCTAAAGAGCTAACTCATTTTGGATGCAAGTTCTGAGAATAATCTTCCAATATCACAAAAAAAGAGTTTGCTGTTTAATATTCTCAATAAAATCAATATTCAAAATTTTGTCAGATGCATTAGACATATGTTCAGAGTGTAACACCATGAGTCACTTTTCCCAAGGTTCATTGATTGCTACCACTGAAATGTAATGAGTTAGAGAAACAAATATTAAAAGATCCTTTAAAAAATTACTCATAGCCCAAAGAGTATTCAGAGTGGATCACATAAGAAAGTAGCTGTGTTATTTTATGGGGGTTTTTCTGCATTTACAAACTCCAGTGTGATTTGCCCTTTACCATTACAACTGGAATTCACTAAGTACCAGCAGTATAATTTCACTGGGGGTAGATGCCCATTCAACTTCCAGCAACAAAATTAGTGTTAAGATTAAAACCACTTGAACCCTACTGCTGAGAACTTTCACTCTAGATCAATAGCTTCAAATATATGATCCACATGGGATAAAAACAGACATTAACTACAGGATCCAAAGAAAATCACTCAAGAAAACAAGTCAACAACTTACTTCAATTCCTTTCACATTCTGTTTGTGAGGCCATAGAGATTTTGTACAGGTCACCAGGTCCAAGAAGGCTGAGAAGTAATTCTAGATTATACCTTCCATAAACTGGTCATTTCAAGGGTATTTAGAGGAATAAATCTACTAAGAGAAAAACCCAAAACCACCAGGTTGTTCCAGAGGATTTTAGGGCAGAACTGAAGAGGGACCGAATAAATGTCAGGTGCCAGTAGGCTGCTCTTATGAGATATAAAGCCTTTGAGCTATTACACAGGATTAAATGTGAACACAGCTGTGCAAATTTAGGTCAGAGCATACCCCCCAAAAAAAAAAAAAAAAAGAATGAAGAGCAGCCTCGATTTGTCCTCTGTTAGCACGTGCCTGTCAGGACACCAGTGCTGAGTTCAGCTCAGCAAAAAACACTATCTGCTTACACCAGTTAATAATAACCTGCTGTTGGTATTGTGCAAAAAATGAAGCAGCAGGGGAAATTTAGACAGAAGAGGAGGAAGAGCAAAACAGAAGGAAAAAGGAGATAATACAAACTTTCCCCTGGACTACCTTCCCACTGCTACATAATCCTCTCTTCTTCATGCCTTCTCTACCTGTTCATTCTCTGACTTATTTTCCTTCTTTATGGCCTTCAAAAGAAAAAGATATCTTAAAATTTTATGCACAACTGAGAGCCTAAATTCAGACTCCTCAGAACAGCATCATCTTCAATCTTCAGCAGTTTTTGTGTCTTATTCCCACTGTTCACCTCAGTCTTTTTTTCTCATCTTCCTGTTGTCAGTCTTAGGAACACAAAATGCATCAAAAGGCAGCAAGTTATTTGAAGCCTATTTAGGACACTCAGACAGAATTATCCATCATTCTCACATTTGACTGAGCTCTTCTTCCCAGTAAAGGGAGATATATTCTTCTCAGTCTGGGCTTTTTTTGTTGGTTTCATGCAGGGAATTAGGGCTCTTTAGGGGACTGACCTTATTTTCTTCTCATGTACTCACAGAAGAGCCCCACAATTTATTTTTATAATTATTTATTTTAAAGCTCTACTCCAGTTCATACCGGACTGAAGTCAAAATTGCTTGGACATAGGTCTATATGAAGTCTTTGGGACACTCAGAATGTTTGGCCACATTCAAAACTTTGGCAACAGCTAAAGGTCAATTCTGTCTGTCTTCTGAATTCTGAATGTTACAGCTTGACCAAGATCCTCCTTGTAAAAAGTCCTGTATCAGGTTCTGTAGGGCTGCAAAGGAGAGGTAAGAGTGGGATGCATCCTCTTGCAAGAGGTATGGGGCAGCCTGATGCACGAGCTCACTGCTTTGGAGCACAAACTGTTATGTTAATAGAGACATCACCAAAGAATCCAGGTAAGAAACAGAGGAGCTTGAACATCAGCCTGATGCTACAAACTAGTCACAGCTAATAAACCAGTGACAGCTAATAAACCAGTGACAGCTATGACAGGGAAAGCCTACTGAGTTATATGTTTTCTTGGCACTGTTTTGACTGCATTTCCATTTCTGGTCATGAAAAATTTTATGGCACTGTCTAACTGTGCTGTAAACTCAACTGTCCTTGTCAAACCTTTAATGCTTATTTTGCATTTTGTATGATCAAATTCACTGCAGAGTTTCTTGGACAAGGTATAGTCTCCTTCAGATGTTCTGAGGATGTTCTAAGTGAGCACATACTTCACATTAACTGCATTGATCATCCTTGTTTGTGAAAAATTTAAAGCACAGACACTTGCCCATGAGATTCATCTCACTAACTATAAATGTCTTCATACGTATGAGGTGTTTTTAGCCTCACTGTAGTCAGTGGGGATATAGAAAATGCCTTCAATAGGATTCATGTCACCATTGGTGGCTTCCAAGCGAGCTGAAAGCAACTTTCCTAGGTGCAGGCATATGAGCCATGTCCACATCTAGTTAGATGAATGTCAGTCATAGCCAAATTCCACATATAAACAGGATTTTGAATGTGTGTGCAAAATCACTCATGGAAAGGGTGAGAGAGGTAGCATGTATGTATCTCTATATATACATTTCTACCTTATGTTGGACTTGATGATCTTGGAGGTCTTTTCTAACCTTAATGATTCTATGAATCTTATATGAGCTTAAAAAGGAAAAAGGAAAAAGAAAGCAAATCCTCAAAACTTGCTGATACAATATTTTTTCCTTTCTTTGCCTGAAAACATTTTGCCTTCTGTCATGCATGTGTGGACATCCAGCTGGAATCAACAATCACATTATCACTGGATGGAAAGGTGCTCAGCACTCAGGAGATAGGAAATGTCAAAGATAAGGCTGGCCATGGAGTCTCCATTATCTCCGTACTTAATGCACATGGATCATGTTATGATCAGGTGATGATCAAAACCACTTCTGTCTCTCTCTTGCAGTGTTCAGGACATACGAGGTCTGGGTATAAATCTGGATGTTACAGGTGATGTTTTTTGGCTTTTCAGACTTCAAAAGACATCTTATAAGGGAGATAAAATATTGTAAAAAAGAGACGATTCTGCTGATCCAAGAAAATCTGTGCATATTTAAAAAGTCAGGTTCTCTGATGTCTTGTTCTCTTGAAACAAGTTTTGAGCAGGTTAAAGGCTCTTAATGCAACCTGCTATATTCAATACAATGATCTGAAGTTGCTAGAAATGAAACACTGTCAGCAGATGTTATATTTCATATGGAGTCTGTGGAGCCATTGATGTTTGTGAGGAGTGATTGAACAGTTTGCAGTGCTGGACCAAAAGAGAACAGCACAACAAGAGGTGTTGTACCCTCACACACTGAACAAGAACAGAATTCAGAGCTCTGGAAATCTGACAAGCAGTTGTGGTTCAATTACCATCACCAGAAATACTTAAAGGCTGGGTCAGAGTGGGAAAATGTCCCTGGAAGTGTTCAAGGCCAGGCTGAATGGGGCTTGGAGCAACCTGGTCTAGGGGAAGACGTCCCTGCCCGTGGCACAGGGGTGGGACTAGATGATCTTTAAAGTCCCTTCCAGTGCAAGTCATTCTATGATTCTAAAAAGATGAGGATATTGGTGAGAAAATTTTGACAGAGAGAGGTGGCCAGAGCAGCATCAGCAGAACCAGGTCTTGGTATTACTGGAAAAGGGAATATTTGCAATACTGAAATTAATACAATATGGATTTACTTTCAGGCTCACAAAAAAAAGTTAAAAACATAAAAACAATTTTTTCATCACTGTTCTCAGTTGTAAAATATTTAACAAATTGCACACAAACTTTGAGGCAGATATTTATTACAAGGGCCATTGAGTACAATAGTAAGTAAAGAAGCTGCAGATCATTTTCCATCATAACAGCTCTTTGGATAGGCAGTAACTATTGAACTGGGATGCAATTAAGGGAGGAACAGGTGCTGTTTTAGAGCAGTGTGGTTTAAGTACAGGCAATAAAATATGCAGAGCCTTAATCAGAATTTTGACTAGTTTTAAGTGCTTGGGGCCATGTTGATATAAATAACTGCATCAGGTTCTCCTAAAGAGCAAGAGCTAAATTAAGTGGTTTACAAACAGAAGAAAAGGCTGATTTATTGGTCATGGCACTGCTTGATCTGTGACAAAAATAGAAAGGGCCAACTGTGCCACTGCTAGACGTGAAGCCAACACAACAGGGCCTGAGGTACAGCTGCTGAATACAGTAAGGCCAGCAGAGTCTATCAAAACAACAGGAAATAAATTTCTTTCTCAAATTCAGCCCAGCATCTTGGCAAACTCCTCCAGAAGGTTTTGTGCAGCAAGTTTGCCTCACAGAAGGGCTGTATTCTTTTCTGAAGGCTGTGACTCTTATGCCAGCTGCAGAACAGCTGTCCCTCAGGCTGGGCCTGTCATGCTACAAGGATGCTGCTCAGTCATCTTAGGGAGCTGAGGTCCCTTCTCAAATGAGCAAAGGCTGGCAGAAGTCGTGGTGGGCTTTTGAGGTGCAGTTGGACATGGAGATGGATTTCCTTTTAGAGTACTGGGGCCACTGGCAACCCATTAATTGTTGAAAATTCCTGATTCTCCACAGCACCTAAGCATTAGCTTTGGTGCTGTCTTTAACACAGATACTTGAGTTGTAAAACAAACAGCCTCTGAAGAGGAAGGTGAGATTTTAACAAAACAGAGATACCCAGCTTGGGGCTTTTCCCCTGAAATGCTTTTTGTGTGTGCCCAAGAATATCCAGCCAAGTAAACCAGGGCAACACAGACAGGGAATTTTCTAGAAAGGCAGCCACTGAGGCACCAGTACCACCATCCTGCCTCCTGCCATGTCACCTCCATGTCCCCTGAAGTTCTGCTTTCCTGGCAGTGACTGTGAACAGACTGGATGTCCACGGCACACTGAGGGTGCACATAAACCAGCAATGAACTGCAGTTTTCTGATGTAGCTGGTAGAAGAAATTTCATGTGGACATTCATACAAGAAATCCACCAGGCATAGAAATCTGGAGACTTTGTGAGGACAAGGCTGGACTGGTACCACACCTGCATGACATTAAAATGAAATTCTTCGTCTTAGACCCACTCCTGCTTCCTTCCTAATTTTGTTGTCAGACTGTTATTCCTGACAAACAAAATAAAGAAGGGCTAACTTTATCACCTGTTGTAATTTTTGGGGTTTTTTAACCTCCTTTGTCAAAGCTCTGTGCTCACAGGGACATTCTATGCCTTATTGAAGAAATACTTAGAAAACTTAAGGGACATGAAATTTTTATTTTTGGTCACTGTCACATAGCAGTACTGACTGTGGTTTTGGTACAATATAGCAGTGATGATCACTTTTACTAGTTTGTACAGTGTAAAATTAGTGATCTTGGAGCTCTGTTTAATTTCTTTTTGGTTTAGGTAATGCAGACACACAATTTCAATCAGCAGCCACAATCAGACTGTGAACATACCAAATAATTCAATTTTGTAAAAATTCCAACACTTCCCATATAAATATTTATACTCAAATAAACATAACATGAGAAAATATTCTAGGAAACCATCAAATGAAAATTCTTCCCAAGGCAAAATATTGCAAATTTGAAAGTTGTGGAGTAATTCTCCCAGTTACTTGCCTTTCCCACACTAAAATCCTGCTTTGTCATTTCAGGAATGAAGAAAGTTTTTCAGCACACTTCCTCATGTCTTTAGAACATTAGATAGATTAGATAGATTAGGCATCCAGATATTTTAATAAAGTCTCAGAAAAAATCAGATGGAAAGATACAACTCTGCCTGGGAAAAATGAAATTAAACTGCTCTCTGCTAGATCTTTCTATATTGTGTGGCATAATCTCAGCAAAATGAAGTAATGAACCCAACACCATGACAAATTTGCAGCCAGCAAAGGTGTCATTTTGTTAACTTTGCTCCTATTTTGTTAATACACTGCACATCCAGGAATAAGAATATCTCGAGGAAAATAATGTATCACACCAGTATCTTGTACAACACTAATTACACAATTACAAAATCTCACACCAAGCTGCTGAGCTAAAAACCAAACCAAAACAGCTCCTGGTGCTCCTGGCCAGGAATTCGCTAAGAACAAGACACCAGAAACAGAGAGGTTGTCCACGAGCAGAGGAAATTTCATCACTAAAACTGGATCTGGGACAGCATTTTGGATGGAAGCTATTCATAGAAGGAATCTTATGCAAACAAGGCTGAGATGCAGCCCAAATTTTTAGTTTTATGCCAAATGATACTGTTCAGATTTCTACTGGCACATGGGAATTTACCAGATTATTTGCTTCTTTCCAGCTTAAAATTAAATGTAATTTTGAAAATTATTGACAGCATTTCCTAATTAACTGAATTATCTATAGAGGACTAGCCTCCAAATCCTGGCATTGCTAATTTTTTGAGCTGCTTGTATTTACATACCTCACAGGGAACATCCATGATCTCTTAGGAATGAAGACCAGCTTGTGAGAGGCACTAATTAACTAACAAATGTCAGGCTCAGATCAATCATCTATATTAAAACAAGCAGAGGATTTTTCCTCCATCTCCAAACAAGACAGGTGTGAACCTGAAGTGAAGTGAATGTAGTTAACCAGAAAGCTGTAACAAAAAACAGGTACATCAACATCTAAATAAAATTCCCTGTCATGTGAACATCCCTGTTCATAAAATGTTTGTTTAGTACAAATAATAGCACAAATCTGCCCTGTTCCTGTGGGATTTTCATAGCCTAGTTCTTGGCAACAGATTAATCATTCCTGGTGTCCCACAATCAAATTCTTAACCCTCACTGGTTTTGGGTTTTGTATTAGAAATACAGAGAACATCAGAGCACTTACAGAGCACTCAGTGCTATGTGCAGCTTCACAAACCCCAGCAAATATCTCAGATTTCCTATGGCCTCATTTTACCTCTGCTGTAGAAGGTCTAGCCAATTTTAAAATTCCATATGACTTTTGTTAGAGGCATAATTTTATTTCCAGAACTCACAGTAGAAGTGATGATGGGCCTGCAGAGCTGAAATGAGCTGAAACTACCTTTGTGTGTGTATCTCACTTTGAATTTCAGACGCCAGCTTGCTGTGCAAGCAAACATTTCAAGTTTTGATCTGAAAATCAACAAAATACAAAGAACATAGGGCCTCCAGGGTCTTTTTATTGCCTTTTTTAAAGCAGTGGCATTTTATCTCTCATTTTACCCCCTGAGAATGCTTATATCTGTGTAAGATACTTTGGGCAAAGGGTAATTTAGGACATATTGCAGACTCAAAAGCCAGAGTGCCAAAGTATTACTATTTTCACCCATAACACCAGAGATGAAATTATTAAAGCTCTATTTTCAACAGCAATTAAACAGCTAGAGAGAAATTCCAGAGCCTAAACATAGATATCTAGTGTCATTTTACACCCCCTAAGATATAAATAAAGACAATTATTCCCAACTCTCAGTTTACCCACAATGTGGGTGAGTCCTGCTTTCTTTGGAAGCAGCAGCTCAATATCATATGAGGTGTCTTAAAGCCTCTCAAATGACAACACACATTTATGATTTGGAGCTGAGTGGTTTTTTCTAAATCTGCAAACAAATAAAACCTAGAAAGTGGCGGAACTCAGCCTGAAATAGCCACCCAAGTGAATTAATTCAGCCTCTACTGACTGCATCTCTTTTAGAAGTAATGGAACACTTGGATGAATACAGAGAGTGCCTTACAACAGAATGGAGGTGCCTCAACGTGGGAATTCATCCCATCCTCAAACTGAAACCTACTTCACCTGTTTTAGGTATGTACACATGGGCTACTTGTCCACAAAAGGGAAAAACCAAACCAAACAAAAAAAAAGTAGTAGATTCCCCTGACCCATTTTTCTACATCCATTTCACACTGAAATGGGTGACACCACTTGTTTCCACAGATTAGCAGGAGAATCTCAGTGCTTATCCCTGATGTAGCTTCTCAAGGAGAGAAGAGAATCCCACATCTGTAAAATGGGTATTGATCAAGATGTAGGTACCTGCCTCTCAGACCTACCACCAGACATCCACACATATCTTCAGGCACTTACCATTCATTTGGAACTCTAAATTTTAAATTCCTAGATTTCACTGCTGTCCAAAACACAACTGAAGGCAATACCCTTAAAGGACTCGGAATTTCAAATTATAGACTCATCAGACAAAAGACTATTGCTAGGAATCTAAATGCAACTTTGGCCTGCAGATGTTATAACTCAAACAGAAAAATAAATAATAAGATTTAAAAATTGATCCAAGACTTTTACATAGGGATGTCATGTATGGACATCACACTAATAACTCTTGGACATTTAAATGAAATTTTTATCGTATTTATATTTTTCTAATTTCTAAGGGCTGAATGGAATAGAAAGGTAAAATTAAATAATATCAGAAAATATCCCAGATGCAACAGGAATTATCCTATTAAACTAAGTCCTGTCCACTCACAGGTAGAAGTTCCTTTCACCTAAGTCCCAACTGCATTTTTTATTTATAGTTTTCCAATGCCACATAGTCTGTTTCAGAACAATTTCCAGTTTTGATGCTATAAAATATCTGTTTTCCTCAGCTGATGGAAAGTAATCAGATATATGTATACTGAAGAGCACTTTGGTGCTCCTCTGGGTTTAGAAATGTGAATTATTGTTGGAACAAAGCAGCAAAGCAGCAAGTCACTTCTTCCCCAGGAGTGATGGTCTGTCATCCTGGGCAAGAAAATATAGAGGGTTATTTTCTCTACTCATGTTATCATCACCAACATCAGTTTTTAGTGCCTCACACAAGATCCCTTTCTTGTAAAAAAAAAAAAAAAAAAGATTAAAAATCTGAGAAAAATAGTGTGATATCAAGGGGAAAGCCTCAACACATCTTTGGAGTTTTAATCACAATCATGAACTTGATGTATTGAAGAAACATTCATCCTGGATTTCTGGTTTCATCCTCCTATTAGCAGCCAGACATCCATGAAATGTAATTCTCACACAGTGCTGAAAATGAGGAAAACAGACTGTACACACAACTGTGGCAGGCACATGATTCCATTGGGCCATAAATAGCAAGTAGTGAAATGTTCTGTTCCCCTGCATTTGAACAAATATCACTATGAAGCAGATGAAGACAGGAGACCCAAGTATTTATACTTGTGTCATGAGGAAAATGCAGTCGTGTTTCCACCCTGACAGCAGAGACAGATGATGGCAGAGCAACTCCTGAGTGTTTCATGGTTTATAACAGCTGAGCACCACACAGCCTGCTAGGCAAAAAAAATAAAATTGGGCCAGGACTGACATTTCACCTGGTCTAGAATCTCACTCTGATCCTGCAAAGGAGGGTCAGCATTGACTGGGGCAGGGTCCTGTTTGCAGGACTCAGCTCCCACAGGATGAACATGCTTTAGGCTGCTCCAGAACTCTTTACTTCATATTTATATGCAGAAATGGACCATCTGTGTGTCTTCTGAGATAAAATTTTGGCAGCAAAGACAACATCACACACTGAGTAATAGCCCAGTGATTCCTGGAATATACTGACTGCAATAAAAGTAAGGATGTTGGGTAAAATTCTGGTTATACGGGTGTCAACAGAACGGTTTTGTGAATGCTAAGCAGCTATTTGGGGATACCAGAAAAATGAGAAAATAGAAACCACTGTATCTGTCTTCTTATTCAAGTTGCATTTGAGGTCACTGTTAAGACTTTATCAACCCTATGTACCCTGAAAGACCAGAATACCATTATTATTTTCATGATCTAGATTCTCACAGAAATTTGCTGTTGAACATCCAAAACATCAAGTGAACTTTGATACGATACCTGTGAAATTTAAAAGCAACTTCAGGACTGTAGAAATAAAATCTTTGCAGGATAAACACATTTAACATGGTACAGCTTTGGCACAATGTAGACTTTCACATTTACCCCTCTTTCCAGTTGTCTGTCCCTTAGATAGGACTACTTTCAATAACTTATGTGCTAATTGCAATTTTTTGTTTGTTTCTTTTTCAGGATAGCTTGTTTCCATTTGCATGGTCAAATTAAGGATATACTGAGACATATGATATGTTTCTGCTGAAACCTACTCATTGCACATAATCTTATTTCATGCCTATGCTAAGCCAGAAAAAAAAATGTCTGCGTCTGTAAAAGTAAAAAATAACTTCAATGTTGCACTTCACTTATGAAACATTACAAATTCGGCCATCCATAAAACTTTGTCAAGAAAAGGTTTCCCCTCTCATCCAAAGCAGCAAAATGGCTATTTTCAAAGTTTTTTGCATATGACTACATGTCACTATTAAGATCAGGAGATACAAATGACTGAAAAATTACAAAGAGCGTTCTCACGAACCTGTCAAGCTGAATGGGTTTGTGGGCTGATACTGTACAAAGAACATTAATTATCAGACAGCATGGAACCTGAAAAACATGGCATCTGGAAGATTTCTCATCATCAGATGTTCAGGCAGTGAATACTGGTGCAGTTTGACTGAGATCAAGGGGGTTTGTACCTACTTATACCACTGGAAGATGTTTCCCATTGTATGTTTAAAATATCTTGTCCTTTTCTCTTCTTGCACAATAAGCCATTATTTCTGCAGCCAAGGCTTCTTAAAAACATGATTTTTGTGTCAGAGGGATAAAAATACCCCTGACACATGTAGATTTCATTTAGAAAAACATCAGAAGATTCACAGTTTGAGCTGGAATTTATTATTGATCCTTTCAGCTCGATGCCAATTTGAAATTGAGCTCTGAAAAAATATTTTTTCCTTAGTCAAACACAGCATATTAAGAAAAATAGAAACCCACACAATTTTAAAATGAACCACTATTTTTCAAAATATGTTATGGATCCACTATTAGACATATAGATGAAAAAAATAGGTAGGAATTTGTTTTGGATAAGAATTTGCAAAACATGCATTTTCTTCTTTTTAGTTTCTATTTGTCTAAAAAAAATTAATTTCTGTCTTGAGAGCACCACACTGGAGTTGGAGACTAACTGTAATAAGGCCTATAGAGACAGAGTAACATTTTGTAATTAACCCTTGTAACTTGACAAAACACTCTTAAATCTGAAAGAATTTTTTTCTTGTGAAGAAAAATCATTATGATTCAACTTCTCTTCCATTCAGATTGATGGGAAAATTTCTGCACAAAATCTAAACTTTATTTTGTTTATGGATTTTTAATTTTTTTTAATAACAAAATGCACAGATTTATCAGACATTTAAAATTCAGAAGCCCAGAACTGCTTGGGTATTTATAGCAGTACTATGCTAAAATTAAGCTCAGGAACGTGTCTACTTGCTTCCTTTCCTCCATTGCATCCAATGCAATGGTAAAATCTGAGGTTTTACCATCAGAACTCTCTTTGTAACTGCAATTCAGGATGAGGTCCCACTGATGTAATTTTGGCTGGGCTGAGCACCTGTGTTCCCATTTCTCAATGGAATGGGAGAGGGCAGCTTTAAAACATGCAGCCTTCTGACCATGTCCCTTGATTGTCCTAGTCTAGAAAGCATCTTCTGGACATGCTTAGAGCACATGAAAAAGTGCAAACTACACTCCAAATACAATGTCTGGGGTGATTTCACCCCAAACCCAAAATGCTGGTTGCAAAGGCTGGAAAGGGAGAGGGTTTGCGGACTGGAGGAAACACCCTAAGGAGCAATGTGGTGATATATGTGGCTCAAACACAGTCATCACTCATTTACTACTCTAAGTCCCACCCTATGCCTTGCCTGGCAGCTCTTAAATGTAAATTCATTCTTTTGTCTCTAACAGTTTAGCAGTCCTTGTCTGTCACTCTCAGCCCTCAAACAGAAATTTGCCTGCTGGAGCACAAGCTGCAGAAGAGATGTGTGCTGGGAGTGTCCAATACACTTCTTCAGCAAAAAAATCACTTTCATCAATATCTTGTCTAATAAACAGAACTCTGAAATGAACACTGATACCTCCCAGCCTTACTCTCCTTGGCTGGTGAGGAAAATCTTCCCATGGAGGGACAGAGGAGACATGAGCATGACTGTGTCTTTAGCCCTCAGACATCTCATTACAACTTTTCATCTGTCAAGGACTTCATCATCTGAAACTCCACCACTTTAGACACCAACAAAAATTCTTGCTCATATCCTTTATTCCTAAACTTTCTAAAATTTCTCTATTTTGAAAGAAAAACTATAAATGAGGAGAGAGTAGGACTTACTTTCCTGGGGAGTATCATTTTTGGCAGCAGGCACAGTTAGGAAGCTGCAGCTGCAAGTTCCAGTCTTTGTACACCTCATTTACGACACAGCCTTTCTCTGGAATAATCCTTTTAGTGATGTTACAGCTGTTAGGGCTGTAATTCTACAGAACCAGCATATCACAGACTCCCTCTGAAATCACCAGCCATTTCAGAGGTATAAAAGAACACATTGGATTGCAGTGGGAATTCAGTACACTAGAAAGCTTGTGAGGAAGCCTGCTTTTTAACAAGTATGTTTTCAAAGAGTCTGATTTTACAAGGCTAGTTTGTGAACTGCTGGCTAAGCAGCCAGGTGGTGCAGCTGATTCCAGATATAGCAGGTCTTAAAAATTACAACATCACTGTATAAAAATAAGATGGGAAAATTATAAACTCTGAAGTGGAGAAAAATTAATTTCCATGCTTCAGATAATTTTGGAGGTTGGTTAAAAGGACTCTGGAATCTGTCAGTAGCAGCTGACCATGTGTGGCCTCTTCTGAACAAATTTATGAATGTTCATGCATAAAGAGCTCGTAGAACCACAGAATTCTAGAATATCCTGAGTTGGAAGGGATCACAAGGATCATTGTGTCCAACTCCCAGCCTTACAACCTTACACAGGACAACCTTAAGAATTCCACCATGTGGTTGAGAGCATTATCCAAACCCTTCTTGAGCTCTGTCAGGCTGGTGCTGTGGCCTGTGGGAGCCTGTTCCAGTGCCCAACCACCTTCTGGGGGAAGAAACTTTTTCTCATATCCAACCTAAATCTCCTGGGGGAAGAACCTTTTCCTTATACCCAACCTAAATCTCCTGGGACACAATTTCAGGCCATTCCCTTGGGTCCTGTCACTGTCACCACAGAGGAAATCAGTGTCAGCCCCTTTTTCTCCCCTCGTGAGGAAGCTGTAGCCTGTGATGTGCTGTTCCCTCAATCTCCTCTTCTCCAGGCTGAACAAACCAAGTGACCTCAACCACTTCTCACTTTAGAGAATTAGTTTTGTTAACTGCTAAGAATTTTGAGGATTCCTCCTCCCTTGAGCATTTTTCCTCATCAACTGACACAGAAATTTCTCTTCTACAGAAAAGTTCATCTGAGCTTGACTTGACTTTTACTTAGATCAAGGACAGGTTGAACATTAAACACAGCTTGTGTTTTGACAAGAGAGCATGTCAAACCAGGTGTCAGCAGAAGGGGAAATCCTCTCTTATTCCATAAGGAAGATATGATAGAGAAGCCAATATACAGCTGGGAAGTACATGCCAGGCAGAGGATGATACTACAGAGACAACAACAACAACAACAAAGTACAATAATCTTTTAGGATCTAAAGGTAAGTACCTTTCAAAGAGCTATTTAGTGGATTATCCTAAAATCCTCACTATCAGCATGTAGTTCAGTTAATCCAGAGTCGGGAAAAGTCTCCAGGCACAAAAAGTACCAAAATAAAGGGAAAAAAAAATTAAGAGTACCAGGAGCTGTAGAGGCACAGTACATAAGCACACACATGGACATGCATCACCTCTGCTCACAGAGCAAAACAGCTTCACCTCTGATCTTATTTGAACCACCAGAAGCAAATCTGATCTCAGAAGCATTATTCAATAGGAGCATAAAGATGATAATTGAAAGTTTATTACTTAACACTTGGCAAAGCTATTTCCCATGGCGATTTGATAAATACCTTGACTTTTCTGCCCGTCGTAACCTCAGACATTTATTGCCTCATTTGCTGTAACAAACGTTCAGTTATCTCCCGACTACCCAGCTCACATTTAACAGACCATGCAGAGGGAATGCTGCCACCATAGAAAAAAAGCACAGATGGGACTGGAATTTCAGGTAGCAGGAGAGACATCAGCTTTTCAGAGAACTGCAACCCATCTTAAACTAGAAAAGATGCTGAGTTGAAGCAGAAATCCTGATTAAACAGGCTGGGGGAAGCAGAGGGTCCTTTCTGCTGGTTGAGTCTCTCCTTACTCTTTCCAAGTCATAGGGAGGGAAGAGACCCAGACCTCCACACAATGCCATAGGGCAGCCAGAAGGAATCATCATGGGTCACCTCACTGGGACTGCTCATATTAAGTATTTATTGCTTTACTTACTCCAAGCCAGTCCTTGATTAGGCAAGGTCATCTTAGACAGCAGGGCTTTGCAATAAAAAAATTATTGGGGTAGGGAAATCCAGCCTCAGAGTAGATAATGTGCCTCTAGAGCAGTGGGATTTTTATGGCCAAAAGGATAAACAGAATGTGGGCTGACACTGCCATCAGTCTGAGTTCTCTCTGCTCTGTGATGAATTAATGAATTAATTGCTTGGAGGCACAGGGCAGTGGAACAAGACAGGGCTCTCCTCCCCTCTGTGGGGCATCAGGGCCAGCATGTTCCCAGCCAGCAATGAAAATATGTATTTTGAAGCTGAGGGCATCTTGGAGAAGAGATAGAAAAATAACCTGATACTTACTTGAGAATTATGGGGAAAATGTTGCCATTAGCAAAGAGATCCAGCTTCAGTGAGGTTGCGCACCTCACTCATTGCAGCTCACTCCAACCTCCAGGTATTTGGGATCACCAGGTGTATTATTGTGCCACCTGCAAGGCACAACCTGTCCTTCTTACAGCGTCTGCTCATGCAGGTGGAGGGCAAATCTGTCCCAAGTCGCCTCTCAGTGACAATAAGTGGCACCTGTGGCACCAATATGGGTAGCACCCACAATTCTAGCACCCTCCACATCTGGAGAGGTTTTATCTTTTATAAAAGGAAGTGAAATGGAACAAATTTCCAAGTTAATGAAAAGAGAAATTGAATTTTCCAACAGAAAGCAAACAATACTCATAAAATCGCCAGGGTGGAAAAGACCTCCAAGATCATCAAGTCCAGCCTTCAACCAACTGGCATCACACGCACTAAACCATTTTGCAAAGTGCCAGGTCTACTCATTCTTTGAGCACCTCCCAAGATAGTGACTCCACCACTTCCCTGGGGATCCTGTTCCATGTTTAATACTGAAACAGTGAAGAAGTTTTTCCTAATATCCAACCTGAACCTTCCCTGGCCCGATGTGACATCATTTCCCTTTGTCCTATCACTAGTTGCAAGTGAAAAAAGGGAAAATATACATGGGAGATGATTGCAGTGGAAAATTTCAGGCCTGTTGTTTTCAAAGCTCACCTTGGTGCTTGGGTACTTCCAGCACCTGAGGAAAGATCAAAGGACCTCAAAGAAATCAATGGATTATAATTTCCTATGGAGCCAGTACTAGAAGTTTATTCTTTGGTCTGCATTTCTCTGATATTATTCCAATTAGCTGCATTATGATGGGGGTGCCTGGAGGCTCAATTATTTCAGTTCACCAGGGATGCCTGCTGTATTAATTTTTAAACAATACATTTTAAATATTTACTGAAGTTGTTAAGAACCTGCAATAAGATGCCAAACTGTCCTTAACAAGAAGGACTCAATGGTTTTCTAAAAAGTTCTGCTTGTTTTATCATTCAGCCACAGTTCAAAATTTAAGGGGAAATATTAACCTATCTTTGTAATAACTCTCCAACCTGAAAGAATTTGTGATGTGGGTTTTTTTCATTTCTTTTATCTGTACATTTCACTTGGAAACATTTCTGGTGAGAGAATTCATTATTTTAGTGATAAATTCCACACCTTGGAATAAGACAAAGGAGAGGACAAAGTCAAAGAAAAGGTAAAATGGTGAAAATGCAATTAATTTCCAAATATTTTGTTCCTTTCTTGAAATTCCAGGTCTCAGATGCAATTTGATATAGAAATATATATGTACCCTTATATTATATAATATATCCAATATATTTCTATATTGGATATAGAAATATATGTGTACCTTCTGGTATATAAAGGCAAAACAGGAAGGAAAAAATAGATTTGTAAGTTTTAAAGGTTATGTAATACACAAAATTATTTAATTCTGAAGTTTAAAGGCAAGTAACAGAAGTGTTTATATACTCCTATGTATACATTTTGATCAGAGATTTGAATTGGTGTTCAGAGAGGCTGTGGGATCTTCATCCATGCAGTTACTTGAAAATCACCTGGAAATGTCCCTGAGCAATCTAACCTAATTTTGCAGGTGACAATTCTCTAAGGAAGATGTTTTGGGTGACTTTTAGAAGTTATGTTAAATGAGTCTATGATTCTATGTCTATAAATGAAAAAGCATCTTGAAAGACCTTCAGTGAAATTACAAAGCATAGTGTGCATCTCCAAGAAGGAAACCCATTTGGTCAACCTCTCCTGCAGATCCAAATTTCTCTGTGGATTTAGAGATGCACAGATAGAAAGTGACAGATGCAAGGACATGGCTGAAGGGGACCCTGAGCAGTGCCCCTGACCATGTTCTTCATAGACTGAATCCCACAAAAGCAATATTAATTCATTCATCAGAGAAAAAGGTTAGATTTTGAATTAAAATCAATGGCAAATTTAGGAGCTTCCTATGGCAGACTTTCCATAGAACAATCTTAAACAAGGTGTTTATTCTTTTTTTTTTTTTTTTGAGTAGTATAGAGCATTTTTTTCTTTTACTGTTTTTTTAAGAAATTAATTTGCCATTACTGATGTGTTTCGATAGGTTTCAGTTCTGCTGTTTATTTCCCTTTCTCAAAAGACAATTTCATCACAATCAACACTTACTTGCAATACTACTAGTGTTTGTGATAAAAGCAGCACTTTTCCAATAGGAAAATATTTCTTGACAATTTTTTTCCCTCAGCTTGATCTGTAATATTTATTCACCACATTTGTGGTGTGTTGACCTTGGCTGGATGCAGGGGCACATCAAAGCCAGACTGTCACTTCCCTCCTTGGCTGGCCAGGGCAGGAAGAAATTAAGATGGAAGGCTCGTGGGTTGAGATAAGGACAGAGAGAAATCACTTACCAGTGACCATCATGAGCAAAACAGATGTGCTTGGGAAAAAATTTAATTTATTGCAAATCAAATCAGAGTAAGATAATAAGAAGAAACCTAAATCTTAAAACACCTTCACCCCCACCCTTTCTCTCTTCCGGGTTCAACTTTACTTCCAATTTCTCAGCAGTGCAGGAGGATGGGGAATTGGGGAATGGGGATTGTGGTCAGTTCCTCACTTGTTTTGGTCACTCCTTCCTCCTCAGAGGGAGGACCTCTCACACCCTTCCCATGTTACATGGGGTCCCTCCCAGGAGAGACATCCTTCATATCCCCCCTGAGTTCTTTCCACATCTTTCATGGACTGCTGCAGCAGGGGTCCCCTGAGGGGTCACAAGTTCTGGCAGCAAACCTGCTCCAGCACAGGCTCTTCATGGGCTCACAGCCTCCTTTGGACACAACCACCTGCTCAGGAGGGGGATCTCCCATGGGCTGCAGGTGGATCTCTGCTCTTTCCCCATGGACCCCACCTTGATCTGAAGGGGAACCTCCGCTCCAGCACCTGGAGCACCTCTTCCCCTTCCTCTCCCAACCTTGGTGTTCCCAGAGTTGTTGCTCTCACATATTATTATCACTCCTCTCTCTGGCTGCAGTCAGATAGGATTTTTTCCCCACTTTTTAAATACATTATCCCAGAGGTGCTTCTACCATCACTCATGAGCTCATCTTTGGGCAGCTGTGGGTCCATCTTAGAGCTGCCAGGGGCTGGCTCTGTCAGGCAGGGAGGAAGCTTCTGGCTACAGCCCTGCAGCCCTCCTGCTACCAGAATCCTACCACAAAAAACCAGTACAGCATTCTATTGCCTGCTCAGTCACTGTGGCACCATTGCACAATGGGCACTAAATAAAAGTGAAAAGAACCTAGAACAAAATGCTCATCTGGCCTGAAGCAGGGGAGATGAAATCAATAGATCTATGCTCAATCACATGTAAGGGCCAAACCTGCAATGTACAAGATTTCTGGCAAGCCCTCAAAACCAGAACTTTCTTCCTGTTAAAGGAATCCCATCTTAACTATTAATGGGAAAGTCTTCTTATCTTCTAACTCAGCTCTGCAGAGTCATTTCTCACTTGTTTCCCTGTCTGCTTATCTAAGTATTTCTATTCATATGCTAATTTGATATCAACATCCCCAAGCTAATTTAGTGGGCTTTCTTGGTTCCCAGATGAGGAATTGCATGGGTTTGGCAGGACTGAGCAGTTTGAAGTGACTCCTCATGGTGGTCTGTGTTATTTTAATTGATATGGGCAAATCCAATGACCTGTACCTGATACTGAAAGCAGCCCAGTATTAGGTCCAGCACAGTTTTAGTCTAACAAAGGTGTTGCTCAGAACACTCAGGATTTATACAAAAAGCAGGTTAAATCCTTGATGTATGAGTTCTGCCACATTTTATGTAGTAAGGAACTTCCCTACAACAGTTTTCTCTGTCCACTGAGAACTCTGCATAAACAACAGAGAATCACCTTATATTCAAGTAGAAGTTGATAACATCAGCCAAAATATTTAATTTAGGTGACAATAGACATAAAATGCAGCAAAGTAAATCATGATCACAGGTAAGGGAAATATTTACTCTGCGTGGTTTCACTTTGGTAACTTGCCCAGAGAGCTGATGGCATCTCAATCCCTAGAGATATTTTAAAACTCTTCAGGACATGGCCCTGTGCAACTGAGAATATCTTCAAAGGCCTCCCTGCCTTGGGCATGGGATAGGCCAGTTCTCCAGGGGTGCCTTACAACTGAAATTAATAATGATATGACAAAGTTTTGCAGTCCTTTGCAGCCATGACATGCTGACAGACAGCTAAATCTAGTCATGGTGCCTGACTGTAAATCTACAGCATAAAGATGATCCCTCCCAAGAGGCACAGCTAAATCAGGGCATTTAAAACTGCACATCTGTGTTGTTACAACAGGAAGAATAAAAAGGGGAAAGGGTATTTGTGCTGTATTTGCTGGCATATGTAGAGAAATTTCATCAGCTGTAGAGAAACTCACCAACTGTGGAGAAATTCCACAGCAGAGCTACTGTGATTTCTGCTCTGTAATTTCAGAGCAGAATTGAATTAATAACTCATCAGTCATAACTGTAAGAAAAAATTCAGCAAGAGTTACACAAAGGCTATCAGGTCCACCTCCTCAATGTCCTTTCCTTATACCCCAGGACTCTGCAACATCCCAAATACAACCTGAGAACAATGAGA
This sequence comes from Camarhynchus parvulus, assembly GCF_901933205.1. Taxonomy (NCBI): domain Eukaryota; kingdom Metazoa; phylum Chordata; class Aves; order Passeriformes; family Thraupidae; genus Camarhynchus; species Camarhynchus parvulus. The sequence continues at coordinate 146,275,525 of NC_044572.1, forward strand.
CAAGCAAGACGGGTTGGAAGTGCTGTCTCAAGAGGGGAGTAGGTGGAAGTGCTGCAGCTTCCTGAGCTTTCCCAGCAGGGCCCTGGCAAACACCTCCAGAGAGCTGCTCCCAGCTGAGAGACTCACAGCTGGCACAGACCCACCTGAATCTCTCTGTGCCCCTCAGCCCTGCAGGGCTGGGTGCAGGAGGGGAATAAAGCAGTGCTTGGAGAGGAGCCCAGGATGGAGAGCAGCACTGCAGGCTGATATTACAAGCACAGGGGGCTTTGGCCTGGGAGATGCAGGGGTCAGGCTGTAAATGTGAGGGACTGCAGGATGCACAAACCAAGGGACCCTGCTCCTTGCCTCATATTGCCCATGTCAGCCAGGCTGCAAAGTTAGGGGGAAGAACAGGAGGGGAAGAAATGAGATTGAAAGTCCTGATGTCATTGGCGCAGGAGTGACTAAAGAAAAAGACTGTTAGGGTTGCAAAATTAAATCCATCCCTGTGCTTAGACACTGCAGCAATATGGACTAATTAATAGACTGCTGAGGCCTGAAAAAATCTCCACAGTATTCTTGCACTTTCTGTATTTACATTTTAAGCCTGATTTAAAAATATTGAGAGATGGTGAATCCTGAAAATACTGACTACTACCTTTCATTTTCTTACTTGACAGAACTTTGTTTTAAATTGTAGGAAAGCATTATCTCTGGAATAAAAACATTATCTCTGGAATAAAAATTTAGATTAAATGTGTCAATTGTAAATTTACTATTTTTCTCCATTGGTACCATCTATAGGCTGGCCTTTGCAGCAGAGAGATCAGAACCTTTCTCTTGGGCACTCCTCAAAATTTGTGATGTGAAAGAGAAGAACAAAGAGTCTAAAGAAGGATGAATGAGAAGACTGGAAGGTGATATAAGTTTCCTGGGACTACAAAAATCAACCTACCTGAAAATGTTATTTCTCTTGTCAACCTACCCTTCACCACTCTTAAAGCATATAGGAACAGATATAAAATACATCTGAATGTATTAAAAATACTAGCAGATTTTTTTATCATCTCCAAGTTTTAATAGAAGAAAGATCTCTATTCCATATAAAATAATAAATTTGGAGGGGTTGCAAGACACGTTGTCTCCAACTGCATTGTCATTAATGTTTAATTTTTTAAATAAAAACCAGGACCATTTTAGTAAATCATCAAAAGCCAGTCTAAAACTTGAAGCCCTCCACAACCCTGGCAAACTTCTCTCCTGGGAGAAGGGAGGTTAATTTCTGTTCTGGATACCCATCTCTAGTGATCAAACCACCTAAATAGAGGATTTAAAATTCCCAAAATCTCATGGATAGCATTTGAGCTTTGATGTTACTTAACTCCAAATGTGAGGTGAGGCGTGGGGGCTGCAGCTGTAAGAGCAGTGCAGGCAGAGCAGAGTTTTTCTGTCTCTGCTCACCTCTCCTTTAAAGAGCTTCTGAACACCTGCAGCTCACATTAAATGCAATTTGTGGAAGCCAAACCAGTCTGGAAATCAGCCCCAATGCCCACAAAACTACGTGCATTAAAATTAAGCACTCTGGTACTTCAACATCAGCAAGTCACTAATATTCTAAATAACTAATAATTACTGAAAACCACCAGTATACAGCCCACCTGAAAGGCTTCTATTGCTGAAATACCAAGCAAGCAAATGCCTCACTCTTTCAACATCTAATTTAGCTTAATATGCTATCTGCACATCTGCTTTTTCAAAAAGCTATTAAACAAATTATATTGTAATACATCTTTTTTTTTAAACAACCCACCAATTCAGAATTTACTTGCGTTCCTCTGTATAATTTTTGTGCCAGGAATAGACTGAAATACTGATAAAGCCTATTTAAGAGCTATTCACTGTTGCTAAGAGGATATCAACACAACTGTTAGCCAGAACCAGTCATGGCAGAGAATAAGAGAATAATGTTTCAGTGGATTTTTCATCGAGCTTCATAGCCTAAATCAAAGGAACAATAGAAGCTATTTTCTTTTGTTGTTAAAATTTCCCATTAGTAGTTCAATGTCATTTAGTCAGTTGAACTGGAATTTGTTGTAAACAAATCCACCAGTGAGCTGTTTTAGCACAGTCAATAAATCACCATTAGCCTCATATAGGAAATAAAATATGATTTTCAAACTGCAGCAGAGGCACTGATGTTCATTATAACGAGCATGTAGTTACCTACATAACAAATGTGGGATCACATCAGCTCTAACACACACAAGATTACTGTGTCTGCAGAAGAGCAGGATGGTGCTTGAATTCCCATTCCAACCTGTGTGTACCTGCACATGGCAAATGTTGGAAATTTCAGAAGGCAATTTACTTGTCACACACATCCCCAGCTGCCAAGGTCACTTAGCAATGCATTTTGATACTGCTTTAAGGAGACCTCCAGAACTTTAGATCTGTACAGTAATGTTGAAGGGACTTGAGTCCATTCCTTTAAAATCTTCATTTTTGGTGTGGTGCCTCTATTCTGTGATTTGTCAAGGCTGTGTGTGCAGCCTTCTTTCTCTGGTCCTGGAACTCTCCCTGCCCTCTGAAATCATCCTTTTTTTACTATGCTGGTAAGAAAAGTGCAAAAGTGCTCTGAGTTAAAACTCAAGAAGGGAAGAAAAATCAAGTTCTCAAAACTGGATTCTGTAATGTATTATTTTCACATATATTTTTTAATATTTTTGATTTCTAATTAGGGAAGTGGTTGTTTATTTTAATCTTTCATGGAACAATAAGAAAGAAAAAAAACTTAAAATTGGAATGCCTTTATTACAAACTTCTAAAATTAACAATATTTTTTGGCACACATGACGTTGATCATAGAAAATGGTCAACCATAGAAGTCTTTTCTTTCCTTTTTAAAGTTTTTTTTGGTTGTTGCTTTTTGGGGTTTTTTTTTTTGGTTTTGTTCTTTTTTGTTTGTTTGTTTGTTTGTTTGGTTGGTTGGTTGGTTGGTTGGTTGGGTTTTTTGGGGTTTTTTTTGTTTGTTTTTTTTTGTTGCTGTTGTTGTTTTGTTTTATTTTGCTTTGTTCATTTTTCCTGAGTTGGAAGCATCCATGGCATTGTCAGGAGACAGAAAGTCCCCCAGGGTTTTTAAGAATACTGACACTTTCCTATCAGCACTAACCATTGGATATTAAAATCATGACATTTTAATATCTCATCATTTTAATGTCCAGTGGTTAGTGTTGATAGGAAAGTACCAGTATTCTTAAAAATGTTGTAGAATGCAGAGCAAAGTGTTGAACATGACTTTTCTTGCATAAAGCAAACATCATGGGGCTCATCTCTTTCAAATAGTGATGAGCCATGATATACAAACTTACTTTTTAGTAAATTACTTTCCTAGGCGTGCAACATTTATTTAAAAATAGGTGGGATTTTGGTTTTTTTATTTTTTAGAAAAGAGTAAAGACAAAGAGATATTTATTTCTTTTATTAAAAGTGAAAAGTGAAGCAGGCTAAAGGAGAAACTGAAAAGGCACGATGTGTCACCTGACATGGGGATGATTCCCCCATCTGTGATTTTAGGTACAGATGGCCCAGGGAGGTCTTGGAGTCTCATTCTCTGGAAACATTCCCAACCCACCTGGATGTGTTCCTGTGTCACCTGCTTCACATGACCCTGCCTTGGCAGGGGGGTTGGACTGGAAGATCTCCAGGGGCCCCTTCCAGCCCTAGAAATTCTCTGATTCTGTGATCTATAACCTATATGACCACATACTACCTTTATGACTACAAACAGGATTATAGAAGCATCTTTTTGCTTCCTTCTTGTGAGGTGCTGGCTCTACGGTTACTTTTGTTTCCTTATTGTTTAGCAGCCATCCGAAGATCTAAAAAAATCTGGTTTCATGTGAGGCAAAACAAAACAAAACTTTTAAAAGGAAAGAAAAGCCAATTTTCTATGGTCAACGTCATATGTGGCAAAAAATACTGTTGATTTTGGAAGTTTGTAGTAAAAGCATTCCAATTTTAAGTCCTATTTTTTTCTTTCCTATTTCTGCATGAAAAATTTAAATAAACAACCATTTCCCTAATTAGAAATTAAAAATATTTAAAAAGATATGTGAAAATAATACATTACAGAATCCAATTTTGAAAAGTTGATTTTAATTCTCTTCTTGAGTTTTAGCTCAAAGCACTTTTATACTTTTCTTACCAGCATGGTAAAAATATTCTCAAGAAAAAGGATAATTTCAGAGGGCTGGGACAGTTCCAGGACCAGAGAAAGAAGGCTGCACACACAGCCTTGACAAACTTGTATCACAGAATGAAGGCACCACAGCAAAAATGAAGACTTTAAAGGATTTACTCAAGTCCCGCTCAACCTTTCCCTTACATATGAACACTATATTTTAAATGACAGCAAAATTGCTAGCTCTCCACTTTAAAACCCTCAGAACAACCTGCCACAACAGCAGACAACAGGAAATGTGAATACTGGCCCAGCCTGAGCTGCAGGAACAAGATCTGAAAGATACCATCCTACTTTGGCTCTGGTACACATGAAAATTGACCTTAACAGCTGTGCTTTATTGGCCTGCACACAAATGGCACAACTGGGTGAACAGGACTTTGTACAGGAGGAGAAATGAGTTTTTGCTTCCCCCTTTATCTATCCTACAATTCTCCCTCCACCCTGAGGAAATTCCACCTCTTGGCTTGATGAGTCAGAGAAAAAAAAAAAGAGGAAAAGACAAATAAATTCTCCATTTTCAGTGCATTTGATTAGTGAGAAATCAATATTCAGCCATGGACTGCATCTGATCTGCAACCTCAAACCCAATAATCCACTCTTGATGCTTCAACCAGAATTTTAGTAAAGGAAGGCCAAGCTTAGCCCTTGCATCAGATACTGTGTCAACCTGGAATGCCAATATGGAGATATGAATCCAGGCATCTAACCAACAAAGATGGGAGATGAAATATCATGGAGCTTGTCTTGAATTTGAAGTACTCAATATAATTCTCTTTTAGATAAATTAATAATTAAATTCTTAATCTTTCCATACACAGTCAACACCTGAAAGCATCAAAGCAACTCCCACCTCCTTCTTCCCAGGAATTTTCACACTAAAATATATAAAGTTCTTATATTTTGAAACATATAAAGTTCCAGCTGTGTGGAGTGAGTGGATTATTACACCTTAATGCAGCAAGAAAAGCACACAGGAGGGATCTACACACTGCACTTTGTGAAGTCAACATCTTCATTCCTCTCTGGCTGCCAGCAGCCCAGAATGTTCTGTCACTATGAAAAGGTGGCTAAATGTTTTAATGGGGAGCAATTTGTACTTCTGCAGTCCTCAGGAGGGAGACAGAATAGCTGAATATTTAAAAATTGCAAGATGTGAAGATATATTAGAATTTAAAGATTTCCTGAGTGAACTGACCCTGGCATGGGAATACAAATGGCTGAGGATGAGGCTTATTCAAGGCATGTTTGCTACAGACTACAGGAAGAAATGTAGAGTTGCTGAATGGTTGGAAGGGACCTTCAAGCTCATCTTGTTCCAACCCCCTGCCATGGGCAAGGACATTTTTCACCAGACCACATTACTCAAAGCCCCATCCAACCTTGAATACTCCTAGGGATGGGGCAGCCACAACTTCTCACACCATATTTCTACCAACACATGTGCATACAGTCAAAAATACACCTGCACAAAATCATACACCCATTTAGATTTATATATTGTGAATGCAGGATAATTCTTTATGTCGTTTCCATGCTTGTTGCTTTTTCTATGATGTCTAATGGCAAAATCTAAATTCTTGAAGACCATATTCCTGTTGTTTATGAACATGGCTAGCAATCCTCATGGCAGAAGAGGTAATATTAGAGTTTTGTTCCACAGCTGAGCCACAGTGTATGAAAATATCCCAAGTGCTTCCCGAAAGCATGGAGAGATGGTGAATGAAGACTTGGATAAACACGACAAATGTATGTCAATACTGAAAAGCAGACCCTGCAGCTTTAAGAATGGGGGTTTTTGTCATTTGTGCTGAAAATATTTCAAACTCCAGCCAGTTGTTAGGCTGTAGTTTCATCTCTCACTTCATCAAGCCTTGGTACTTGCCACTGAGGGAGCAGCCCTTTAAAAAGTGGCTCACATCCAACCCCTTAAAGGGCAGCCTCAAGTTTAATGCCCCTGACAAAAATGAACAATGTTGAAACAAGTTATAGAAGAAAAATCAGTTAGAAATCAAAGTACATCTCTACTAAAACCTGGGCTCCTGCAGCAAACCTTGTCAGTATCAGACTCTCTGCCTTTCTTTATAAGAATTGTTCAAAACCAGCATAAATCTCACAAATGTGATTGTTGTTCCAGAATCAAAGAGAATATTTCTTGCTTTGGACTTTCTTTTTTTTTAATGTTTCATTTAAGTTGCCCTTAATAGACATTCATGTCACTATTTGAATTAAAGATCATTGAAAGCAAATATTTCTTACAGACAGAATAGTGAGACTTATGTCACCCGTTTGCTGCCTGTAGAAGGTCAATGTGGAATTTCACTGAAAAATTCCTCTCTTATGCACATAAGAGCTTTTATTCCATAGAGTTCAAACAGATCAGGAGAGCTGTCCAACAAACTACATTTTTCATCATCATTAGCTGATCTCCAAAGTGTCCTGTGGCTGTCTGATGCTGCTGAAGACTAAAATGTTTCAGATATTCTTGGACAGAAAATATAATGTATATGCATGGGGTTGGTTGCCAGATGTCTCTGAAGATACATATTTTACTGTTCTGTATAATTTGGAGTTTCTAGGGTTTATATACAGAAATGCCACATTTTCATAATTCATCTGAGAAGAAATTAAATTAATATCTGTTCATTGCCTGTGAGTATAGAGTGGATTTTCATATGGCTTGGGGTAACCGCTCAAAGAATTAAACAACCACACTTCCAACCAAATGAAACTCCATAAAGATTTTAATCCCCTATGAATTCTAAAGAATTTTCCTATTATGAGCTCTGTCTGTTTTTCTCCATCACTTCAGGCAGGGTAATTGGTCAAGAGACAAAGACTCACTAAAAGCATCATTTTTATTCACTAAATAGCAGTGGATGTTCTAGTCACTAAACATTTTGATGGAAACGACCTATCTATTCAGCTCTTGGATCTTTCCACTTCATCTTGGCTGGATCTGGAGCAACCATGATCAGCTCTTCCAATCTGTGATTGCAAGGGTCCCTCTATCCCTTCCAAAACTTCATTTCACACTCTCACTCCTGCACAGATGTTTGTTCAATACAAAATAGCCTGGCATCCTGCTCCTGTCTCAAGGTGGAAGAATGATTTCATGTACACTGGGTAACCTTGTGATTTTGTTGTGATCTGTATTTGTTTCTATGTAGAGACACTTTTTAGTTTCTTTGTGCTTTTACTTTACAGAAAAACAAAACCAAACCCATCGCAAATCCACAGAATCAATGCCACTCACTTGACCCAATGGCTACAATTAAAGCTCACATCGCAGCAGATTACTTCACATACTGTTTTTCTCATGCCATTTCAACTACTTCCTTTTTCCTCCAGCACACCAGGCAATTTGTACTTCAGCAGCCTGCAGGTATTGAACTGGTTTCTGTAAAGGCTCACCAGCCATTCCTACTTCACGCCACATGTGGTCTGTTTTAGCTCATATTTAACAAAAGAGCTTTGGAACTGGCAAAGTGGAAACCTGGCTGATGATCTTGGCAAATTATTATGAACCCACACTTATCCTTACTGCAGTCTCATTATTTTAGTCTGGAATTTTTAGACCTGAAATCTTTCCTTGAATGCTTTTGGAATTTTCTTTGCATAGCACTGATTACAGACGGAAAAGAGAAGTCTTTCCAAATCCGTATTGCCTTGATCAAGGATTATCTCTGTTCTAAGCCTTCAAGAATCACAGAAAGAGAGTTGGAAGGGACCCACAAGGATCTCTGAGTCCAACTTTTGGCCTTAAACAGGATGCCTCAACAATCCCACATTGTGCCTGAGAGTGTTGTCCAAATGCTCCTTGAACTCCAGCAGGTTTGGTGCTGTGACCCTTCCCTGGGGAGCCTCTTCCAGTGCCCAACCACCCTCTGGGGGAAGAAACTTTTATTAATGTTCAACCTAAACCTGCTCTGACACAGCTCCAGTTGTGCTCTTAGGTCCTGTCTCTGTCACCAGGGAGAAGAGTTCTGTGCCTGCCCCTCTGCCTTCTCCTGTGAGGAAACTGAAGAATGACAGAAAGTGCATTTCTCCTCTGTGAAATACATAAAAAATATTGCACACAGCATGATTGCTTTGGGAAACAGCTTGGACCTGGTCAGTTTATCACTTCAAAGGCAGATCTGTGCTGGGATCTGCATGTTAACTTTTGCTACAATTGTAATTTTTTAACAGCTTCTGCCTGACAGCACAGCTGGAGAGCAAGGGATTTAACACAAACAAACCAAAACCAAACAATTATATTAAATAATGAAAGACAATTTTAAAGGTTAAATGTGATAAATTTTAGTAAAGAATTATCTGCATAGAATGGCTTAATTCTGCTCTGGGTCATATCAATACAATCTGACTAGCTCTGGTAGGAAGGGACAAAAAGCAGAAATTTATTTTTTGAAAATCTGCCAGTGGCTGTTTCTGAGCTTCAGGGAAGAATTAATACTTATTCTCTTCTCATCAATATTGGCAGTCCCCCTAAAACAAAGTGCCACAGAATACAAAAACACAAAAGCCTGGATCTTTATATTAATATGTGAAAATGTTTGTCTTTTAAAAATTATTATTATTATTATTATTTTCCCAAATGTATTCTAACATCAAATATATTAAAACAAAAGTTATCAGGTAAAGTGCTTTTAAGGTTATATAAGTCAAAAATCATATTTTTTAACTTAGCTGACCCTAATATGGTAATTAACATAGAATTAATCTCTCTTGAGGAGATAAAAAACATATGAAATCAAGAAAATCTGGAATCCAGCCCAGCAAAAGGGTTATATAAAAAGGATGTACTGAACCATTTAGTCAACAACACTGCACTAATCTTCTGAAAGGAGATGCTAAATTTTAAAGTGATAGAATAAATAAAACCTTCAGGACTTTATTCCTAACCCCATGAAGCAGAATATTAATTACATCTTCAGAATGAGATAATATCATATGCATAAACATGGCACACAGGTTAACCATCCTTTTTGCTAGAGGGTTTTGTCAGCTGGGAATATTAATTAATTTAAAGAAAAAAAAAAAAACAAAAACAAGATAAAAAACCCAGACACATGCTGCCAGTTTTATTGCAATGGCAAGAGACAAATCTGGCATGAACATTTAGTGGCCAAATCGTTGACTCAACCTCTCTAGCAAAAAAACCTCCAGGTAAAGTCTGGAGAATAGGGACATGCTATTGCATAAAGAGATTCATAACCTGTTTTTAAAAATAAAAACAGCACAAATGATCCAAGGAAGCAGAATAAATTCACCAAGAAATGAGAGCAAGGAACAAAAGAAAGGTTAAGGAATTAAATAATCCTCTTCAGGAGGATCCATAGCCTCACACAGAGAACCTACAATCTCTAAAGCAATGAAAACTAACGAGGTATTTGCTATTCTCTAACCTCCATGACCTCTAGGTACTTTTCTGTCAGGGAAGATGATCTATTCCTTGTTCCTTTGCAAACTTTAAATCTTCAATTTGTTTGAGGCTCCCTAAGTGTTGAAACATGAACTTGAGATGAGCATGAATGAACTACACAAGAAAAACAAAGCTGAAGTCTGAAAGTGTCATGATACAGGATTGTACCACCATGAAGAATAAAATTGTGTGAGCAGCATCAAATGGAGAAGGCACTACCCAAATGCACTTGTTAGGAACTTCTGGAACTCAAAGCTGTGGTTTGCACAACACATTGGCACGAAACAAAACGAAACCGAAACAAAACCAAACAAATTTAAAAAAAGAAAGAGAGAGGGTAATCTTCAAACAGGATCGTGTCATTTTCTCCTGGTGCTTCGGAGGTCAAACAGGCATAAAGGCAGTATATTTCTTTCCAGTGATGTATGGCCGCATAATTCACAACTGGCGATTTTTAATGCCCGCACTTTATTTGGCCAAATCAGCATGGATCCATTAGACAACAGGAAGCACAGAAAACCTACTGGACAGAGAAGCTGACTTTTCATGCCAACAATCTAAATATACTTTCATCATTGTTCACAAAGACTAAACAGATACCTGAATCCCCAAAAAGACTAAGCAAAGTTATCAGTGGACCCCCTAAACATACCTAAATATGATAAATACATTTAATATGTTGTACCTGGATTTAAAAACTGGTAGACTTTGTATGGAGGACACCAAAACTGAAACTTTATTAGGAACTGAACAATTCCCATGTCATTTTGATCCCTTCTTTGCCTTCAGCAAGCAACTCTTCCCCTTGCCTGTTTGTACAACCTTGGCACTAGGGGTCCATCATTCCCAATGTTTAGCTCTCAAGGCTCAGACAGCTGAACATATTTAGTCTTATAAATAGAAAAAACATTTGCGTCAGCCACTACACTATGTTAATTCCCTAAATTGCCGTATTTCCATTACTCGTTATAAAACATCCCTGTACCCCCCTTCTCCCCCCCACCCCCATCAGAGAATGATCTCCTGTACAAAGGAGGTAAGTATAGTTAACTGTTTAATTAATCCTCATGTTAGATCATAGTTTCTTTCAGGAAAATACTTAAATTTATAGAAGGTAAAGAAAAATATCAACAAAATGGAAGGTCCTCTTTCTCAAAAAAAAAAAAAAAGTTCAGATCTTCTGTGCAGTTATAGTCCCACTAATTGCAATACTTCAAACATTATTCATTTCATCCTCATTGGAACAGGTTTCCCAGGGAAATGGATGTCCCATCCCTGAAAGTGCCCAAGGCCAAGTTGGACTGGGCTTTGAGCAACCTGGTTTAGTTGAAGGTGTCCCTGCCCATGGCAGAGGGGCTGGAGATAAATGGTGTTTAAGGTCCATTCCAAACCAAACCATTCTATGATATCCTTTTTTTCCCATTTCTCAGGAGAAGCTTGCAGAAATTATAATCCTCTGCCCATTAAGTCATGCTCCCACCACAGTGGATTTCCACATGAACAAAAAGAAGATTCTTTGCTTCCATTACAGGACAAACTTCCCTTTGCTCTTTCTGTTCTCCCCAAATAATCTGCCACAATACAGGAATTTTACTGTAGCACTGAGTAACCTTTCCAATTAAAAAATTCATAAAGGGTGCCTTCAGTGCCCTCACTTAGCAAAACTTTCTTTGAATTATATATATAGGCCATATATATTACTGTGTATATACATATATACAATATGTAGTCTTATAACCAATATGGTTATTTTCATTTACTGGAGAACCAGATAATCAAATAATTATAATCATATTTCACAGGGCAATGAGGCAGCAATTAATTTCTTAATAATTGTACAGTCCTTTGAAAAGGTAAAGTGCTGGGGACTATAATTAAGAAATTGCTAAATGTTGATAAACTGAAAACCAAAATTTCATCTCTGAAATTGCTGCAGAGCTGTTCACCCTCCATCTGGATACTGTTCTTGCAGCAGCTATTGACTGCACACAGCAGTAAGCTTGAGAAGGCTTTGTTCTGAAAAAATAGCAGGTGAAATGATCTTATCCAGGCAATAAGCACATTGCCCTGGCATCAGAGGGTCTCTGTCTTCAGACTATACCTGCTCATAGGAAGAAAACTACCCTATCCCAGCCAAAACAAGCACAGAGACTAGCTTTCATGGTGTTTTGGTTTTTGTTTTTTGGGGTTTTTTTAAGTTTAGGCAGCAATAGATGATTTTAAGTAAGCAGTTTGTTTTGTTTTGTTTTGTTTCTAATTACCTCAAGAAGCCACTTTGTCTGCACAAAATGATTGACTGCAATCATTGGCTATATACAGAGAGGGTCAGAGTGGTTTTGTTTGGAATGGACCTTAAAAAACATCCAGTTGTGAATCCCCTGCCATGGGCAGGGACATTTCCACTGGACCAGGTTGCTCAGAACCTCATCCAACCTGGCCTTGAGTATTTCCAGGGATGGTGCATCCACAGTTTCTCTGGGCAACCTGTGCCAGGGCCTTACCACCCTCACAGTGAATAATTTCTTCCTGATACCTAATCCAAAGCTTCTCTATTTCAGTTTGAAGGCATTGCCCCTTGGCCTACCACTACATGCTCTTGTAAATGTTCCTCTCTATGGGCTTCAGCAACTTTTTATGGGAAAGGCAGGTATGAAAAAAAGGTTTCTCTGCTTCTGTACTTGGAGATCAGCTTCAATATCTTAAAATACTCAGAACTAATGAAAACTCTTTAAAATTTAATGTTCATGGGAGTATACTCATATTTCAAATCAGGATGAATTTTTGCAGGTGCTGAAATTTTTGCTTTGTCTCATATTCACTGGTATCATTAGAGTCTCTTTGGCAATCAATTTCCCCCAAGGTTCTGTCACCTCATTCTGAATTGATCTACAGAGGACAGTGGCCTGCAGCAAGAAGGGACTTGAAAAGGGATCATCTTGGTTTACCACAGTATTTAACCTTATTTGTACCACCAGCAGAGGAAGAACAGCATTGCTGTAGCTCAGATGCCATAAAAAAATAATATGAGGGAATTATTTACTGTTGTCTACTATAAATCATGAAGAAATCAGCCTTTTCTTTACCTTGAACTAGAGAGCTCAACTGATAGGATGTCTCTCTAGAAAAGCATTAAGTAAAGATACCCTTCCGCTAATGAAATATACCAAATTAAAGGGAGCATGACTTGCCTTCTACGTTCGCTTTCAGTATCATGTGGAAAATCTGATCTCAGTGGTTGTGTACAAAGGGTTTATATAGTGAACTTGTTTGAAACACCTATAAAAACAAAATCTGCTTTTTCCAGGCAAAACTTGATACTGAGGTCAAGGTGGGCGCACAGCAGCTCAAATCCATTTGCAGTCTAACCTCATTTTGAAGGCAAAACAACCAGGGTAGAGAGAACTACAGGTTAATAGTGCAAACTCGTGCCTAAATCCATACAAACAAAGCTTTAGGGGATTAGACTTTTCTGCCCACATCATCTTCCAAATCACTCTGCTTTGTTTTGTGGTAAGTCTTCATGCTGTCTGTCAAACCTCGAGCTGGCACCACTGGATTGATTGCTCCCAAAACATGCTTCCTCACATTTCTAGCAAAATTAAATAAATTTAAGCAACAGCTCAGTTCTCTTTCAAAAATATATACAGATCTACTACTTTATTTAACTTTGTGGTAGTAGTCAAAAGATCTGCAGCCTCTTCCCAATCACACAAATAAATCTAGCTGAAAACAGCATTTGAAGCATTATGGTTTAACAGCCGCTTCTGGTATTACAAGCATGGTAAGCACAGCCACAGAGCCTGGGGATGGAAAGCCAAGACTCTCCAAAGCTCAGTACAACAGTAGGGAGATTGCTGCATAAAGAAGAAACTTCCAGCTTGCATGCAGTTTAGGTAGGTAAAAAATAGAACTGGTTTGCTTAGCACAAGCCTCTTTTATGTTGGGAGAAAGCCACTAACAACTAGGAAAATGAAACAAAATTAAATTAATCAATCCTTTGTCCAAAGAGATTTGGCCACATGAGACTGAAGAAATACTATGAAATGCAAAGAAAAAAAAAAATCACTATTCCTCATTTTTTGGTCAGCTGTCACAATAAAATGGACTACCCTGAGCAGAGCAAGACAAGGTAGTGTCTCAAAATAACATAACATAAAATAACACCATTGTGCCTTTGGAGATATAGGGTGAAAAGGCCCAGATTCTGCAGGAAAACAGCAGCATTCCTTATGCTGGGTAATGTCCACATAAAACAGAAGAAACTGGGTTATGAATGTTCCTCCCACAGCATTATGAAGACATTTGAAGTACAGAAAACAATCAGTGGGTTTGGTTTATTTTCACTTAGTCATAATCTACTGGAGGTATCCTATGTTCCTTTTTCAGATTCACTCTGGAAGTTTCTTGTCTCAGTGCACAACAAAGGCAGGAGAATGTTTTAAAGCTACATATGTTCATGTTCGTGTTATGGTTCCAAGACAGAATTATCATCATCAACTACACATAATAAAGGTTGCTATCAGTTCTTAACCAGTCTAATTAAGCCTGCTTTTTCCTGAGCGGAAAGATCACAGTAAAAAAAATAAACATCTAGCACCTACGCCTCATCTCCCAATTTTTTGTATAGTTTTGAGAAGCACACAATGCTGTGTAGCACTTCATGTACTTGGAAAACTTGGAGATGTTGCAGGAGAAATATTGGCTGAAGCAAAATAAAAGATGATAAACTATCTACTTGGGTATGGCTATCACAATAAAAAAAATCAGTGTGGGTTTGTGGATTCAAGGTGACACTTTTACAAAATATAACCATGTGCTGTGTCCGTCTCTTTTTCTCTGAAACCCTTACCAGCCCATCTCTAGGCATTCAAAGACCTGCAGATGAAAGAATAAACAGATCCAAGACAGTAAATAACTGATCCCTCTTTTCCATTTGACACCAGTTGTAGCAATGAGACCTTCCTTGGAAAATAAACAAGCTACATAATTAGTCTGCTATCTGGAGTCTCTTATATTCCTCATTTCAAGCAACATCAATCACTTGCATCCCACATTATTTCCACTCAAGCACAGCATCCTTCTTACTGCTATCACAGAGCATTAGTTCTGTGAGAAATGCCAAATCACATAAGCAAAGTGGAACAGAATATTGTTTACAAAACTGTATGGAATCCCATAATGTTTTATATTTTCTGCCTAATTTATATATATAGATATATACATATATATATACACACACATATACATATATATATATATACATGTTTCCGCTTCACATTTGAGCCTTGGCAGGCTCAGAATGATGCTTTACTAGTTCAGTTCACACTCTTACAAAATGTTCATGTAACTCCCTAGTGAACCAGTCAGATGCTGGAAAATATCTTCCAGATCACAACAGCACAAGCCAAGCAACACAGCACCCTTTATAAAAGCTGGCTATTAAAGGATATAA
Organism: Camarhynchus parvulus; assembly: GCF_901933205.1. Lineage (NCBI taxonomy): Eukaryota > Metazoa > Chordata > Aves > Passeriformes > Thraupidae > Camarhynchus > Camarhynchus parvulus. The sequence goes on from NC_044572.1 coordinate 146,290,621, forward strand.
GAGAAGAAATGGAAGGGAAGGAAAGGAAAGATGTAATCTGAAACTTTAGGGGACTGCACACTATTTATCTATCACTGTCTCCTGGCCAGCTTGCTGGCTGATGACAAGAGCTACAGATGGAAAAGGTGGGAGGAAGTTCAATGGAAAGCTGTCCAGCTTTTCAGACTGTCAACAGCTCTTCTCTGGTTTTTTTTTTGGTTTTTTTTTTTGGTTTTTTTTTTTGTTTTTTTTTTTTTTTTTTTTTTTTTGAGGATTTTTTTTACAATTCCCCTGGGGAGAATTATTCATAGCTTTAATTACTCTCAATTACTAAGAGAGAACATTGAAACAGAAAACAAAGACACAGCAGTTCTTCTCTGCTCCTGAATTTTGTAAGGATGATGTCCCACCTGACTCCCACCAGCTTCACAGGGACCCTCAGAGAGCAATTGCAACAGGTCAACCCAATTTAGGAACAGCTTCTTCCAGGGTTTGGCTGTCTGAAGCCCAGTTATGAGCCAGAGGGACTAATCTTTTAACAAAATCCACAAAGTTCCAAACTAAAGCTTCCAAACCTGTAACACTGAGCTTGACCAGTGATGTTTTGTCTAGTGATCTTTTCTCCCAGGTTGAAACTCAACAATTCCCTCAGAACAGCCTATACAACTGAAGAAAACTCACCAGAGCTAGATTTTAAATATGACATTGTTTTTCTTCCCTAGCCTTTCCCTTCCTATCTTCAAAAGCCATCTCTGTACAAAGTGAACTAAAGAGAGTAATAAGGTTTTACAGATATCTGAAGCCTAAATAATGTCTCACCAAGGCATAAAGTTCTCCTGAGCCTTTTGTGATAAATAAATGGCATACTGTAAAACACAAATGAGCATCACTGTGGCTGTGATTTCATTGTCCCAATGGGGAACCTGTGCCTGGCACAGGGCCAGCCATGTAATTCAATACTGAGACAGAGCACAAAAATGGACCTCGGAAGGAGGATCAATTTTAATGTAATCCCATCTACTAATCAAAGGGGACTGAGGGATTAACATTCACCAGGAAATGTCTGCTCAAAGTTGTCATAGCTCACTGATAAAAAAAGGATATTAAAAATATATCTTTGTTTTAATTAAGATACAAAATGCCAATTCCAGGCCTAATTTTAGCTACAAATAATCAGTTATTGATGATGTGCCTGTCTGAATAATTTTAACCTCTCTAGAATATATTTTTAACTAGATCAGTCAGTGTGGATTGTTTTTTCTTACTGCAAGGAGACAACATTCTCATACTGTCTTCATCCTTCTGGCATGAGTTGGCCACAGTTTCCTGTTTCACCAATACTCATTGTTAGCCCATGCTAAACCTGGCTCAAGACTCTCCATCCACCCCTGTCTATCCACCTGCAAGTCTGTATCCCATTTTTCCAGCCTATGCCGTGCTGAAAGCAGCAAGTCGATCTGCACACCTCAAAAGGCCAGATGACGTCTCAAAAGCTCAAGTAAGATGTGCCAAAAATAGTTATCTCCTGCATTATCTCATCAGAGAGAGCAGAAAACACCATGCCTGGTCTAAGCTGGGTGAGTTTTCCAGAATAAGCAGCACTGACTTGCTTGTATCAGCAATAATGTGGCCAACAGGACCAAAGCAGTGACTGTCCCTCTGCGCTGGGCACTGGTGAGGCCACACCTTGAATCCTGCCTTCAGTGTCACAGCCCTCATGACAAGAAGGACATTGAGGTGCTGGAGCATGTGCAGAGAAGGGAACAGAGCTGGGGAAGGATCTGGAGCACAAGTCTGGTGAGGAGCAGCTGAGGGAGTTTAGTCTGGGAAAGGACACTCAGGGGTTTTATCAGTCAGGATATTATCCCAAGTCAAACAAGTCTGCACAGTTTTGCTGCAAATTAGAGGCAACAAACTCTGGCCTCTGCAAGATCATGGTGGAGAATGAGAAATGTCTGCCATAATTTCACCAAATCTTTGGTATGAGCTCAGGTTCAGAATTGAATTTTGCATCTGGAGCCTCTGTATCAGGCCACGGATGCCGACAGTTTTGTAGACTCATTGAAATCACAGATCGGCTGGAGTTGAAAGGGACTGTAAAGACCATCCACTTTCCACCCCCGTGCCATGTGCAGGGGCACCTTCCACTAGATCAGGTTGCTCAGAACCCCATCCAACCTGGCCCTGAACCCTTTCAGGAATGGGGCATCCATAGATTCTCTGGGAAACCCGTTCCAGTGGCTCACCACCCTCACAGTGAAGAATTTCTTCCTAACATGTAATCTCTCCTCTCTTAGTTTAGAACTCTTACTCCTAGTAACAGGCAGTCCTGTCACGATCTACCCATGTTCCATCATATTGATCTTAAACACTGAAGCTTGAATGTGTTTTCTGATTTGTCTCAAATCCCAACACATTCCTTTTCCTAATGCTGGTGCTCAAGGAGCTACGTACAAGCAGTCAGACCAAGAAGCTGAGACTAAATCCTACATGGCATCTCACAGCCTGGCCAATCCTCTGCTGATCTCCCACTTCCTTCATTCAGACAGAATGGTTTCAAGGTGTGATTTAACTTAAAAGCTCAGGCTTTACCTCTTTGACAAGCACTTGTTGCCTCCATCTTACTGCTGCGAGCTGTCATTCCTAACTCACCCCAGATCATATCCCTGGCCTGTGGAGAGCTCTTTGTTCCCAACTTGCCAACAAAGTACAGAGCCTCTTCCCCTCCCACCCACTCATTTGCAGTCAGCTGGTGCAACTGTGACTCATCCCATTCTAGTACAGGCTTCAGAAACCTGTTCAAGGCATTTAATAGCTCATCTCACAGTAGCTGTAGCCTTCATAATTAGTTGGGACCGCTTAGAGAGGAAAAATTTTAAATAATGCCATTTCCTCTCTGGTTTAAAAGAGGATGGGGTCTTTCCAGAAGGCAGCTGGCAGCAGAGAGAAGAACATGTTCCTGCCTGGCAAAATTGGCCCCCACCTCAGTACAGAATCAATCCCAAAATCACAGAATGGGTCAGGCTGGAAGGGACCACAGTGGATCATCCGGTCAAACCTCTCTGCTCAAGCAGGGCCATCCCAGAGCACAGGCACAGGATTGTGTCCAGACAGTGTTGGAATATTTCCAGTGAGGGAGACTCCACACCCTCTCTCTGGGCAATCTGTTCAGGGCTTGGTCACTGCACAGGGAAGTTTCTGCCTGTTCCTCTTCTCCCATTGCTGGGCACACTGAGCAGAGCCTGGTCCCTCCTCTGAGCCCTCCCTGACAGACAGTGACAGACAGGGATGAGGTCCCCTCTCAGTCATCTTGAGGCTGAACAGCTCCAGCTCCTTCAGCTGTACTTTTAAGAGATGCTCCAGTCCCTTCATTATCCCCACTGGACATGCTCCAGTAGATCCAAGTCTCTCTTGTCCTGAGGAGCCCAGAACTGGACACAGCACTCCAGATGCCCCTCTCTAGGGCTGAGCAGAGGGACAGGATCACCTCCCTCAACCTGCTGGCAATCAATGACCCTCCTAATGCACCCCAGGATACCTTGGCCTTCTTGGCCACAAGGGCACTGCTGGCTCCAGGGGGTCTGCATGGTTAGAACTCTACAGAAGAAGAGAGAGGGATGGGAAAAAGCTGCCTTTCTGGCGAAAGTTTATGAGATTTTTGAGAAACACAGATTGTTTATAGGTTGGAAGGTAGGGAACAAAGGTGTGGAGAGGGAAAGCAGTGAATGAAAAGAAGGACATGGACAATCTAGCTTCTTATTCCAGAAAATAGAGCAATCTCAAACACACCTAAGATGAAGGGGCTGCAGATTTCAGTAAAGATATGATGTTTATTTCTGCAGCACTTCAGACCTGTTCAGCACCCAGAGCCGAACGTGATTACTGAGACAGAGAAATCAATCAACAGAGGGAAGGAGCTGAGCCTCTTAGACACAAAAAAGCACAAGAATAGACTGAGCTCAAGAACATCCTTCCCAAACCGAATGAAAGGGGAGAAGGAGATTTAATTTTGAAAGGGAAGAACTATCCTCCAAAACCAGAGACAAGTTATCACAGCTTTTTGTTCTTGTCTAATAGGAAGAAGGGCAAAAGAAAAAGCAAATCCATGGGAGCAGTAGTTGGCAGTCAGCAGGGTGGTTTGCTGGGACTGACTCTGAGTTGTGACAGAAATGTGGCAGCTTCCCGTGCAGGGACAGCAGAGACGAGGACAGAGGAGGAGAGTGCAAGACAGCAGGAGGCAATGGGCAGCCCATGTCCATGAAATTGGAGACGGGCAGGACAAACCTGCTGAAGCACCACTGAAGCCAGGACATGTTCCAGTCAGGAATTTTGCCTGGACACATCAACACAAGGCAGTAATGGCAGAACAAAATTTCATAGAAGCGGCTGTGAAACAATTTTCCTTGTTTTTGCAGCAATCTGTTTATGGGACCTGGGGATAAGAACAGGCCCAAGCAATGTGAGAAGTCCATCATATTGAGAGATATTTACACAACTCTGCCTCCATTTTACATGAGAGCTTGCAGGGGGCACGGAAGATGCCGGCAAAGAGGGGAAAGAGGGAGGACAAGTGGTGAAGAGGTGTTTCTATCCTGAAAGAAAAAAAGGAAAGGAAAATACCCATTGGAGCTTTGCTACCTTTAGCCTTCCTGTTCTAAACCTGTCATCTTGAACACTGGGGCTTTTAACAATTACCTTTTACAATCACAACTACATGATGATGGAAAATATTAAATCCTGTTATGGCACAGTGGGTGTTTTTTCTTGAGAGAGACACTGAATGTTTTAATTTACTGTGGCAATGCAGATGGGTCTCATTTGAGCCCTGTAGAAGAGATTGCTAGTAATTGATTTATTATAGGACAATTTCACCATGCAGACAGAGGAGAAAAAAATGTTTCTAGTTTTGTTTTCCATTGTCACAAGTATCTTATTTTTCTGTGCATGTGCTGAGCCCTGGCATTCTGCAGTACCTTTGTATTTCCTCCTCTCCATTTTTCACATAGAGTTCAACATTCTTATTTCTTGCACACTGAATAAATGGAACCTTAATTTTTACCAAAAAAAAAGCCAAAGCCAAAAAAAAATATCCTAAGGAAGTTAATTAACAGGTTGGGTAGAATATTTCTTTTTTTTTTTTCTAATCTTTTTTTTTCCTAATGCAGTACCAAACCCAGATTTTGTGAGTGCTTTTAGCAAGGAAGGCACTGTGACATTTAAAAAGCAAATGCAGAATATATGTTCCATGTACTAAAGCCTAGTGTTATGTGCACTATGACCTAAGAATTTCAGTACTGATAGAAACAAACATAAAAAAAAAATCAAACCCTAGAAACATCTCTAAATATGGATAGGGGTTTATGACCCAAGAAATAGATGCTGGAGTTCAACTTTTCACTTCAGAATACTGGATACAAATACCACATTGCAGTACCATGTAGGGGGATAGAATATAAGAAAATAAAGATAGTGTAGAAAGTAATCTCACCCCTAAGGAGTTGCAGCTGGGCCAATTATCAAAGATTAGGAGCAGGCCTGACTTTAACAGGCCACAGCTGTAACCAATGAGCAGAAGAGTGCTATAAAAGAGTGGGGTGGCTGGCTAAGAAGGCAGCTGGAGTCAGTTGGCTGTTTTGGGAAGAAAGAGTCAGTGCTCTGAGGAGCTGCCCACGAGAAACACCAAGAAGGTCTGAAACTTTTGCCTTAAGGAGACAACAGTATGGATCCCCTGCAATAAGATGACAGCAGTACCAATGATAGAGGCTTCAATGAAAAACTAAAATTCACCCTGAAATTACAAACTAGACAAGCTGCATCTATGGGACAAGCTGGCAGGATACAGACTGGATCAGTGGTCTGCAAGATGGGTAGGAAATTGGCTAAAAGGCTGCACTCAGAGAGTGGTGATCAGAGTGTGTCCAGCTCTGGTCCCCACAGCTCAAGAAAGACACAGAAAAATGGGAGAGGCTCCAAAGGAGTGCCATGACCTGACCTCTGAGCAATGACAGAGGGAAATCTCTTTCCTGCAGAGGAGAAGCCTCGGGGGAATCTCATCACTTTTTTCCAGTAACTATTTCTGGGTAACTACAAAGAGGACAGTGTTTCTACATGAGGAGCCACATGGAGAAGGGAAGGGGAAATGGTTCCAATTTACACCAGAAAAGGTTTAATCCCTGTGTAAGAGGAATTTTTATAGTGAGAATAATCATTCCCTGGAACAACCCTGCGTGGTCATGATAGAGCCTTCATCCCTGGATGTTTTTCAGATGTGACTGGGCAGGTTGCTCCATGATCCCTCTTGGCTGCCCTTCCCACAAAAGACTGGGCTGAATGAACTTTGGACATCTCTTACAATCTGGGCTATCCTGAGAGAATTAAAAGTTAAAAAATGTGTTTCCCAGCAGGCAAGTTTTGTTATAATTTCTCTCAGATATTGCATGACACAAAAATGAACCAGGTGCAAATCTTTAAGTTTTCTCAGCCCCTGTGACCTCAGCCTCTGTTTAAAACCTGATTTTAAACTCATCCTCTTATCCTCTAACCACAAGTGGAGCACTTTTCCCTTGCTTACCTATTTTCTTTTTTTTTCAAATTTCTTTTGATATTTTTTCCTAGTTTCCTGGGATTTATTTTGGTTTAGTTTGATTTGGTTTAGTTTTTTGCAACCTACATGGTTTAAAAGTGTTTTGTTTTTGGGGTTTTTTTTTAATCTACATTCAAAGTAATGCATTTGACTTACACAGAATGCTATCTTTCCCTTGTATTTAGGAAAATAGAAGAGACAAAGGTAAATTGTTTCACATTCTGTTATTCTAGGTACTTAGCAGTTAGTTCTGCAGAGCACACCTGTACTCAGCTTGCCACATGGTGATAGCAAAACCAGGAATGAAAACCTTCATTATCCAACAGGAAGTTTTTCCATTAACTTCACAGAAACTGAGAACATGAGTACCTCACTCTTCAGGTATGCATTTCCTTAATTCTTAGCTGAAATAACATTCATTTTACTTAAATCCAAAGCACAGAAACCAGTATGAATTCTGGTCACCTCCTTCTGGAGCCTCCAGCCTGTGTGAAGTGGACCCTTGGGAGACAGTGACCAAATTATAATGCAGCTCTTCAGCAGAGGCCACGCTTCTGGTGAGGCATTGCAATGTTTTGGAGAACACACCCCTGGGACCTATAGCAAGAAATCTTCAGGCTGTGAGTGGGTGGATGTTTGTGTTCAGACTCCAAATGAAAGCCCTATATTTCCCACAAAACTTTTTGACAGAAATAAAAATATTTTGATGGACCAGAAACACTGCATCTCAGTGAATCAACATTTTTCATTTAAGATTTTTTTTATGTAAATAGCTTCCTTTTCTAAAACAATTGCATTTTGACATTTTAAAAAGGGGTTTTAAAACAAACAAGCCCTGAACTTTCCAACTGGATCCATTAATTTCCATATTTTGCCCTAAACATATTCTAGATCAATACTTCCCACAGGTTCATGTTAATTGAAGTTAAAATATTTTTAAATGCCAAATATTTCACTGTAGGGAAAACAAAATGCATGATTAATTTTTCTATTCACAAATAATCTTCATCCCATTTCTTATACACTAAATATTCTATTTATTCACTGGAGATTTTGTTTCCTAAGGTACCCATACACATAGAAGGGTTTTCTGAAGGCTTTCTTTCTCTCAAGTAGTCAGAATTTATTTTTAAGCCAGCAAGTGCTATGAATCACTTAAGTTAATACTTTCCATTGTACATTACTTTGTATTCATCAACAGAGAATTTCATCTTTTTTCAGGCAGCTTTGTCAAGGTGCCACAAGTCTCACCTAAGCATAATAATTCTGCATTTCCTACCATCTTTATTACTTTGTTGATCATTAAATCAATGATCTGAAAAAAAAGGATGCATTCAACACTGATTTGAGGCTTACAGTAGATGTGCTGAGACTTGACAAATATTCATAAACAAACCAAGATAAATATTGCACTTAAAATTAAAAAGGAGGAGTTTGTCTTCTACCTCAGCCGTTCCAGTGCTACGGACTGAAGCAGCAAAATGTTTAAATGACTAGCTCAGGTTCCTGGTGATAACCCACCCTCCTGACCTGCAGATCCTGAGCAACCTGGTCCAGTGGAAGGTGGCAGGGGAGTTGAAAATGAGAAGACCTTTGAGGTCCTTTCCAACTCAAACTGTTCTAGGATTCTGTGGTTGATCCAGCCAGAGCAACCACAGAAACCAAGTGAGCAGCAGTCACTGGGTAGAGCATTGCACAGTGGTGGAGAGAGAAGGAAACAACCATTTAAGTTGTCTTTACATATTGTCAGCAATGTCTATGTATCACTTGGTGAGAAATTTAGATTTTGGGATTTTCAGTATGTTGTGGATGGAAGCAAGGTAGAGGACACAGGGTATTGTCCTCGGTTTCTTCTTCATGCTTCTTCTTTCTTCTTCATGGGTTTGGGTGGCATTTTGTAATTGGGCATAAATTCTGCATTGCAGCTCTTTGGGATCTGTTATTGGGTTAAAAGGGAAAATAATCTAGGTGTCAGCTCTTAATTAGATGGTTTAGTCTTAAAAGACCTTGTAACAAGAGATTGTTGGCCATTTTGTGCCTTCTAATGAAAGACTGCAGAATTCACAGTAGTGAGACTCTTTCACTGATAAGAATTAATAAACACTTGAGTCCAAACATGAATTACTGTCTCAAATGCCTTCAATCCAGACCCAGAGAAACCAATGACTGGTACCCCCACATGTCTAAGAGGACACAGGAATGAAAATTTCTGGAAGTTTCCAGATCATATCACCCACTACAGAGATGAACAACTGGATGATTAGCAGCACCAGCAGAGTTGTGCAGCAGGACTGTCCAATCACAGGCTGGAGAAAGGCCACAAATTTCACTGGTGGCTACAGCCACTCATGTCAGCATCTGCAGCAGCAGCATCTCAGCAGCCTCAGCACCACCAGCCACAGCTGGTGAGGGCGCCCCAGGCTGGGCTGGCACTCACATTCCCAGCTGGAGAGAGGCTGCTGAGAGAGATGCTGCTGTGAGACACGTGGGAGCTGCAGACAGAGGCACAGTGACCTTGTCTTAAAAAACCATCCAGGGTGAGAGGCCTGTGTGTGGAGTGGAGGAAGACAGCCAAGGGCCAGGGGGTCCTTGGATTCTTGGATTTTTTTTCTCCATTCTACACAATTCAGGCTTTAGGTATTTACCTGGCATCACTATGCTGCTCTTCTTGACTTCAGCAAGAGTCAGGAAGACTCGCAGTGCATGAGGCAGGATAAGTCTGCAACCACACACACGGGAAGTTCAGGCTCTACAGTAACAAAAGGAAAATTCCAGGAGAGTTCTCATAGAGACAGTGATGACTTAACGTCATAGAAGCACAGAATCATAGAATGTCCTGAGCTGAAAGAGACCCACAAGGATAATGGAGTCCCACTCTTGGCCCTGTATAGGATGTCCCAAGAATCCCACCATGTGCCTGAGAGCATTGTCCAAATATTTTTTGAGCTCTGTCAGGCTTGGTGCTGTGACCACTGCCCTGAGGAGCCTGTTCCAGCACCCAAACACCTTTCTGGGTGAAAAGGGTGAAAACCCTTTTCCTAATATCCAAACTAAACTTCCCCTGACAGCTTCATGCTGTTCTCTTGAGCCTAATTGCTGGTCACCACAGAGAAGAGATCAGTGCCTGCCCCTCATCCTCCCTTCATGAGGAAGGTGTGCACTACATGAGGTCTTTCCCCTCAGCCTCCTCTCCCTCAGCCTGAACGAGCCAAGTGACCTCAGCTACTCCTGGTGTGGCTTCCCCTCCAGGCCCTTCACCATCTTCATGGCCTTCCTTTGGACAATTTCCAATAGCTCTGTGTCCTTACATCCTCAGCCTCTCTTATTGCCACTCTAACAGCAGATGTAGGAATTAGACCTTCAGGTGCAATTCTTTCCACAAGTTTGTTGATTTACTAAGTACCAGACATACTTCATCCTTTTGGAAACCAGCTTTCAACTCCTTTCCCCACACAGAATAAGTTATTAAGGTACAAATAAGAACTGATGGTGAATAATGGAAATCTCCTCCACTAAATGTGTTTTGTTTTATTTTTCTCTTAATGTGAACCATAACCTCTGCAAATACCAGAAGAGTGCCTATTTCTTTAAGAGGATCTATATGTTCCCATAAATGCACCCACACAAAGTGCTAAATTACTCTTCCAAACAAAGGGTACTGCATCTCTGAACCACGACAGAGGTGTGCATGAGCTGTCTCTGAACCAGCTCTCTCAGGAGCAAGGAACAGAGGCTGCTCTGCTTGGGCTAAAGTCCCCTTCTCCCAACATCTGTGCACCCCAGTGATGTCCTGCTGCAGCTGGGCACCAGGCTAAGTTATAGTGCCTCTCTTATCCAAGCTGGCTCATGGATCTTTGCATCTTTCAAGTTCAAATGCTGCTTCTGAACAAGCTACATTTTTGCCAAATATGCCATTTATGGCCTGATTATATCTTTGAACCAAAATCCTTTAGTATTCATCATGTGAAGCAATGCTGGGAATGTTTCACCATTTTTCCCCTGTGCTGATCCAGCAACCAGCCAGGAGTCCAGACTGGGGCATCACACAGAGGAGGGCGGTGGCAGATCACAGGAAATGTGGTCCTGCCCTCCAAAATGCCAGAACAGACTGGAAACCTGAATGGCAAAGGCAGTAGAAATGTGTATGATTGATTGAAAACAAAAGATCACTTATACCATAAAGTGTGAAGGGTGTTTGGAAAAGAGGGATAAGGCTCAGGGTGTCTGTCCCCTGTTCCATATTTTGACAATAAATAAGTTTACACTTGGTAAAAGGACATATCTACAGTGTAAATGGCTGTTCCTCAACTATTTGTCCAGGCTCCTGTTCAGACAGTGAAGGTAAAGCTTGAGCATGATTTTTCTGTCCTAAAGCATGCATTTTAAAGGAGTTATCTGGGTAGCACCTTAGAAATATCTATTTCTCTGCCCTGTCCACAAAAAGAAAGCTGGTGGCTACTTTGAATGAAGCTGATTCTACTAAAGTAAACTGAAATAAATTCCACTCATGATCAGGATCTCAGGCAAAATGCACTCCTAGGCCTGAACATTACCATAGAAGAATTATCAATGCCATTGCAGCATGGGGATCCTTGTGTAAAAATGTGAGGGAGGATGAGCAAATTTCATTGCAGTTCAGGGTACTCCAAGATTATATGAGTGGTCTCCAAAATTAAAGGGGCTGGGGAAGGGCACAGCATTTATCCTCTGATGGTCTGGCTGCACAAACTAAAGTCTCACAGGATGAGCTAGAGCAAATATTTCTCTAATTTTGTACCTGTGCAGCCATCAGAGGAAATATTCTCACCCAATGCAAGCCTGCATTCCACAGTGGGAGCAAACAGAGGGGCATCACCTCCAGACAGTTGAACTCCAGAGGTGGGACACAGGCAGAAAAGAGAATTTCTGATGAAAACATTATCCCCATCACAAACGCACCACAGCTTAATAACCATCTTTGATCATGAGATGAACTGGAATGGACAGTACTTAAACCAAGGTACACTTCAGCACTCACACACTATAGCTGGTAGCATATACACATTTTTAGATCATGTATCTGCCTTAAGACTAAGAAATACTGTTCTTTCTAGCCAGAATAAGCTACAGGGATTCTGTTGCCAACCATAACATATAAAAGAACCTATAAAATTACAGTCACACACTAAGGCATATGTCTCACATTTAACTTAATGTTTATCTTGTCAGGAAATTCAGCTAGACCATGCCAACATTTTGTTTCATTCATGCTGTCTTCAAAATCATCTGTTGTTGAGGGAGGAAAAGGGAGAGAAAAGAAAATGCAACAGAATGATCCATATATATATATATATATATATATATATGAAAGGGACAAAATTCAAAATAATCTCATAAATTCAAAATAATCTCATAAATAAGGCTCAAACCCAAAAGCATCATACAAAGGACTCCATAGTAACAGCATTCACCTTTACTTTACATGGATTGAAGTTGCCATCCTTAATTTCATCTGTAAAATAAACAATGTTTCTAAAATTCTAAGTCACAACTTGTGCCCTTCACTCATCTACAACATGAAGTGGGCTCCTTGATTTCTGATAAGCCTCATTCTGCTGAAAGGTTTTGTGGGTGTTGCTGCTGAGGAAGTCACCTTCACACACTACAGACCTGGTATCAGCCAGTCCTGAAGAGCACACTCATCAGAAAATCAATTGGAACACAAAAAAAGCAAAAGAGTGAAAAGGCAGCTACTTCTTTCAAAATTATCTAAAATATCTTTATTTCACTCATATTAGGAAAAAATATTTAAAACTTAAAACACTTAAAACACAGCTTACACAAGTAAATAATTAATCATCATGAATTATTTAGAGATATGTGGACTTAATATGTTTACAAGTCCCAAGCTGTTTTACAAAAGAGGAAACATTTATATAATTGGCCCTCAAACTCTTTTTAAAATGCTCCTGCTATGCTGAGGGTTCTGATTATCAGTGGCACTGGTCCTGAAAGAAAAGCTTTTATAAACAGAGTGTTTGGTGGGAAGATAAGAGCAGTGGGAAATGACTAAGTAAGGTGATCTTTTCTTAGTAATTGCTGATTATTGCTGCTGAACAAGATGATTCTTCCAAACGCCATCCTGTAAGCCTTGAGTTATCTCAGGTGTGGTAAAAGGTCTCCAAACCAGACACAATTAAGTCACCTGACCTGAGGCATCATCTCTGTCCTGTGTTGACTATATGATGCTTTTATCCCCAAATCGTCTCATTGGTTTATGCTGAATAATAATAAGTTTTGCACCTTTAAGACTTGTTGCAGAGAGTGAAAGGGGGGAGAGAAGAATCGCACAGTTCTTTTTTTTCTTCGCTCAGACATTGCACGTACTCCCCCGCATTCCTGCTCCAGGACTGTGTTGTCTGCGGACAGACAGACGGCAGGACAGAGAGCTCTCCTTTTGCTTTTAGTTAGTTTTAGCTGGCTGAGGCAAAGAAGAGTCCCTGGACTGTGGTTTTTCTTTTCCTTTTCTTTGGACCTCTTGGAACCTGCTCTGGACTGAACACCCAGGGGAGCACCGGCAGCTCACACCTGTGGCCACCGGGCCGGGCCGGGCCTGGCCTGCGACAATTCCAGCACCAGAAGGACTGCTAAGAGACTGAGTGAGCTGGGCTGCAACCCGGGGGGTTTTCTCAGTTGGTCATCTCTTTTAGAGCGGCAAGGGGTTTTATTGTTTTAATATTGTTAGGTTCTATTGTTTAATAAACAGCTTTTTTCCACTTTTCTTCAAGGAGGTATTTTCTCCCGGACTGGTTGTGGGGGGGAGGGGCCGATTGAATTTATCCTCCTACTAGAGCCCCTCTGGGGACTCTCTCTCTCTCTCTCCCAAAATTTTGCTCTAAACCAAGACATCTCCCAGAACAGGCATGTGCCATGGACAGACACGGGGCAAACCAGCCCCACTGCGCAGCAAACAGCACCTTCCCCCTGGCAGTGAGTATTCCACAAGTCCCCAGAGGAAGCCACTTATGCTGAGGAATAAACCTGCCCTTGACAGCCCAAGAAGGCTTTTGATAAGTTCATTTTTACCTCTGTCATGCTCTGCATACCACCCTCCTCTCAGAGTTGCTGCCAGTTTCCCCAGGATATCTCCATGGTCAGAAGTCCTCATTGAAATGCTCTTTGCAGGTGCTGCCAGACCTCCTGCCTCACCCTCAAAACTCTCTCTGAAAGCTCCTGATGACCCTGGTCCTTACAATTCAGAAAATTTCAGAGGCCATTCACTTTCTGTAATAGAAGTATAAAAAGCTGGACTAGATAAGCCCTAAGAAGGCTGGTCTGACCCCACAGGTGACCCTGATTTTAGCAGGTGATTGGAATAGATGTTCCTTCCAACCAGAATTATCCTATGAAACTATCCTGTGAACAAAAATAGCTTTTTACTATTCACTTCATCAGAGAGTAAGTACAATAGCAGTCCCAGAAAGAAGCTAAGACTGGCTAAGAAGGACAGGCAAGGAAGGGAGTCATTCCTGGTGCTCCCTTTTATTAAGGTAACCTCGACTCAGAGAAGTCCACACAAGGAACACCTATTCCAAGAGAAAAAACTCTGTGCTTTGCCTCTTCTGCCTCCAGCTGAACCCTCAAACTCCAAACAGCCCCAGAGGAGACACAAAGGAGATTGATGTCCTTGGATCTCCTGGTTGTAATAAAGCAAAAAAAAAAAAAAATTTACAAAAAAAAGCTCAGGTGCTGACATTTCTTCATGCAATATCCTGACATGTTCTGCTCTGAGGGAAGCACCTGTGCTTGTACAGACAGCAGGCACCTGGCTTTGGGAGGGAAGCAAGACAGCAGTGATGATGCAGCCCCTGCATTCCTCCTACCTGCAGGTGCGGTGACCAAAGTAGCTCCAGCCATATCCTTGTCCATTCCCATCCCAGCCACAGGTCTCAGTATTCAAACAAGGGAAGGAGTCCTACCACAGCTGGGTTTTCTTACATATAATGCAGGAATTTCAAATTAGAGCATTCAGGCCTCGCTTGTTGTCTTCACTGTCTCAGCACTTTGTGTTTGTATCTTTTATCTGGAGACAATGTCTCATCACTTGTGCCCAACACAGTCAATTAACTCCCTCTTTTCAGAGAGCACTTTTCCTCATCTTGGCTGTGCTGGGTTAGAGGTTGGACTTGATGAGCTTAAAGGTCTTTTCCAATTTAAATTGTTCTATGATTGTGTGATTCATCTACAAGGCGTTCCTCACCTTTGATCTACCATCTGACAATGCAGCAGAGATCCATGTTGTACTGCTGATTCTGGCATTAGATGTGTCCTAATTTCATCTAACTAACCTATTTCAGGGTACCCTATCCCCACTACATCTATGCCACTTTTAGCTTATTGTCATGGAGATTTTGAAGCTCAGAGCAGAAAAACGTGTATGCGCTAGACTGAATTTCACCCATGCAGAGCCCAGGTGGAGAGGCTGAGTAAACCCTGGGAGGTGGTAGGAACAAAACAGATCAATCCCCTTGACCACACCATGCAGCAATAACTCCAGGGCTCATAATTCAGCAGCAATCTTGACATCTGCTGTTTGTCCCCAAGCAGGAGCAGGGAGCAGTGGAGCAGAGTAGCCATGGTTACATCTCAGTCGCTGCTGCTGGTCACTCCCATGTTGTTGGGTGATTCCATGATCACAAAGTCCCAGCCTGGGACAAGATGGCTTAACAAGTACTCTGATGCAGCCCATTTCACCCTATATAGTCTGTTTATGACTCTGGATAATGATTAACTTTCCAAGGATATTAATTAACTTGCTCTGAGGGGCCTTGCACACCTAAGGTAGCGTTAGGCAGTCACACAAATGAATCACCACAGGGCACTGCAGATCCAGCAGCTGCCAAAAGCAAGGGGAAGCCATTCCCCCCACTGCCAGAGTCCAAAGTGCCTTCAGCATGTGCTGCTGTAGGCAAGAGGGTAATGCTGGTGTGTATTTTTAGTTCAACTAGCAGAGACTATTTCTGCACTCCGATGTCTGATGCTGAGCTAGCCCACCTTCTGTTTCTCCATCAGGGTATTATTATTAGCTGCACTAAACCAATGAGCTCCTCAGCACAGCAAGTTTGATAAAGCACTAATGTCACCCACTACCAACACAAGGCACCTAAAGAAAACAAGGCCTAATTTACAATGCTACTAAAAATTAGCAGAAGTCTGATGATCATTCTTCACTAGCTTTTTTCACTTGTACTTATTTTTTTTTTTTTCCAACAATCTTTTTCTTCCCTCTTCAGACAAAAGAATTGATGCAATCCAAAAGAATTGAAGCAATCCAAATGAATTGATGCAATCCAAAATCTATTCCTCCCTTCCCCACCACAAAAGAAAGAACACATCTAAAGGCTTTTCACGTCACCTTCTGGAATTATTATTAATCTCCATTTCATCCATTCATCCATATGGACATCTTTCAAAAGAGTATCCTTGTTGAAATAATGTCTATCTGCCTTGTAATCTTCTGCCTCATAATGCCCCTGACTTTGCTGCCTGGTTCCCCAAGCAAAGACAAGGAATGTTCAGGTGGTTGTGACATCCCAGGCTAAAACAGCAGCTTGACTTCGATCCATCCATGGCAGCCAACAAAAGCTTTTCGACCCAGAGGGCTCAGGCTTCCATGCCTTTCTCAAACAACAAGCTCTTCACAGCCTTGTGCATTATCTTTCCTTCTGAAAAGACTTTTGTGCACGGGGATGACTCCTGCTGCTCCTGAGGTCAGTGGCAAACATCCCATAGCCTCCAGTGGTGCAAGGGCTGGGTGGCTGTGGAGCAAAGCACTCTAGAACATCACACAATGAGACTCTATTTCCTCTAACATCTACTGTAGCAAACTGCACCCTCACACAGCTCAGCCTAAGCGCAGCTGCAAAGGGAGAGGGAAATGGAGAGGAAACAATGAGGCACAGGCAGAAAAGAGAAGTTTTCAGCTGAGATTTTAAACCAAGACAGGCAGGAAAAGAAAATAAATAGCACAGTGAGATTGCAGGGTGTAGAACAGGTTTATTATGCAGGGCAGTGTACTCTGTAAGCGCCTGTAAGAAGAGATACTTGCAGCAGCAGACACTCAGTTCTAATGAAATCCATCTGCCTTGTCCCACAGAGATGCTCATGTCCTGTGACGCGGGGTAGTTGGGCCCTAATAGTGCAGAAGAGCTGTGCAGATGTGAGCCAGTACCTGCAGCACTCAGGTGCTCAATCACACAGAGGGAGAGCACTTGCTACACGTACTGGCAGACTGCCAGCTCAAAACCTGTAGCCCAGAGTTCTCTACAGAAACTAAAATACCGTAAGAACCCAAATTCATATTTAGAGCACACAAATCCAGAAAAGTGGCATACAAAGATGTGATCTCCCAAAAGTGGGTGTTGCCCCATTCTGCCCCATCACCTCTGAAACAAAATGGGAGACTTTTTTAGGCAAATAAAATCAGTGATTTCATGCAGACACCTCAAAGCTGATACTTACAAGCCAAGGGCCTATTTAGCAAGAATATGAGGTTACATCATCTATAGGCATCATCTCCCTGCAATGAGGTCAAATCAAAGCCACTGAGCAGAACAAGAGGCTATGAGTGGAAAGGAGGAGATAATTTAACAGAGATGGAAGTTTTCATTCTGAAACACCTCTCTCGTCCAGGATTCAGTGGA
The DNA here is from genome assembly GCF_901933205.1 of Camarhynchus parvulus. NCBI lineage: Eukaryota > Metazoa > Chordata > Aves > Passeriformes > Thraupidae > Camarhynchus > Camarhynchus parvulus. The sequence goes on from NC_044572.1 coordinate 146,307,865, forward strand.
TGGAAATCCTGGTCCTTTTGCTCTGTCCTTTAAGAAATCATTTTCTTACAACAGGATTACTTTTCCTACTGCTACAATGGTTTTGGCAGTATGGGTTGACAAATTGACCAAGATACAAGCAACATTTCACTCAAGCCACATTCTCCAAATAATACTCATGTTCTTTAGGGCCATAAAAAGGTAATAGGACTGTGCTTGCCAGTGTCAGAAATAAATGCAATGTTAACAATGAGAGAAACCAAAATTACACATTGGAAGATGGTGCAGAACCAGATTCCTTTCCAGCTGTGCAGATCTGTATAGCAATACAATGGGAAGGTTTTTTTGCCCAACTAGCTGGGCCAAAAAAGAGCCTAGTCCTCCCCAGGCTGCTAAATGGTGGCATCAGGGTCCTAACAGAACAGGTAGTCCCTACCAAGCCAAGTTACAAAAAGAAAGTCCCACTTGTCATTGTGCTGCATTCTGTGAACCCTCAAAAGCCAGTGAACAGGGTCTGAGGTTTACATGCAAAGAAGACAAACATCAATTTACTGTCATACCACTGCTATGCATTTTCAGCACAAGTCTGTTGTTTAATATCTGCAATTTCACCTCTAAATTCCAACAGAGTGCACAAGGTCTTAGCTATCCATGACAACACCCCATAGCTAAGAACAAATAAAACAAATAAAAAGGAATTAAGATGAATATAACTACTAGATACACGTTTTATAAATATACACATACATACACACACATATATATATATATGTATGTATCTATATATACTAGATATACTACTACAAAATCAAGAGTTTAGTGGGTATATATACCAGGAAAAGGTCAAAGTACTGCTTATGTTGTCTTAGTCCCATGATCCTAAGGATGAGAAAAGACAACAGGTAGGAAGAGCATATCAGTAGTAGTACCTCATGTGCAGTAAGAGAAGTAAATTTTGTGGGTCCCTCTGTGACCACTGAAAATGATCTTAGTACTGAAATATACACTGGGTCAGAGGTGTGGGGGTTACAGAAACAAAGAATTCACACCAAGGCATGTCTGAACCCAAGAAAGAAGCAGAAATGCCATGAGATTTATGGCAGATTTATAGGAGGACCAGAAGAGCTTCCCCCCTCCCCCCCAAAGGTTTTCTCTTTCAATATGGGACAGCACATGGATGTCAGCAGCATCTGAGTGTACAAAATTAAGAAATTCTTCCTTTTACACTTTGTTTGGATACTCCATCTGTGGCAGTGGAACGGGGAAGAAATAAAACTGCTGAATAACACAGTCCTTAATATTGCAGGCACTAATAATAGGATTAGAGAGAGAATAAAATCATATCCTCTTGGATTTGGAACATTTGGAGGAAGCCAGCTTCTGACTCACTCTCCCAATAAGTTGAGATGAGGCATGTCACGGTGCTGACCTTCTGAAGGAGGATCAGCCCAGCAGCTGCCCAGGTGGTTTCACTCCCTCCTGGAGCAGTGTTAGCAGAGGTCATGCTACATCACAGGCCCTGAGGTTCTTGCAGCATGTCAGGCACTACCAGCATGCAAGGGAGGGAGCTGGGTACAGGGGAGGCCAGAAGAAACGCACACAAAGTGAGACACCTGCACTGTTTGTGCTCGTGGACACAGTTCTGTCAGAGCTGTGCTGGGGGAAGCACAGACACTCAGATTGTCTCCCCAGTGGGGGAAGAAGGTTTCAAACCATGAGCAAGGAAAGTGATGGAGCCCAGGGGTTACAGAGCAAAGAGACCCAAAGCTTGCACCACCCGAGCCAGTAGACCAGGAAGGAATTAAAACCTTCCTGAAGGCTGATGGGCTGTTTGCTCAGTGGGCACAAAGATTCCCTTTGCATCACCATGGGTATCATTTAGACTAAGAGAACTTGCCAAGACCACTCTGACTCTGCAAGAAGATGAAAACTGGCAAAAAAAAGGTTATTTCTGTATCAAGTATGGACTGGGTACATTATTTTAAGGGAATTAAACAAACAGAGCAGTGTCCAGGTTCTAAAGCAAAGATCCCATTGTCCCCCTCCTCACGGGGAAAACTTTTCCATGGTTAAGTGTCTGTCTCATTAAACAGTGAACCTAGCCAATCACAATAGAGTGTAAAGGAAAAAAACCACAATATTGCAAGAGGGAAAATAACAGAATGTTATTATTGAATAGAATAATATACTCTATGTACACATAGCAGTGTACACATAGGTTCAAAATAAAATGAATAGCATTGTTAAACTAAAGGCAAGATAAAACATTCTTCTTCAAATCATCTTTTGTTTCAACTTACTACAGGGCAGGATCTGGAAAAAAGCATCTTCCTTATTGAAAAAAAACAAGCAAACAAAACCAAAAACAACAACAAAAAAACCCAATAACAACAAAAACCACCCAAATCCTGGCTGCAGCATTTCCAAAATTCCTGCCTTAACCTGTCGGCAAATGCTGACTTTAGAACAACATACTACTATATAAATCGTCTTTTGTTCTGAGCTCTGAGAGCCACAGTGGGTGACTAATGAAAATTAGAAAGCACGATTTTAAAAGATGCTTAGTTATATCATGAGATACACATTTTTTCCCCTTGGAACAGTGCTAGTGAACAATAAGGGAGCATTGAGGGGAGCAGCTCTTAACAGCTGTGCACAAAACAAAAGAAAGACTGTGTTCCTGTCCATTACTAAACCCATAAAATAAAATATAATGGAAAAAACACATAAGGCAAAATGAAAAAAAAAATCTTTCCTAAGCTTTTCGGGTTAAGAAATGGAAAGAGCTGCAGGACTGGGGGACACTGAGAATAAAATACTGGATATCTGAGGTGGGGAACAGCCTTGCTGTTTCCACTGATATCAGCCTCAGTGCCCTGACTTTCTGACTTTCCATGAACAGCCCTCCATAGAGGATTTCTATGGCCAAGCAATGCTCATGAAAACATCAATCCTCCCTGCCTTAACCAGTGTCATTTCTAACAGAAGTTTTCAGCCCTGTAGCAATCAAAAGTCCATGTATGAACTCCGGCTTCTCCATAATCACCTGCCCACCTCCAGCAGCAAAGCAGGACTGTGCAGGAATACCTGCAGAGTGTTAATGTGTAATACCCAGAGCCCTTTGACCTTCAATCATCTGCTTGTGCTGATGGGAGGGTCACAGCTCTGTGTCTCACTGAGCTGCCCCTGGATTATGCACTGTACATCTCTGCAACACATGTAAACAGGATTGTGGCTCTGTTACTGGTGTCTGAGTGTCAGACACATGAGCAGGTTTGCACTCTTTTTACATTTTGACAGACACTTTTATTCCCTCTCTGTTACTACAAAGAAGTCTCAAGACCTAAATATTCTCTGAATTTGAAGCAAGCACCAAATCTCATGCAGAAATACACCATGTAATGTGCCCAGACTCTTAAGGACTGTAGCCATACAGTGCTTTAGTTTAATTAATGTAAGTATCCAAAATCCTCCTCTTCAGTTAAACTTGGTGTCTGTGAGCACTGTCATAACCACAGATCAAAGAGCCCTTGTAGAGAAGACCTGTTGTGATGAGGTCAAGTTCCTCAAGAAATTATTTTTCAGATTGAAGCACTGATTCCAAATAGCTGCCTATATTTCCTTTTTCTACCCTTTACCTTATCAATTTCCCTTGAGATGAAAAATAATTCCCAGGTTATTTTTACAGCACTTCTGCATAAGAACTGGACATGAGCTCCTGCTCACCCAAATTCCTTGTTCTGTAGCTTGCAGGAGGAGAATGTTTGTAAACACAGAGAAAAGGTGGGTGCAATTCTGCCCTCTGTTCTGTACCTATAAACTTAAATTATATTCCAGCTCCTGCTGATTTTAGGAGGATCTACAGACATAGCAAAATTTAGGACTGGGACCAAAAACCACTCTGATTTTCAAATCCAGCTGAACATGAGAGACAGGTGTCTCTTAACCTACGTACAAGGATATACATATATATAGAAATATATAGATACACACAAGTATACAAGTAATTGTGTTGGGTCATACCCAGATCATCCCCATGTTTGAATTAGGAAGCATTTCCAGCATTGCACAGACAAGGATGATTTAGGGAGGACAAGGGACACCAGAGAGAAAGAACAGGGTTTTGGAGGAGACAGAGACAGCAGCAGCGTCAGATCTCTTTCTCCTTACTGCTGACAATAACAAACAAACAAAGAAATAAAAATAGTTCTGTGGAAGTAGAAAGAGCTCTCTGCAGTCACTACACAGCAAACAGTCACAGCTTAAACACTTGGCTTAAACTTACTTCTTATTGTCCCTCCCTTCGTGCTCCTCAGACATATGCACTCACCCTCATCTATTTGCTTGCACAAGGACATTCCATAGCTTTGTATCTCTTCTGTTTATAAATGACAAGGACTGTCCTCGTTTGCTTTTGGATCAGAACTATTCTTCCTACCTTCTGAAATGTACCCACTGCATGCTTTCTCACAACAGATGAAGTGAACATCTTTTACTGTGTGGCCATCAGATGCACATCTTTGAGATAATTTTATTTTTATTTATTTCTTAGGAGGTGTAAAGGTTTAAGAGCAGTATTTTTGCAATTTTATACATACATATATTCTCAGGTATGACTGCATTGATAATGTAATAATTTATTCTGGTTTTAAAGTACTTAAGGTGAATCTGACAGTTGTGGACTACAGTGAGGTTTCTAGTCTTGTCTGTTCATATACCTCTCTGCTTTACAGCTCTCTGCTGAATATGATGAGAGAGATTTATTTGTAGAGTGGGTAGAGACAGAAGTCCGTTGTCGCATAATTTTTTTTCTTTAAGGGTTATTAATTACCATGTCAACCTTTGCTCCGCTGCTGCTGCCCACTTTTATTTTAGAAGCGCAGCCGTTCCCCACTCTGCTCACATTGTCCCCCCCCCCCCCCATCCCCTTTTCCAACAACCTTTTAGAACATTATTTATTATTCCTCCTCTATCTGGGTGGAGGGATAGTAGGGCAGGGATGGGGAACATGAGCTGGAAAACATGCTTGCCTGGAATTGTCATCACACCGCTGCTGGAAGGAGCGAGCCGGAAAACTCGCAGCCAACACTCGCACGCAAACACACGCCAGGCACACAGCACATCGATCCCATCCCGGGGAGTTTGTGAGCAGCCCCACAGCTCTTACCTGGCTGGTCTGGGATCCCTCTGCAGTGCAGCTCCCTCGGCTCCCTGTGCCCTATTCCCCCCGGGAGCAGCGGGGCCGGGGCTGTGACCGGGTGCCGGTGCGGGAAGGGGCTGGCAGCAGCTGGCTGCAGCCTCGGCTGCCGGGCTCTGGCTCCTGCCAGGGCTGCTGCTGCTGCTCCTGATGATGCCGAGGAGGAGGAGAGCCGAGTGAGAAGGAGGAGGATGCTGGCGGTGATGCTGTTGCCATGGTTACCCAACTCGGCGGCGGCACCGCTCAGAGCAACAGCTGCCCCAGCACCCAGATCTGCTCCAACCCATGGCTGCCAAGCAGCCCTCGAAGTGCAGGCACAGGGACGTCACCCCAGAGCCCCTCTCCACAGGGAAAGAGGCAGCCAGGAGGATGGAGGTCACTCCTTGGCACGGTTTTGGGGCTCTGGGAAAACAGATGGAGTGATGCATACAAAATGTTTGCATGCTGCACTTGTCAGCAGAGAGCTTGCTGCCCTGCAAAGGTCAAACGCCAGCTTCCAGGAGGGAGAAGTTTCCTTTTTTAGGGGGTTCTTGCATTTTTTTTAAAAACTGAATAAAACAGCAAGGCTGGGGAAGGGAATGACTTTCAAAGTTGCTGCTGTGATGCAATTTTAAACTTTTTCTTTTTTAAACTGAAGGCCAACCCTTTGCATTTAAATTGGGACTTAAAAGTTACTGTTTATCATGTAAAGGTTTCTTTACATAAAGATATAGCCCTAGAAGTGAGTTCCTTGTGTGAGAGAGAACTACTTCTAACCACCAAACAGTGAGAAATAAACCTTCCAGAAAAGAGCCCACTAACACAGCACAGGATACTAATTCTTTCATGCATGAAGCAAACAAGCTGAACTTTGCCTTTGTCTAATGATCTGAAAGTAAGAAAGGAAAAAGACCTCAGGCGGATGGACTGCCACATGAGAAAAATACTGAGCGTTAACTGAGAGAGACATGTGAAATGAAGGTATTCAGCTGCCATTTATCCATCAAAAGGGAAGGTTGTGAGGCTCTCATTTTGCACTGGAACATCACAAGACACAACAAGGTCACAACAATCAAATGTCATTTCCACCCCAAAATGTCAGTGCAAAGCTCCATAATGCTCATAAGCCATGACAGTTCTTTCAGGAGCTGGTGCTGTTTGCAGGACATTGTGAAACCCTGTCTAGAAAATAATGAAAAAAAAAAGAAGAATCACTGGTGGAAACTTTCTAAAGGGATTTTCTTCCTGCTGCCAGATCTCTGCTTGCAACCTGAATGCTGCAGATGATATGAATCTATGAGCTCGAGGCACCAAGAAAATGAACTGGATGGTATTTCCTGTTAAAGTATCAAACCTGGGTAAATGGTTATAGAAGATGGGAGCCTACAAAAATAGATGGACAGGGATTTTTTTACAAGAGCAGGTAGTGACAGGACAAGGAGGAATGGCTTCAAACTGAAGAGAGTAGGTTTGGGTTAGATATTCGGGGAAAGTTCTTTGCTGTGAAGGCAGTGAGGCCCTGGAACAGGTTGCCCAGAGAAGCTGTGGATGCTGGAGCCCCAGAAGTGTTCAAGGTCAGGCTGAATGGAGCTTGGAGCAACCTGGTTTAGCAGAAGGTGTCCCTAGCAGGGAGGTTGGAATGAAATGTTCTTTAAGGTCCCTTCAAGCCCAAGCAATTCTATGATTCAATGGTGTGCAGTTGGCAGCATTTCTCAAGATATTCTAGAAGACAGTGTCTCCACACTGTGTTCATTTGCAGAGTCATAATCTGGTTCATATAAAATCATTTTCTATATATCTCTCATGACTATGGCAGAAACTGGAACTACCTGACTGAGGAGGAAAAGGTGCCAGCCAGCCTACACTGTCAGACCTCCTTGGAATAACTTCTGATTTCACAGCCTCCAAGTATCTTATAAACCATATCCCTGAAGATTTTTTAATTAATCTTCTTTTAGGCAACAATTTTGATGTCTGCTCAGAGATTATATGGAATAGCTTACTCAAAGGGACTTCATAGCTCTCTAAAAAGAAATAAGAAATATGTTATCTATTTTAATCTTTAAAAATGTTATGCATGTAAAATTAGACAGGACCCTGAAACCTTTCTCAAGAGCTAAAAAATATTTGCTGCCTATGGGGCCCAGGAGATTCCCTGCTGTAATTTTGAATGCTGGGCAAGAAGATCTCATTGCAGTAATGATGGTGAGCACATCTAAATCATCCATTCCATGATTAACCAGCTGACAGCAAAACACATGATTATTCTGAATAGATCACTGAGACCACAGACAGATCTTATTTCTGCTGAATCAGGATGTGTAGTGAAAAATGTGCCTGCTAAGGTGTGTGTAACCAGTTTGCAAGATTGTATTTTCCAAGTTTGCTTATTGGGAATTTTTTTTTTGGAAGCTGCATCTCTGATTTCAAGAAGACACATGAGACTAGCAGGAGAGAGTTGCCCTCTACCTTCAGGTCCTTTGGCTCAGTGTGGCTGTGTTACATCACTGAGGAATTACCCACCTTAATTCTCTTCCTAGCACTGACCTGCAACACTGAGGAAAAATCCACCTCAAAGGAGATGCAGAGTCCACTAAAACAAATGGCTTTGATACCTCTCTGTCTGTACCCTGCAGAGTGGGCATCTTCACCTGTGCCATGTGAGGACAAAGTCTAACAATGCACAGGGGAAAATATAAAGGGAAAAAAAAAAAGGTAAAATAGTTTCATTTTCCCTCAGTCATGCCAGAAGGTCCTGCACAGTGGGGTCGATGACTTGCATTGTTCACTGGGGAGAAAAGTGGAGTTACAGCATGTAAAACATGCTGATTTCATAAGTAGCTGTGATTTGATAAAGAAAGGACACATCACAGATGTATTTGACAGAGTTGAGAGGAAAGGCTGTGTTTTTAAGCACAGCATTAATTTTTAAAGATAGAATCTATGTCTTGCAGATCTGCTAAGGAATTACAGACCCCTCTGGGCATCTCAGATAGTACCAGGCACCTAGGTTTAGTCATGTCTGTCATTAACTTTTTGCTTTAAATACTAAAAACAGGTAAATCAACTCAGCCTAACACAGATTTCTAAAGCAAATCAGGTAAATTCTCCCTTATGCCTCTTTTTCTCTCCCTGTAGTTACACGAGGGCTCACTTAACTGTATTTATCCACAACATCCTGAGGCAAAGGTAAATCCCTAACTCCAGTTCAGAACTATCCCACCAAACCAGCCATCTGAGCCCTAATGTCTGTCAACAAAGCTTTAAATCAAAACATATCTTCTGGAAATGTCTCTGAAACGCCATCTTAGCCCCACAGCAGCCTGAGGTTTCAGCAATGAGGATGCCTCAGTGCCTGTTTAGCTGCTGAATGTTCCCAGGGCTGCAATCCCTATGGCACAGACACCCTTGGACACGCTTAGTGTCCTATATCCATCATAGGCAGAAAAATTTATATTCTGGATTCTTTGTTTGGAGCCTTTGGGTTATTTAATAATAACCTGAAACAGATATTCCCATTAGGTAGCAGGATAACTAATAGATATTCACTGGAGCATCCAGTCCATGCTGCAGGGCACACAGTTGGGCTGGTAAACATTTCTACAGGTTGTAGACTCCATTTCAGCCTGTTACTCTACATTACCAGTGCTGGAGGGTAATAGCAATGGTATAAATTCAAAGAGCAGGGTTAAGTAATAAAAAAAACTCTTTAAATAACTGAAATAAGCTTAGAACTACAAACTTCTTACTGCCTATTCATGCCTGACCAATTTGGTGACCTTCTATGACAGGGCTGCAGTGTTGGTGGATGGGCCAGAGTGACTGACATCATCCACCTGGACTTCTGCAGAGTATTTGACACTGTCCCACACAACATTCTTGTCTCCATATTTCACATGCATGGGTTTGTTGGATGGAGCACTTGGTGGGTAAAGAACTGTCTGGATGATGCACACAAAGGGTGGTGGCCAACAGCAAATCTTCCACATGGAAACCAAGGATAGGAGGAGCCCCTCAGGGGTCACTGCTGGGGCTGATTTTGTTCAACAGCTTTATCAGAGACATGGACAGTGGGGTGGAGGCACCCTCAGCCAATTCACTCACCACACCAAGCTCTGGGGTGCAGCCACAGGCTGGAGGGAAGGGAAGGATGCAGAGGGACCTGGACAGGCTGGAGAGGTAGGACTGTGCAAACCTCATGAGGTTCAACCAAGCAAAATACAAGGTCCTGCACCTGGGTCATGGCAATCCTGGACACATCCACAGGTTGGGTGGAGAAGTGATTCAGAGCAGCCCTGAGGAGGAGAACTTAGGGGTCATGGCTGATGAAAAAACAACAGAATCCTGAGCAGCATCCAAAGGACTGTGGCCATCAGGTCAAAAGAGTTGATTCTTCCCCTCTACTATGCTTCTGTGAGATCCCACCTGGAGTGCTGAGCACAGTTCCTGTGCTCCCAACATAAGAAGGTCATGGAACAGTTGGAGCAAGTCTAGAGAAGGTCACAAAGTTGACAAGAGAACTGGAGCACCTCTCCCATAAAGACAGGCTAAGAAAGTTGGGGCTGTTCAGCCTGAAGAAAAGGTTGTGTGGAGAATCCAAAACAATCTTCCACTACATGAAGAGGGCCTGGAAGGAGAGGAACTCTTTGTCAGGAGCTGTAGTGACAGGACAATGAGTAATGGGTATAAAGAGAGCAAATCTAGGTTAGATATTAGTAAGAAATGCTTTGCTGTGAGGGTGGTGAGACACTGGACCAGGGAGGTTGTGGATGCCCCAACCCTGGCAGTGTTCAAAGCCAGGTTGGAAAAGGACTTGAGGAGCCTGGCTTAGTGGGAGGGGTTGGGACCAGATGATCTTTAAGACCCTTTCCAACCTGTTAACACTCAATGATTCTGTGACTCCTCTGACACATAAAACCTCACATGATGAGGCACAAGCTTGTGATTTAAACACACACACAGAGCAAGGAAGTGAGAGTGTCTCATGTCAAGGAAAGACCGTAACCCTCAGCTTCCACCTGGAGCACACAGGTGGCTGTGGGCAGAGATCTCATCCTGTCTGAAACAGCTTTCCTGGAGCTCTGGGACACAGCTTGTGCAGGAAACCTCTGTGGAAGCTCGTGGTGGAGGCGTAACACGTCACACCATGGCTGGGGAGGAGAAGGAAGGGCTAAATATGTGCTCCAGACAAGATACATGGCAGCTTTGTAGGTAATGGACAGAGAAAGTTCAGCTTTTCCTTTAGTGAACTGAGAAGCTGAATCTACCTTTTGATTGCAACACCATTTCCAGGGGCTGTTTCTCTCTACTTTTTAATTTCAGGAAAGGGTAAGATCCAAAGGGAAATCTGACACAGAAAAGCAAACAGAACTCTCAGTCTTGAGGCTTTTGATTACTTCTGGATCCTCTGTGTGCTCTAGGAGCATTCAGATAGCAAGGCTCAGGAAGCAAATGCACCATATTGTTATAGCAGGATTTGAAATGTTCTAATGTTAATTACACAGCCTCATATAATCCAGTTTCATGCTATGCAACAGAGAAGCAGTTAAGCAAAGGAAGGAGAAAAACAGGGGAAGGGATCAAAAGATGCCTTTCACACAGCTATTTGAGAAAAATATAACTACAAGTTTCAAGTAAAATATATCAATATTTATTTTGATGCAGCTGGTGACAGTCAGATCTCCATCACCCATGCCCCATCACTGGAAGCATTCAAAGGCAGATTGAAGGGGCTTTGGGCAACTTGATCCAGTGGAATTAGTTGCTTTCCATGGCAAGAAGTTTGGAACTAGATGATCTCCAAACCATTTTATTATTCTAATAAATATAGCAGATTCTTAGGGAGTTCCACAGTATAACGGTGTTTTTAAAATAATGCAGGTTTTTTTGTTTTGTTTTCTTTTAGACCATGCAGAATTTAAAATCATGTGGGATTTTCACATATCTTACTGAAGAATTAAAGGTAAAGTCTACAGTACTAGAAAAAGTATAATTTATCATTTTAATAAGTACGCATTTCGCACAAAACCCACACAGTACAATACAAAAATGATCATAAAGACTTGGCTTGTTTCAATAGTTTCATCCAAGAAGAGCTTATACCTCTCCTTGCAAGTCTTTGTACTTACCCTGTCCTCAAGCCACAGAGTCTCATTCAGCTGCCATCCATTCAATATTTTGTTCGTTCTACCACTTGGTTTTAGTCCAGCATTTTGTTACAGCCTGCCAGGCAAACAGCCTTGCTTTAAGTATCAAAAACCTTTTACCACCAGTGCTTCCCTTACCTGGAAGGCAGTGGGAAACCCCAGATTACAGTCCTCTCATTCAGAGCTCTGGATGATTGCATACTGGATAGAAAACAGAGAGCAAATAAGCACAATTCAAATGTTTAACATGATGCAAACATTTGATAGGACTTGAAAGAACTACTGCAGTATTAGAAGTTCAAAACAACAACAACAACAACAACAAAAATAAAACCCAAAAAACACAGCTAAAAGAAGGATTTTGTGAATAACACAGCCGAGGCCCAAAACATCATTTTGCAGGCAGCCTTAGGAGCTGCAGAGCACTGCTCACTACTGCAGTACCTCACAGAATCACAATCAATATTTTTCTAAATGCTCCTATTGAAAAAGGGCTGCCACTGCCATCTATTTTGGGCATGGAAAACAAGTCCTGGACTTTTTCAGAGGCACCCACACAAGCAGCTGAGATTTTTCTAGTGGTCAATGCTGAACTCCCTGAACATTGGAACAGGATGGCCAGAGAGTTGTGGAGTCTCCATCACTGGAAATACTCAAAACTTGACGGAATATTTTTCCTCTGTATCCTGCTCTAGCTGATCCTGCCTTGGGCAGGGCCAGGGATGATATGACCTCAAGAAGTGATTTCTGACATCAACCATTCTATGAAATGATGAACAAGTCCCATTCCCCACTGCTCCCAGCATGCATCCCAGAGATTCCTGATCTCTGCCCCCTTGTTCAATAACTTCTAACCTCTTCCTTGGTTTTATACACAACCTCCTTTTTCTTCCACTCACAAATCTATTGTCATACACCTTTAGCCACACCTTAGACTCCTCCATCTCAGTCAACCTACAGTATCCTAAGCCTAAATCACCTGGTCTCTTCCTAGGACCCTTGTTACCTCCTAGACTTCCCTCTGCCAATTTTTGCATCATAAGTTCCTCCCCTATTTAGTTTGGGCACAGTGCAAGCTTTCCTCTCCCCTTGAGTGGTGCTCTCCCACCTTGTCTCCCACCTGGCCTAATCTACATCATCACAGAAAAAGAAGGAAACTTGCAGAGAATTATGTTTTGACACAGACTGGGAAACATCCAGTACATTCAACATGTCAGAGGAACTTGGCTGTTTATGTCTAGCTGCTGCAGAGCACCCAAAAACTGTGTTTATTCAAAGGTTTATGGGCTGTCTCATTATAGAAGCTCTGAGAGATGGACACAACAGAAAGACAATTTCTTTTCTCTTTGGAGTATCTGCTCCTAAGCACATAAGTACAATCTTCCAAAGAAGAGCAGATGACCCATTTCTAATGCAGGCAAAACTGATTATTTCTCCTAGATTCCTCTATGGAAATATCTAAACTATTTTGGCTGCAGTTTTCACAAATTAATTCAGTCCAAGGAAAATGTCCCTGCATAAAATGTTTCAGCCCGAGCAATTAAGATACAGCAAAATGATAAGCAATAAAAGCTAGAGTGTTACTACAAGAAATGCTGGACAACCTTAACAACACTCACTGGTATCACTCCCACCTAAAATACATATTAATTCACTAAAAAGCCAGATGGGCTTGTTTGTTTAAGACGTTTCCCTAGAGGTTTTCAGGTTTTTTTTTTATATATATGTCTTTTATAATGCAAAGTACCAGCTGGCAGGCAGTACTAGTAGTACCTAACTACTAACTGGAGTTTGCATATAAAGATTATTTTAAAATATCTGAACCAAAGATTATTTTTAAATATCTGAACCAAACACTTGTCTAGCACTGCTTACAATAAGCACAAAGCTTCAGCCTTGCAGGGAGAGGAGAAACATCCATCCTCATTTGTGCCTAGGTAAACCATGGTACAAAAAAGCTAAATATGCTTGAGGAAGGGTATATTATAGGTGGGAAAAGGACAGGGGAGCAGGTTTCTGACTCCAAAATATTCTTGAATGCTACAAATTATGCAGCCATTTGATGGCAATTTGTTGGCAAATCCCAAGTGAGTGGCAAACCAGAACTTTGAGCAGTGAGGGAGGTTTCATGGTTGAGATTTGAACTCCTATCTAAAGCTGCTCTAAGTGCTGACCTATAATTTCCAACCACTGTTTTTCCTTCTAGGTCAACAACACCCCAAAGCCCATTTAAATGGGAAAGCAGAAACTGCTAGAGACATTTTCTATTCCCGGGGTCAAGGTTGAAGTGCACTGGTATGAAGGATAAGATGAGGGAAAAGTCAAGCTCTTAACAGTATTTTAAAGTAAAGGAAAAGCAAATTAAAAATTCATTATCCAGACTGATGAATACCACTTTTTACCACAGCTCTATAGACCTCATTACAACAAAACAGGATATTTTTCAGCATTCCTACCACCCTAGGTAATGATAGTGGTTGCTAATGGACACTTCTTTACCTCACATTCATATTTGCTTTTAGCAAAGAGGTCATTCATGAGAAGGAAGGATCTTAGTAAAGAAACTTTTGAGACATGTCTCCATTGCTTTGGGAAAAAATTCAGTCTTACTGACCTCTGAAATCCCACAGATTGTGGCTACATGGGACCAGTTCTCACCTGTCTTCTGGGTGGCTAGAAAAAGTTAATCAGAAGAAATTAACCAACCTGCTTTGTAGAGCTCATGCCTAAAAACCCTTTCCTGTTTGAATGAAAGGCAAGCAATATTATGAAATACACATGTTGTAACTTTAAAATCAGCTGAACATTAAGGATTTTCATTAAGGGGACTATGCCAGTTATATGATCCTCCTGGTTCTGTGGTAGCTCAAAGAAATGTGAAAGATACTACACTGGATAAAAAATCAAGGAACTCTGTCTTAGCACCTACGTAGACATCTGCTGCTCTTCTTGAAGTGTATTATTTATTTAAGAGACAGTGAGAACTACTACACATCTAAAGAGGTGAACAACAGGTGCAGAGCATAACTGCAGGACCCCAGAGGTTTGCCAAAGTTCACAGGTAAATAATTAAAAAAATATTTCCTCTTCTTAATGCCTCAGTGGAGCATATGACAACTGAAGTCAGTGACAACACAAGCCACCAAATGGTTTCACTCAATGGGGAGGACAGAGACTGAGTAGATGTGGAGTTGGGGCTGATCTGGGAGGATGACAATGGACTTACTGCATTCTCAGCTATGTAGGCACGTCTGTAACACTGAGATTGACAGATATGAATGAAAGATAGAAGGATTTGGGTGTTTGTGTTCAGTAGCTTCACAGCCGGAGGCTTGACAGGAACAGAGAGGGGTTTGATTTCCCGTGAACTGAATGAACCCCACCAGCAAAACTCATGTTCAGTGCTCAGTCAAGGCAGAATATCCTTCTACATACTCTTACCAAAAATATTAAGGAAAGATGTTATCCATCTCCAAAGGGAATAAAAGGAAATTTTTTTGTTGAGGATTTTGCCTGTAGGTTGCCCCTGTTATTCTTGAGGAAGAGCTGCAGAGCACTTTATATAATTTAGCATGGTCAGAGTCCAGGGAATGACTGCAAAGGCTGGGTGTACATGTGACAGAAAGAATTACATTTTCCTTTTCCTTCTCAGCTTTCTAGATCTGGGGGAAGGGAGGGGAAACATCTTTTGTTTCCCTTCTCCCATTCCACCCTAGCAGAAAAAATTCCCGCACACAGGCAGCAACCAAGCCTTGAACAGAGCCCAAACCCTGGGCACAGCTCCACCACCAGAGTGTAGTTTATGGTCTTCCCTGCCACCCAAGTGCTAAAAGAAAACTCCACGTGCACACACCACAGCCCACACAGACTATGAAGATGGGATCATGAGGCACTACCCACAGCAACATCATCTCAAAACATCCATAATATTGTTATTTATAGATCCAGCAACCAGTGAGAACTGCAAAACATGGCTCTTACAAACACTGCTGTGCCCTTAGAATCCCTGATTCAGTGCAGGGGACTGGGGAGTAAGGAACACTGGGGCTGATGGGCTGCAGAAAAGGCTCAGGGGTTCTTGCTGGACTGTGAGAGGGATGTGGGACTAGGCAGCAAACACAATGGGGCTCCAGGGCTGCTCCAACAGGACTACAGCCTATAGATAAAGGGAAGAGATTATCCCTCCCTGACTCAGTGCTCTTCAGAGCACACCTAAATACTGAACCCAGGTTTGGTCCCCCTACTACAAGGAGAATCTGGATAAAGGAGAGCATAGAGGACCACTGAGAAGAAGGGATCTGAAGAATTTTCCAAGTAAGGAGAGTGTGGAGGAGCAGTTTCTTCAGCCTGGCTAAGGCACTGCTTTGGATGGACTCTCACAGATCATCCAGAAGCTGGAAAAGGGTTCTTTATGGTGGTGCATGGCAGGGGAATCAGAAACAGGCACAAACTTAAATGAAAGCAATTCAAACCATTTTCCCCTGAGGACAGTCAAGCAGTGGAGCACAATGCCCACTGGGGTTTTGTGGTGCCCATCCTTGGAAATTTTTGAGACTGGACTGGATAAAGCTCTGAGCAATCATAGCTGGCCCCACAGCTGACTCTGCTTGGAGCAGGGAACTGAGCTAAAGACCCTCTGGATTTTTCTGTGATACCTGTCACTTGTCTCACTACAGAAGTCACTTCCCCAGGTTTCCAAACCTTCCCTTAGCAGCCTGCCTTGCACTCAGTCTGTGAAATGAAAAGCGAAGATTGCATGTTTGTGTACTCCTCAGTGACGACATCCTGGCTAACAGATTGGCACAGCAGGAACATGTCAGGCCAATAAAAAGGAAAAGGAAAGGAGGCTAAAGATAATAATGGAATTTATCAGAGCATTACATCACATTCTTTTTATTATCCTTTCTTCTCCAGTCACAAACACAGCAATAGCATTGACTTCATTACCCAGCTCTGAAATTAAATGGGGCAAGAGAGAGGCTCAATCTCTTCAACACAAAGGGAAAAGTAAACATTTCCCTCTGCCTTGAAAGCCTGCATGACCCAGTTCCCTGCCAACACCCAGATATGAGAGATATGAAAGAGAAAGGAGGGATAGATTGAGGTGAAAGCAGCAGAAGTTCTTCTCACAGCCTGTCTATTGAGAAGAGATGAACCCTTATCTGCTGTTTGTCCAGTTTTCACCACAGAGCACAGCCTTGTTTGCCCTTCTTGCATGGGACAAGGGATGGTAACAGCCCCTCTTTGTTAATTAGGTTTTAGCATCATCCTCTGCAATCTACAGAAACAACCCAAACCAGCACATGGTATTTGGATTTTAACAGGATCCTCAAGTTTGGGTGGCCACAGCACAGACCCACAGCAAGCACTGCCTGCTAGCAGAAATCAGAACCACTGCTGTGTCACTGGACACCTGTTGGGGAAACCCTTGAGAGATCAATCCAACCCTGCCTGTCTTGTTAGGAACAACAGGGGCTCCTCCAGGATCCCAGTCCTCAGAAGGCAGCTGTACCTTTCCCTTCCAGGCCAAAGCAGGTTCATTCATTGATGTGGCCAGGTATCACCGCCTGCATTTTTGTTTGAAATGGAGAAAAAAGCAAAACCATTTTAGCTCTGTTCTGTCACCAAGCACCATCACTACCCATTTCAGAGTGAACTTCAGTAAATCCTCTGCTGAGGTGTGGCTGTGACAAAAGGAACAGAGTCATGATGGGTGCAGAACAATGATGTGTCACCCACGGGAAGCTGGAAGTGACTCTGCTCAGGCAGGGATTGAAAGGGAAGCTTTGTCAGTACCGGCCCTGAACAGCAGAACTGTGTGATGTGGTCAGCCCTGCTGCAGGATCTTCACTGCAGCCCTGGGGAAAATAAAACCTGGCAGGGAATTCAGTCTTAGAAGAGTTCTCTCTCTCTCTCCTGTAGACACCTGGGGGTCTCCAACATGCCACTCCAAGGACACCCATTTGAGTTCATCTCCAGCCTACCTTCTGCAGCAGCCATGAAAAATATCAGACCTGAGCTAAGAATCATTTTGAGCTACTTCATCATAGGGAGACTGAATTCTGCCCTGGAGGCCTCCCCTTTTTCCAGGGGATTTTCCTGGAGACCAAAATCAGCGTTCAGCCCAGACCGTGACTCTGGCTGGGCAGGCTGCAGGCAAGGGGGCACTGAGGCACCCTTGGCTCCAAAGGGTCTCCCCTGGGAGAGAGGGAGCAGCCCTGCACATCCCAGCTTCCAGGAGGTGCTGATAGTCAATTAAATATTATTAAATATTATTTAAGTGCCAGAGTGGGAGACTCAGCTGAACACCTTGCTCCAAAACCAATACAGAAGTCCAGGTTTCCTCAATCCATATGTTTTAATGACCTACAATTGCATATTATTACATTATTAGACACACACACACATATATATATATATATTCACATATACAACCACAAATACATTCTTTCTTTAAATATACTGAATTTATACAAATGCACACAGACATTAAATATGTGAGTATACTTGCACACATTATGAATTAGTCTATAATCACGTATTGACAGGATATTTATATGTGTGTGTGTGTGCTTTTGCAATATAACTTTAGGTATTACAGAACTAATCCAGTTACAGAGGTTTAATGCACATTTAGCATAAATAAGGTTCAATCCAGGTTCCTAGAATAACTTAATATTTTTTTAATGTAAAACCTCTATTTCTCCTGAATTTGAAACTTAAAAAATATTTTGAGACGATGACTAATACAATGCTGGCTCTAAGGATTAAGCTCAGTTTAAAAAAATAATAATTGTTTTCTAAAATATTTTCATATTTGTATTTTTCAAGCTCTAAATTACCATAAATTAACATTTTCAACTACCTCCGAACATTCCAATGAAGGTTCAACAAATCTGTTTCAATCACAAGGACAATGATCTCTGATTATATCAATCTTTCCAGTTTCACAGACTTGCACAGACTTTGTCAGCTTCTAAAAACAACTAAGAAATTTGAGATAAGATTGGAGATGAGATTGATTACTTATTTGTCTTCCTGTTTCTCTAATATGACAAATCAATTAAACAAACTGAATCTTTCGAACTCATATGGTGAAGGACAATAGAAAGATTTTTTTCCACTAACTCAACCACTTTGCCTTTTTTTTTATTCACTTCTCATGCTCAAAAAGCTCCTTGGATGTGAGCACACATCAGAGGAAAAGGAGTCCTGAACACTAGAGGGCACATAAGAAACAAACCATCAAGTTTATCCCTCATCATTCAGCCCCTGAAATAAAAATTTTCTTCTAGTAATTTTTGCCCTTTATTTTTTTTCATTCCACAAGCAACTTGTGATTATTTTCACTTTAAATATCTGTGCCAATGTTCAAAATTGTACAGCACTTTATTTTCTCCTTACCATTTCTTGAGAAGCAAAAAGGAAACTTCATGAAAAGAAAAATCACATTGAGACTTCAAGATTGAAGAGCTGTTACTGCAAGCACTGGGAAATAACCCATGGCAATAATAAATTCACTATATAGAGAGTGATCTCTAGAGCAAACCAAACTGGCACATACTGGTGGTACAAGCATATCTGAGTTACAGTGACCAGCATCCAGGGCTACATCTTTGCACATTAAAAATGAGATCCACATTAAAAATGAGATTCACTTGCTTGGCTCTCATTTCTTTGCACTTTTCCTCAGTCTTGTCCTTTGTTTCTTCCACCCCTGTAAACATTCTGTGCAATTACATGTCCCCCCTCCCATAACCCCACACACTGAATTTCCTGCATTCAGGTGAAAAAGATGAGATCTCTATCACTTCCAGCCATTGGCAGGCTCTGGTGGAGAGGCAGAGCTCACACCACAGCAGAAGTGACACACACATTTACAAATGTAAGAGGGATCATCACAGAATCATAAAATAATAGAAGGGCTTGGATTGGAAGGGCTCTTAAAGATCATCTAGTTTCCAAACCCCTGCCATGGGCAGGGACACCTGCCACTATCCCAGCTTGCTCAAAGCTCCACCCAGCCTTACCTTGAACACTTCCAAGGATGGAACATCCACAGCTTCTCCAGGTAACCTGTGCCAGGGCCTCAATATCCTCACAGAAAAGAATTTCTTCCTAATGGCTAATCCAAATCTCTCCTCTTTTAGTATAAAAACATTCCCTCTTGTCCTATCACTATCTGCTCATGTGAAAAATCTTTATTTATTTATTTTATAAGCCTCCATCCCTCTGATCATCACCCCTCATGCTGCCAGGAACAACCACTCTCTAAAAATTTGAGACAATTCACCTCCCATCTCAGGACAGCTTGAGGGAAAGCTTTTTTAAAAAGTCAGCCATGGCCTTACATAAACCTCTGAATCACACCTGGGATGAAGCAATCCTGCTTAACTCCTTTGCACATCCTTAGCATGTCTCTTCTCACCACCAGGAGCCTGGCAGCCGCTGTAATTCAGAGGGATGCTTCAGAACTATTTACAAACACACCTCCTTGTGCAGCACTGCTCTTTCAGCATAAATGCAAATACAGCCTCTGCAGTACCTCACACACACAACATTTACTGCTATGCAGATCATGCCTAGATGTCTTGGGAAGCTGCCTTCTCCTAAATGCTGAAATAAAAACCAAATCTGCTATTCTACAAGACATTTTTTTCCTGACAAGCCTCAGTCTAGGGTCATCCAGAATGTAACTTGCAGACTTTTGTTTCCCCCTTGGCAGGGCAAACAAAAATAGCCAGGCTCTGCTGCCTGAGTATATAGACAGAGATATGCAGCTGCATTAGTGGGGCTAAAGCCTGAACTGATACACCTCAGGGGCTCTCAGGATTTACTAATTTGGGGCGCAGACACGTTATACAGCCTCTGGCTCAGAGTGGGCTCCCCCAGGCATGCAGGAATGCACACCACAGCCTTGGTGCCTCCTGTCTCCTGGACAGCCAAGACACTTCTCTCAACCATAAAAAATGGACCTTGAGATCCTGAAAAAAAATCCCTTTGAGAAACCTCAAAAGAACCAGATAATACAGCCATTCCTGCTAACGGGCCAAACACCCACCCAGCTGCACAATCACTCCCCCTCCCCAGAGGTACAAGGAGGGAAAGTGTGATGGGAAAGCTCAGGAACTGAGGTAAAGACAGGGAGATCATTTACCAGTTCTGTCATGGGCTAAACAGGATTATACAGAGAAAAATAATTTCATTTACTCACAATTAAAATATATCCTGGTACTGAGAAAGAAAGAAAGCACAAAAAGAAAGAAGCACAAAAAACACCTTCTACCCAGCTTTTCTCCAGACCCCCCTTCCCCACTTCACTCTGACTCCTTTTCCCTGACAGGGTGGGGATGGGGCAGTGGTTGGTCCCTCCCAGCCTGGATCTCTGGGCTGCTCCTCCCTCCTCTCCTATCCCTCTGCTCCAGGTCAGGCCTTTCCCCAGGCTGCAGCAGGACTGATGCTCCTGCTGGGGCTCTCGAGGCTGTGAATCTGCTGTGACATTTGACATCATTGTGACATGTCTGTGTGCAAAACAAGAACTCCATCCCATGACCTGAATGCAAAGGATGCTAAATCATGTACTGGTAAGGACAAAACTGCATCCCCAGAGATGAGATAAACAACAATTTGTGTCTTCAAAGTTAACTTATCTCCTTAGCGGTCTCCCTTGTAACCACATTCCAATGGGCTGTGCCTCACCTTTGGTCATCCCTAAGCAGCTCCATTTCTGTGCTTGTGAGAGCTCAGCCCATGAGTGAGTTGCCCACAGCACAATCTAAGATATAAAGCTATTAGAGAGTGTCTAAAGGAGGGCTATGATGGTGAAGGATCTCATGAAATGTGGCTGAGGTCACTCGGCTTGTTCAGCCTGGAGGAGACTGAGGGGAGACCTCTGAGCACCCTAAAGGTTCCTCACAAAGAGAAGCAGAGGGACAGACACTGATCTCTCCTTGCTGGTGAGGAGGGACAGGACCTGAGGGGCTGGCAGTGAAGCTGTGTCAGGTTTAGGCTGGACATTAGTTAAAGGTTCTTCACCCAGAGGGTGGCTGGGCACTGAAAGCTCCCCAGGAGAGCGGTCACAGCCCCAAGCCTGACAGAGTTCAAGTACTTGGACAACACATTCAGACATTTGGGGTGATTCTTGAGGCTGCCCTGCACAGGGCCATAATTTGGACTCAATGATCCTTGTGGGTCCCTTTGAACTCAAGAAATTCTCTGAAGTTATGGACACAGTACAGGTACAAATGGCAAAGCATTCTGAATTTGGTCATAGAGGTAAGGAATTACCCATCCTGCTGTAAAAAAATGCCTGGTTGCAGCATCAGATGGAGTTGTGTTTAGCATTTCTAATCACCTGTTTTCAAGAGAAAAGCAGGGAAATGGAAGGAGGAGCTAAAAAGGTGACTGTGATCATTGTGGACAAGGATGCACAAAAAGCTCAGCTTGGCATAAGAGTGTAAAGGTTGTGGGAGGATGTGGTGACTCATACTTGTAAAGGCTGAATGTCAAGATAGGAGAAGAGTTAGCTAATTCTAAGTATGACACTGGCACAAGATCAGTGGGATATGTAACGTTCAAAAACAGGCTGGAAAATTACAAGATGATTTCTAGCAATCCAGGAATGGTGATTTTGCCCAGGCAAGATTGATAAGGTTTGTCATGGACTGAAGAAAGAAAAAAATTGCTTCTCTTTATGCAACTTGACTTGGTCTTCTTCCGCAGATCTCAGAGGTGATTTGTTAGATTGAATTTCTACCCCTGCAGGAGGGTAGGATAAGTGCTCACAGCAATGTCTCCTCCTTCCTGAGGAATCATATCATAGCAGCTCTAGGTTTCACACTGGGAGGTAGGAAGGTTAGTATTATTTATCAGGCATCAAATTATCCCAGTGATTATGCTAAAAATGGGTTTGTTTTGGAATGGGTGTCAGCAAACTTAAGGGAATTTTATGCCTCTAGCCAAGACCTGGTATAATTTGTTTTTTAGATATCACTCTCAGCAGGTCTTTTAAGCAGCAATTTGGCACTTAATTCCCATTTATTTAAATGGAACTGAGGCAACAAAACACCTCAGTAAAACTGGCCTCAATTTCTATTTTTTTTCATATTTAAATCCCTGGTCAACAAATATAACATAGACAATCTATGCTGCTGCTCTTTGGCCTTTCTCTAGACTCAGGTTTGAGCTCTGTGGTTCACTGAAGACACCTCAGTCAAAGTATGTGCTTGCACTTTATTGTGAGATAAATAACAACAGGAGCTGGGAATGCACGAGTAATTCACATGTGTCAGCAGGTGAATCCTCCACCCTGTTTAATAAAAGAACATTCTGCAAAAGTACCCCTGGAACTCTGCAAGAAACTATGTGGAGGGGAGAAGATAAATCCCAGCACATTCATTTGTCCTGGTTTTTTAACACTCAAGCAAATCTCGCCCATCTATTAATTTTGCATGCATTATGCACTTGGGCTAAGTGCTAACTGCACATTTGTACTTACCTAGAAGAAAAGAGGTCAATGTTAGAAGTGTCCTGGATGGCAAACTGACTTGCTTTAAACTTAATCAAATAGTGAAAGAATTAGAAGTGATAGTGAACCTACAAGAAAGCAAGGAAATGTTACGAAATTGGGCCCACTTGTATAAATGGATCTGAAATTCCTGCTTCTTTAACATTTCAGGTCTCATCTGTTGAATAATACATTGTCTATTGGACAATTTAAATTAGAACATGGAGCTGAATGTTCCATATTAAATATTAAGTGTATAGCAAGGAAAACAGTTGAGTTCCTTGTGGGCATACAACTTTGGGCTCAGTGGTTCAGAGGAAAGGAGGAGGGCAGAGTCCCATGTGGGGAACCCTGGTGGAAAATAAGGAAGGAAGCAAAGGGAAGATTTCTGTGACTGGCAGGCTTTTTTCTGCAATTTTAATGAATCTATATTGATGTGTGTCATAAAAATATGATGTAACTAAATCTCCTCACAGCTCTCCAGTCTACAGAATATTTTTCATGGAACAGTTCCTTTAGCAGCAAAAGGAGTTGTAAGAGACTGATAAATCACATCAGTCATGCTGGTTGCATAATGTTAGAGTGTAGTGCAGTATTTTTCATTCTTGTCATTATTTATTTAATGTTTTCAATGGGGGAAAAAAGGTCTTTTTATGCTCTATTATCCCTTGAAATGCAGACCTTCACAAAGTTGAAAGGATTTTGACACGACAAACTAAACAGAATTGATGCAATTATTTTGATACAAAAATTTATTTGACTACATTACCCTCCTCTGACCCCCTAAAGGAGCCACAGCAGTAGAAGATGTTCAAGAACACAGTGAACTTTGAAAATTTGTGAACTACTCAAAACAGTCAAAGAAACTGGACAGCATATGATGTACTACAAAGCAGGGACATCTTATTTAACTGAACAGCTAAAAAAAGGAGATGGTTGAATGACAAACCCACATCACGCCTATAAATGAGAATTTTGGGAACTTCTTGTAAAGATTGGGCCTTTAAATATTTTTGATCAGTGTTTAATTGCTTAACAGTGCACAGAGCACCTGGTGTGGTCTAGTTGGACAAATTCAATTATTTATTCTGGGCACTCTGGTGATCTAAACTGGAAAAAGTTGACTAATACCTAGAGACAGGTCAGAGATTCACTTTTCTAAGAACTGTTCATGGTAAATCTCATTTTCTTGTGAAATTGCAGTTGAAATTTCAGCTGACTTTAGAACCAAGCACAGGCTGTGTGACACTCAGCAGTTGTGCTAAAAAGTACAAGGATAAATTTCAACCTGAATTTTCTCAAGTGGAAACTTCCCTGCTTGCTTTGTATGAAATGTGTGACCTGCTGTCACACTGAGAGTGAACAGTGATGGATGTTTGTCTGGGCAGTGTGAGAAATAGGGCCCTCATTCTTTTATCTGAAGCAACTGTTCTTTCTTTCATAAACCTAATTACCATTCACTGTGGCGATGACTTTTATTGAATTATTTATCAAGATTTAGATGCTGGGAAAAGCTAAAACAACACTGCTACCATCCCTTTATGAATCCATTAAAAAGGGAGCATACACCTTGCTCTTCAGCAAAAACCGCACCCAGGATTTTTTTTTTTGTCCACAAGTTGAAATTAAACAATAAGGTATCAGAGAAATTAATTGTGCATCCAGAAATATACTTTCAACACACAGCACCTCTTATGTATTGTCTCCTCTTTATACTTTTCTAGAAAAAGGATATGGGTTTACTTGTACATTCTTCAGCTTGTAGCTGTGCTGTTTAAATGCTGTATGAACAGGAAAAGAAACTCCATGTCTCTCAAAAGCCATCTAGAGCAGTTTACACACTTCTTTTCTGCCCCACAGAATCCACACAGTACCAAACTCTGGGTGCCAGCTAATTGAACACCTGAGCCTTCTCATTCTTCATCGGTATTTTTATGAGGGTAACCCACATAGAAATAGAGGTGGGCCAGTAGGACTAAATCCAGCTAATTAGGAAAAAAACAAAAAACAAAAAACAAAACAAAACCCCCAAACAAACAAACAAAACAAAAACTTAGATCAAGTGTGCCAGGATTAATTCCCACCAAACAAGCAAGAGGTATTCACAAGTTACTTGATTATTTTCTTTTGATACAGACATGGGCAGATCTATTTAGAATGTAGCTCCTGAATGTGAGAACGACCGTGACAAAAAAGAATTGAGCATACTGTTATAAATAAAAAATCTGCCAATTTTTTGGGTGGGAAAAGAAGAATTGCAAAACCAGTTAAACCAGTTGCTAAAGTAAAGTTCTACCTGTTTGTTATTGTAATCACCGGCCATTCTCGTAAATTGCTCCTTTTGTATCAGTACGGCCCTTCCTGAGGCTAAGCTGTCCTTCTCCCCGGAAGGTGGGTGGAGGGGACGTGGGGGAGGGCGTCAGAGAAGATGCAAAACAGCCTCGAGACCAGCGTGCCATGAGAAGGAATCCTGCCAAATTTACCGAAAAGACCCCAGAAACAACGAGCAATACAGAATTAAGAAATAAGAGTGATGTCTGGATGTAAGGAACAGAGTGCCGAGCCTGCAGAGACGCTGAGAACCTTTACGGCCCCTCGCCCTAAGCTCAGAAGTCTTCAGATGAGGCCACGACGCTGGATGGCAGGCCCAGGAGCGGCAAAGCACGCGATAGAGGTATCTCAAACCTTACCTTTTAATGGACAAAGCTGCACATTCCTCCTCTTTCTCTGAATTACCGTGGGAGTCGAGCTTCCCAACCTTGAGCTGATTACTTTTAGTAAAGGCATTAAAAGGAGAAGAAGTATCCTGCCCTGTTTACTTCACATACAACCAGTCAGTTGTGATGGAGAGGCCGTTGCAACAGTTGAAAACATTTTATTAAGTGTTAGAAACCTGAGGTGTGCCTGAAATATTCTCTAAAAGCATTAGGGCTGGATGTGCAGTTGAAAACATTCAGTGGAAAACTTCAATTTCATGCTGACTTCGTTCATTTTTTTAACAGCTTCCTCCTCTAACATTGTATGAAGAGGAAGATTTTCTAGGCAGTAAACAAGACATTTGGAAAAGGGTTTAGTTTCAAGTATATTCTTATTTCCTGTGATTTGCTGAATCATGTGCAAACTCAGCTGGAAGCCTCAGGTTCTGCCCTCAGCTTCTGTGGGCAGGTTTGGGGCAAAGAGGGGCTCTGGGGGCAGCTGCTGAGAGGCTGCCAGAGGTTCCCCCTGTGTCCTACAGAGCCAAAGCCATCCAGGACCAAGGGATGACACACTTAAAACCCATAAGGAGGAAATTTGATCCATCTCACCTGATCTTTATCAGCCTTCTGTATGCCAAAGCAGGAGATTTAGGATCCACTTCAAAAAACTTAGCAGCAATTGAGCCTCTTGTTACTGAATTACTGAGTCTCTTGTTACCCATGCACAAACATTTCATCCCTTTCTAATTCCCTTTTGCTGCTGTTCTCAGGACTTTGCACATCCTAATCACAAATTTTGGGGAAAAAAACCCACATTTTTGTGGGCTGAATTCGAGCTCCTTACAGTTTAGTTTCAGTGACTGTGCTTAGTCCCAAATGTTCAGATACAGGGAAAACACAGAAGCTTTTGATCTACTTCCTCAAAAATACTGTTTGTATTTTTTTTAATAGTGTTAAAATTCATACTTTTGCTTCAAAAAAGACCTCTCATGGTACTTTATATTAGAGTCATCACCCTTCTTTGCACTCATCTGAGATCTAAAATATGCTTTTTGAGATAAGACATCAGTTCTACACATAGTATCTCAAATAAAATGCACTTTTTTTCTTAGAAGTCTCTAGCACACTCCATTTATATCATGATGTATTTTTCTGCTTTGCTGTTTAACTCTGCAGATGGCCAAACCAAAACTAATTGGGGCTTTTAGCTCAATGAAACTTATTCTGTAGCAATTAACACTGTGAATGTAGTCTCATTTTCCTCTCCAAATGATAACCATCCCACTCTGGACCAAGTGACTGTTTGAGATGTTTTTCAAGAAAGTAAAAGATATTTTTTATACTTTTATATACATATAAAAACTGATTTCCAATGTCCCCAACACCAACTGTGATTCCAGCCACAGTGGACATAAAAGGACACGTTAAAATTCAGCCTCCTTGAGAAAAAAAGTCTACCACTCTGAGTTCTACTTGTGTCTGCACATTCTCTCTGATACTCTTTATGCTTCCATAATCATATTATCTGGCTTTTGAAATACCTTCCCCCTTCTCTATGAAACCCTGAGCTATTGCAAAAGAAACCATGAATCTGCCACTCATCAATGGTGAATGTGAATAATGGAAGCCAAGGGAAGAAAAGAAGTGGATTTTCCCCCACATCTTGGCTTTTCTAATATCTTCCTTTTAGGCTTTGTATTTTGGACAGTGCCTTTAGACAGCACTGAGAGAAAGGTGGGAAGGAAAGGCCAACTGCCAGGAGTAGAGCACAAAATTAGTCTTGATTTCTGTTTGTATTTCCTCTTTGCATAGTTCTAAATTTGATCTTTTTAAATTTCTTTTCAACTATAAAATAGCAATAGTGCAGATGCAACAGAGATCCTTTTCGAGATGTTAGGGAGTTCATTTGTGGAAATGAAAAGAAACAGTGAGGAATTACTCAAAGTTACAAACTGAAATCAACACAGACACGATCTTCTCCAGAGTAAAGCAAAAGGTCCCCATCAACAACAAATTAAAGAAATCACTTTTTTTTTTTTTTTTGTATATTACTTTTTATATTTCAATGGCAAACTGAGGGAAGATTCCCAGTTGAACTGGACTTCTGGGATGTGCCAAAGATCTCTGCAGCAGGGCAGTAGCAATGAGTCTTACCCCATGCTCAGCAGAATTTTATCTGTGTGGGAAAAGACAAACCCTCCAACATGGTTGTAAGCCCATGAGAAGCAAAGTTAAGAGCCTTGGGAGGGATGGATATTTTTTGATGTAAGCCAGAAGAGCTAAATTGTAATTATGGAAGTCCTGCTACATAATTAGATAGAAACATGCCCTTCTCATCACCAAAAAGTACCAAGAGAAATTAATTTTCATATGAAAGAAAATGAAAATTTAATCTCTTCTGACTCTTTTTTTTTTTTTAATCATCAGTCCAATTAAATGGCAAATACATCCCTATTACAAGTATGGCCTGCAAGCCAGTCTGGAGGGTACACAGCACCACAGTTGTCCTAAGCCTTCAGGCACTGCAGAAAACAAAACTGGTCAGCAGTATGATCTTGCTAAAATGTAAAAGTTTTTCTTACCCACTTGTTAGATAATCTGGTTAAACACTAATGCGGATTCTCAGAACTCAAGTTTAAGGCCCCTGTTGTTGAAAGTTGCTAATATAGTCTGTGGTGGTGTTGGGATATTCAGGGCTGAGAGACAATAAATTAACACAGACAACTGGATGTCCTTGGGTATCAAATTTATGGGCAGAGAAAACAAGAATAAAATGTGAGATGAGGAGGAGGGAATGGAAAACTCCCTAAGGAACCTTCCAGACAACACTTTTCATCAGCTAATATGAAAAAAAAGATGCCACAAGTGAACACAAGGATGTATCCGAAGTGGAAGCTCACAAAAGCCACAGGGTATTGTCTGAAAGAAATGGGGAATTTCTGTGGACTCACACACCCCAGAAATTAAAGCAAAGATCTTCCATGTCCTGTGGACAGATATGAACAAAGGAGAAAATGGAAAAGGGGAACCAGGATATTTCAAGGTAGGCAAGGAAAGAGCCACCTTCCAGCCATGGGATGATGAACAGGAGAGAAGTCTGACTGTCTCTTTTCACCAGCATCTCCAGTGTTTGCTTCTCCGCTTTTATCACACCAGAACCTATAGTGGCAAGCATCATTCTTCATGTCTGCAGTTCCACCATCAGTAAAGATCAGAATTCCATTTCCTAAAGTTGCCATGAGAAGTTGTGGATGCCCCATCCCTGGAAATGCTCCAGGCCAGGCTGGAAAAGGCTCTGAGCAGCCTGTCCTATGGAAGGTTCCCTGTCCATTGCAGGGGAGTTGGAACAAATTGATCTTTAAGATCCCTTCCAGTGCAAGTCTTTCTATGATTTTAATGTTTTTAACTTCTCAGGTTCTCTGGGTTATTCACTTGCACCTCTACTTCACATAAGTATATTCAATTCCTATCTATATTTTACTATTATTTTCCAGAGATAAAATCCACACAAGTACAAATATTTGATTCAATACGAACCCTATGTGTGTTAGAGTTTGAGAGTTGTGTGGCAGAGAGGCAGATCAGGGAAATACCAAAGACAAAAAAATTAAGATGTTTTTAATTAGAAGTCTCAAAAGTTCCAAATAAAACTGGTAGAGGATATAATCTTAATTTTAAAATTCTCATTTAAAAATTCGTTTTCACAGTAGCAGAATGCAAACACTGCCACAATATTTTCCCCATGCCGTTTTCCCCCATTCTGTCTGCAAAACTATTTATCACTAATTGTGCTTCACATAGTCTCCTCATAAGGATTCTGAAATAATTTTAAGAGTGAAGACTTGCAATGATTTTGATCTTTCTTACAGAACTTGTGATTTCTGGAGCCGTGCTGTGAGAGCACAGAACCAAGCTTATCAAAAGGTCAGTGAGAGCTGGGTAAGCAAAGACCATCTGCAGCAGGGTCTCTGGTGCAGACAGTCTCCCAAACACACCAAGACTGATACATCTGCAATTCCATAAGAAGTAGACTGGCCAGTCTTCCCAGAGCAAATCTTTATGGAATAGCAAAGGAAAAGGAGGTGGGGAAAGGGGAAACTGCTGAAATTCACCTGTTATCAAAAGCTCTGCAGCAGCTGACTCCTAACTCATGGAGTTGTGAGAAACAACTGCTCCCTTTGAAAATTTAAAATGGTTTATTAAACCTTAACAAAAATACAACAAAGGACTACATAAGGAAAAAGTCACAGTGCTGGGAACCACTCTCGTGGACACCACATGGCCGGTTCCTCTTAAAGTTGGATGCTCAGTGTTTTATACCCCAGGGGGTTGCATCAGCCAGCCCTAGCCCTTCCCAAAGTCTGTCAGTCAGCTCTTCTTTGTCATTTATCAGTAGAAACTGTTTTCTTGTAACTTGATTGGAGGTCAGAGGTGTTGCCATGCCACCCCCCTAAGCACCAAGCTTTTCCATTCCCAACTGCCCAGGTAAGGGACACGTGCAGCCTTCTTTGTACCTGTCCTAGACAACCCCGGCTGTCTGATGGCAGCAATATGGGGCAGAAAGGGAACTATGGGGAGAACAGAGGACATCTAAACTACAATAACATAACCATACATCACTAAAGCTTTTCTTAATATTCACACAATAGTCATCCCTTAATTGCGAGATCCAATCATCTCATTATCCATCTGTAACAGAGTTCACCCTCGTGGAAACCTGTAAGTGCTTTCCTGAAAAGGTTTGCAACCCAGAGGACTGATTTTCGAATATCAAGCATAATCAGTTCTTCCAGCAGAGCCAGGACCAGGATCTTTGCCTGGGCTTATCTTTCCTGAGCTAAGTGACTCTACCCAGAGAACTGACTGCCTTTGTCCCAGATCCTTCTGCATTCTCCCCAAGTCAGCGCTAACGCCACTATCAGTTCAACACAACAGCAGCCAGAGATAAGGAAAACAAAGTGATTGTAAACATATTCCTATTACAAAAATGCGATTGTCCTGATCATCTCAGAGACAAAAGCTCCTTTTTCAGAGTAATGGCAAAGCATTTAACACTGCCAACTGCAGAGGAAAATGTTCAGTACAGCTCAGGCCACTGCTAAATTGCAAAATGCGCCTGTGGCAGCTTTGAACACAATCCATCTGGGAGAGTTCTGCCAGACAATGCACATGGGGTATAATAAAATAGCTATTAAACACTTTTTGAGTTGCATCCTCAACCCTTGAGCTCCTTTTTAAGGGACTTAATGCCACAACAGTGTCGTGCTTGAAAATACATTCAAAGAATGATGATGGATCTTTCACATAGGTATTTCAGCTGTCAGAGGGATGTTATTTGGGAAGGTCATCTTGGCTTTCTGTCTCTAAATTAGATCTTTACAAGGAATTCTTTGCAACCCCACCACCAGCAGTTTTAGTTTTTTCTTCTATAACATGTCTTGTTACAGTCTGGTTCCAATTGCTTTGAAAGAAATAGAAGTATCAAGGTATTTTTATTTTCCTGACATATAGAGCACTTCTATTGACTGATTAGAAGATCCTTGCCCTGAACCTAGTGCCCTGAACTCCATGACTTCTACACAATGTTTTGTGAAACCCAACATTTTTCTTTTCCTTTTGCATGCTCTCCCCAAATCAAATTGCTGTTGATTTAAACTGGTAGGAAAGAACAGTTATTGTAAAAGGCTGTGTTTGATTATATGGAAATTAGAGTGGTTGTTTGGTTTTTCCTGCTTTTAATTACAAGTCTCATGTTTGAAAACATTTAATGATTTTTTTTGTTTGTTTCCAGAATCTCTTCCAAACACATTTTTGTAAAAACTGAAAATCATAAAATACATTTAGAAACAGTTTTTCTGTATGTACTGCTTTATGTTAAATTAAGAGTGTGACAATACATGTCAACAACCCTAAAGATTCTGCTGAATTGTGGGCAAACTTCCCCCTAAAAGTTTGACCTCCTTTGCTTTCTTCATCACCACGGATTTATTAATTTCTCTGCCTGTGACACAAGGTTTAATCTTGCAAGGTCTTAAAATCAAATGCAAATATTTGGTTCCTTACATTTAGTCTCTATGTTGGCAGGTTAATTGCACAGGAATTTTGCTGTGTCTGCACACACCTAAAGCTCATACCCTGTTTCCCCTTATCAGTCTCTGACTAGGAGCAGCCTTTTCCCTGGTCTTGTGAGTGCAGTCCTGCCATGTTCATTGGCTGCCTGGAAAGAGATTTCAAAGGCCATTTTCCTGGCCTGCCATGGGTTTATTTTCTGTCCCAGTAACCCCTGACCTATCCTCCTTTGCCAAAACCACTTTGAACACTAAACTTTCACTTCACTTTGTGCAGTTTCCCCCTCATTCAGAGCAAGTGAGAATTACTAAACTTTTCAAATGTCGTTTTCTTATCTTGCCATTGAGTTCCTACCTTCAGGGAAACTTCCAGAGACATGCAGTGGTCTACCTTATTATTTTCCTTCAAATACCTCCTTTTCCGTCAAGTACTTCACAAACATTGCATGGTTTAGAAGAAAAAGAATGGACTCAACAACACCTGAATCCTGAAAGTAAGACTTGGAGAATTGCACGAAAATGGACTCTCAAATGAATATGGTGTAAAATTCTGCCATCTGCCCTTTGGAAAGAGTTGGGTTAAATATGTTGTGAACCTTTACAGCCCCATTGTTCATGG
The DNA here is from genome assembly GCF_901933205.1 of Camarhynchus parvulus. Taxonomy (NCBI): domain Eukaryota; kingdom Metazoa; phylum Chordata; class Aves; order Passeriformes; family Thraupidae; genus Camarhynchus; species Camarhynchus parvulus. The sequence goes on from NC_044572.1 coordinate 146,340,055, forward strand.
ATCAGAGGCTTCACATCTTCCCAACTTTTTTCCTTCCTAAGCAACAGAAACACAAGGGTAATCCACTTAGCTGTGAGAGTCTTTACACTAACAATTCATGTCACATGGGCTATTGTCACACTTTATGCTTTTCCAATTAACCTTGAAGTCCTTCCCTCCAAGGAAAATTTCTATGTTGCAGGACATAGAAAAACACCTGAATTTCTTGATAAATAGGAGTCATGTGAAGTAAGTGAGGCTGGCTCTCTAGAGAATTCCCTTTTAGTCATTTGAAAAACAAAAGAGGGAAAGGAAAGAGAAAAATTTAAGCCAAAAATTTCCAGAATGATGTTAAAAGCAAAGAAATGTGCAGTAGTATAACACACTTATCTTGTTTTAGTACCAAGTATGTCCAAACCCTGCCATTTTCAGGCACCCTGAAAGTTCAGTCTAAACTTTAGTAGGCATTCAACAGGAGATCAGTTTTCCATCACACTGGGAAAAGCTAACAAGGCCTGTTGTTTCTGGTTGGGCAATAAACCCTGGATGCAGAATCCCAGTCTCACACTTTCTCCTCTAAAATAATTTTGAGCATTGATTGCTAGAGAAAGAAAATAAGCTGTGGGGGGTTTTTAACATAAAAGCACAGTTATTGTTGTAATAAAGTCCTTCTGCGTCCAATGGAGCAGAGTAGGACAAACGAATGGATGCTCTCCCCATGGAATTTTCCAGGATTGCAAAGGTCATGTTGATCTGCAGTCAACACTTCCTACCATTTTACTCAAACATTGAATCAAAATGGAATTAAATCATGCATTTTCACTTCATCACCCACTGAATATACTTTCACATGCAGAATCCTTCCAAGTATATCACTGAGAGCCAGACACCATCTACCCCACACTGAGTCTATGCAATCAAGTCTCCATTGAAAACACAAATATAGAGCTGGCTGAGTGACTGATAGGCAAATTAGTTCCTGGGCTAAGCCCTGCATGATGGGCTTAGCAAACTGAGAGAGTATTTGATATCTTCTAGAAAACCAAGGAAAATAAAAATACAGGAAAAAAGAAAAATACATATAACTCTCAATTCAAGAATTACAGCTTCATACTACTCTTCAGTAAATACAGATGTCAGAAATAGAAGCTTACCTTGATGTCTTTGCCAGAAAAGGCAAGAAGCCATATTCATTTTTTTCAAAGACAAAGACTACAGCTTTTTTTTTTTTTTTTTTTTGCACAGATTCTTCACTGCTCTTTCACAGAGTTAAAGGCACATTCCAAACTCTTTGGCTTACTGAAGGTGTAGTGTTCTTAAAAATTATCAAGAAACAGATCTCCAAGAAACCCAGTCCCACAGCTGTAACACAACCTTCAGATATGTGCTGGTCTCATCTGTTCTCATTGAATTCACCCTCAATAACTTTGACTCATGTAAAGGCTGACAAAATCTTCCAGAGTCTGTTCCTGAGAGTGTACTGAATACAGAGCTATGGTTCATATATCACTAGTTTGAAAACTATAAATAATCAAGCAACACCTCCACCAGATACTTTTCAAAAACAGTTATGTCAGCGTTAGCAATTCAATTGAGCAAAGCAGATAGGAAATAGAGTAATTCAAATTCAAATTTACTGTGTGATTGGACAATCAGATGTTGGAACAGTTGAAGCATTGGTTTATTCAATATAGTAGAAACCTCTGAGGTCAGAAGAGACCAACATGATTCATCAGCTTCCTGTAGATTTGAAGTATCACCAACCTTAGATACTTAACTATCCTGTACTTTCTTCCTTTATGTACAGCTGGGGAGAGGAGACAAACTTGATAATGGCACATCCAACTCCTGCATCTGGATCATTGGCAGATATATTGAACAGGACTGGACCTAGGCTTGAACTCAGAGAAGCACCTCTGGTGTCCAGCCACCAGCCAGACGTAGCCACATCCACTGCAATCCTCTGAGCTCTGCCCTTCAGCCAATTCACCATGAACCCACTCATCCCACAGCTGGACAACTCATCCTCAAGGGTGCTGTGAGTCACAGTATCGAAAACTTCAGGAAAACCCAAAACCACCACCTTCCCTTCAACCACTTGGAGGGTGATTCTATCATAGAAATACATCAAATTAATTTAAAAGAAGTTTCCTTTTACGAATTCATGTTGACTGTGCCTGATGACTGTATTTAAATGCCTTTCAGCTGTACTCAGTATAATTTTCTCCATAATTTTTTATAGCAACTGAGGTTAGAAAAGCCCATCTGTAGTTCCCTAGGTCTTTCCTCATGCCTTTTTTTACATTGGAATAGTACTGGCAAGTGTCCAGTCAACAGGGACTCTCCAAACTCCCAAGATCTTTCGTAGATGAAAGAGACATCTCCTGCCAGAACATTTGCTAACTCTCTCAAAACTCTCTGAATCCCATCAGGCTCCATGGACTTGTGAACATTTAGCTGATACAGTTGGTCTCTTACAATTTCAGAGTCCACAAAGGAGCAGTCACTGGTCCACACTGGTGGAGCTCCAGCCTGGGGGAGCTCAGTAAGGAACAGTGGCCAAATGGGATGTGAAGGTTCCATTCTGCCTTTGCTGGTCTCTTGAGCATTTCATCTCATCCTGTGATGTGACAACAAACACTCAGGAAGTTTGATCAATTTAAAATGTACAAAAAACAACCCCAGAGACACACAAGCTAACAACACAGTATGGAAAAGAAGGTAAGGTTGGAAAAGGTGCAAGGCAGGTGGAAGACATCTCCATGCTAATGGAGTGAAACCAGCTTGTATGGATGCTTTTGTTTTGGAAACACAGGATCCCAAATTCCAGAGGCTTGAGTTTAGAAAGATGGTGAGAAGGAATAGAAGAGCTCTCAAGAGAATAAAAGTTAAGTAACTATTTAAAAATTCTCAAGAATGATATAATAATTAAAAATCTTTGAAATAAAATGGAGAAGGATTTTGGAGATGCTGATTTTGTTTCAGCCCATTTGATTATTTGATACTTTTCTTGAGGGCTCACCAAGATAAAAATCTCTTCCACTGGAATCAAGTTTTTCAGTCAAAAAAGCCATGGAGTCAATAAGATGTTACCACTACCTCCTTCTCACTCATAATATTTTGTTGGGAGTTTTTTCTAATGCTTTATATTTGTCAGAAAAATTAGAACATTCCCAGTTAAATATAAGTGGGAAATTAGCTCAGACCTACCTAAAACTTAGGTAAGGAACTGTCAAATTGGTAAAACTTGACAGAAAGGTATAATTCCATCTGATCTCACAAAAAACTAATCTGCTATTGCCACAGTTCCTTATCGATGAAGAAATTTTATCCCATCTTCCTTGGCATCTCTGGCCATGTAGGACACTAAATGAGAATGGAAAAGACAAAGCTTCACCAACCCTTGCTTTCTTGGCTTGCAGCTGAGTGGTGCTGGAGCCTCTTCCAGACTCTCCCTGTGATGGAAAAGATTTGTTTCTTCTTAGTCTTTACTATTTTCTAAAACAACCCAATGGGGAGAGCTAAGGGAACATCCCTCTCCTTTCTCACCACCAGCCTGGCCACCATTTGCCCTCCACTTCCAAGAAACAAAGAGGGGTGGGGAGGGGAACAGCATTAATAGATATTTTGCAGTATATAATTTCCTGTCCCTTAGGTAGACAACTCCTGGAAGTTGCCAAGATGTTGACTTAAAACACCTACAGCTCTAAAGATTTATTTTTCCATGAAAATCCCTCCTGGGTTGCAATAATCCAGGCTTTTATAGATTTCAGTTAGGAAATGTATTGTTTTACTTTGAGCAAAGAATTGGGGGTTTGGGGTTTTGGTTTGTAGCCTTCTGGGAGGAATTTTTCGAGGGCTTGGTTTGGTTTTTGGTTTTTTTGGTTTTTTTGTGGGATAGTGTTGAATTAGGACTGAACAGGGGCACTGGGCACTGCAGAGAAAGAATGAGTAATTTTGAGTGCACAAGTCTGCATGGTGTCAAAGTGAGATGAGTCCATTGAAGAGTAATGCACTGAGCACAGCAACAAATTGTGACTCAGGAAGTCTCTGAAGGGGAAAGTAGCAGAACAGTGGGAGAGAAATCCTAGGGAAGAACTTCATGAGGACACTCATCCCTTTTTATTTTCCCTTGGATATCCACTTCAAACCCAGGGCCAGAACCTTTGTTCTTGCACAATTTGACAATGAGGGTCTGGTGGATGGTTGATACTTCAACACGTTGAGTGAAAAACAGGGCTGATGCGCCTGCTGAAAAACTCTAGCTCTGAATGAACCATTCACAAAAGAGGATGGAACACTGAAGGCGCACTTGAACTTTCTCTTAGCCAACTGCTTGTGTAAAAAGGCTTTTTGGAATAAAGGGAGACAGCTCTTTCTGCTCTGTGACATCTTCCCTGATCTGATCCTCCAGGACCTAGAGCACTTTTGCCAGTGAGGAGGTAAAGCAGCTTTGCATTGTCAAACACAAGCAGGTTGGACAGTGCATTGTGGGGTCACTTTATTGTTATTACAACTGATAGAAAGGCGTGGACCCCTTTCCCAGGGTGTGGGTGATGCCCTGAAGATATCCCTAAGGGTCCTTGCTGAGCCATAAACAAACCTCATCTTTTTGCTGAGCCCAATGTCCCATTCCAATCCATCTACACGCTTGTATCCTCACAGCTCAGTAGGTAACTCTTTGCCACAAATTTATGTTTAGTCACTTTTTTAAAAGGAATTCTGTGCCTGAAGGGCTGTCTATCTTGGTAAGTAATACTAATTAATCTTTCTCTCTTTATACAAAATATTTTCCAGCCTTAGAGAGGAGTTTCCATAGCAGAGCCATAATATAAATGAAAGACCTCATTATGAAGATTACTTTTTGAATCACATAATCATTTAGGTTGGAAAAGATCTTTAAGATCATCGAGTCCAACTCTTGATCCTGAACTGCCAAGACCAGCATTAAACCATGTCCCCAAAGGCTTTACAAATGAAGACAGTTCATTTCTAGCTATGAAGTAGGACTGACTTTCTCTGTTCTGACACTAGACATTTTTGGGTTTCATAAATATTGCTTCACGTTTGATTTCTGAATGGGGGACAACCCATCCTCCATGAGAAATCAACCCCCTAAAGTTGAGTTTGAGCAAGCCCTTGGCAGTGCTTTTAGCTCTGAGTACTTTCTTTGAATATGAACACTTCAATATAATCTCTCTATTGCTACCTGGCTGAGCTTCAAGAGTGGGGCAGCCACTTAACAAATGAGATATTTCTAAAGAGAAAGAAAGAGGGAGCAAGAAATCAGTTATCAGAGACAGCTCTGCATTGCCTTGGGAATTAAAAAAACTAATGACCCCATAGCTGGAGCCAAAATACTTTATTGTCTTCTCCTATTATAAATTAGCCAAGCCAAATTCAGTCCAACTAATTACTATGCCAAGCACCTACAGCAGAATGTGCCTTATGAAGTTACTGGCAATGGAAGGTAATCAGTCACTCTGGAGCCTCACATGGGAGCTTGGAAATGGACATTGCAAAGCTTCCCTTCTACCACATCAGATTATGAACCCACAGATGTGGGCTAGCAGGCACGTCCATAGGTCCTGGCCAAAGTCTGGTGTCATCATGGGAGGGTTTTGAAGCAGAAGTGGGCTCAGCAAATGATGTGAGCTGCAAAATGATGTCAAGAATGCAGACAGTAATAAGCAGAGGAATCAGAGGAATCTTCACTGGTACTGCCTTTATAGACTCACTTAAGCTTTCATCCTGAATTGTCCCCTTTTTACCAACGTTTCCAAATATTGGTATTACTTAACCAGTTTATTCTTAGCCACCTGTTTGCAGTTTAGCAATTCTGCAGTGCTGCTGTCATTTTCCATTCTGTGACACATGAACTAACCACACCATCAATCTTGCATCAGCCAAAAACATGTTTGAAAGGCTCACCCCCTTTTGAGAAAGCCCAGCTACCTCTGCTTCAGCCTTTCTGAAATGGAATTGCCCCCAGAGTTTCTTTGCAATGGAGATCAGACACTGACTCTGCAGGAATGACATTCAAATAGAAATGCTTATTCCAACCTCACTGTGCACTCCAACCTTTCCTACAGAGTGAATTTTTCCATTAAAATTGTTGCAACCCCATTCAACAGACATTGACAGTCTACCTGTTAAAATAAGAATTTTCATATCATTCTAAAAATTTACCTTTTACTCCCATAAAATTTGACAAAGACAAATTTTAGTATTTTTCCCCAGGGCCTTAACTTTTCAGTACTTTTTAGAATCATATTTTTAGGTGCCAATTGTGTCAGTTTTGTCAAAATGTCTGCAAGAGGCAAGGGGGAGATGTGCAGAAAAAAAAGCAGACCTTTCCTGCTGACACCATCCCTTCAATCCATTTCTGTGAGTTCTCTTTGCTATCACAGAGCACTCACTAGGGAAACTCCTCTTGAGGAAGTGGACTTCTGTGGGTTCAGGAAAATTGAGGGGAAAATAAATTTCTGTAGTGACCTACACAGCCATGCAAACATGACAGTCTGGAGGTTAATGAGCTGCTGTAAGAGTCCCTCAAGACTGTGCTGGCCACAGTGTCCAGAACTCCAATTTCAGAAATAAACAACCATGTCTCACTCCTACTCTTGACCTCAGCAGAGAGATGAGGGTGAGAGGCACCAATTGCTGCTTCCTTCACCCCAGGACTTCCAGGACTGATCCCACAGCCTTCCCTTACCCCACCTGAATTTGCAAGCAATTCCCCATCCACACCCTTGCCCTCCATTTGAGGTTTCATAGTGACCCAGAGACAGAAATAAGCTGCACACTAATTAAATCCACATCTGCTACAGCAAATATTGCTGCTGCTAGCACTGCAGAGAAATGATATAAATGGACCCCAGGCCATAAGAGAGAAATTCACTTGATTTCCTTCCAGTGCTGCTGACTCAGAGCTGTCTCTCCTGCCCTTGATCTCTATCTCCTTGCCTTGCCCTCTTGACCTCATCACTCCAGGGTTTCTGACTTGCTCACTTTCAGCCTAATTCTCTTCTGCTTATTCAATGCCTGTTGTATTCATGCCTGTCTCCCAGGTACAGCAGGAACATCTCTTCAACCCCCATCTTTGAATACATGAGCCCTTCTTCCTACATTCAAACTTTGATGGCACAGCCCGTTTCGCATTTTTAATGTCCTCCATGTCCAGTGTCATTGGGTGAGATGTGTTAGTACATAAAAATAGGGACTTAATTGTAATTCTTGGTTTTTAATTGTTAGCACAAGCTTGCTGTGGTGTATTTAGAATGCCAATTATCAGCTTTTCAGGCAGGTTTAGGACAAGCACTGGCCAGGGACCATTCCCTGAAGGCAGTGTGAGCTGAGGGGAGGAGAGGAGGAGCAGCCCCTTGGCATTTGACCTCTGGGCTGGAGATCGATGCCTAAACTGTTTCATTTAGCAAAGCAGCAGCGCCCTTGCAGTCTAGGTTCTTCTGTTTCCATTGACAATCATCTTGATGGGTCCATTTGCTGGTGAATGGGTCCCATTTGCCCTGTTGTGACAATTCCTTGAGCTACTGCACTGGGCCATCATTCACTTGGTTTGTGTTGTCCTCTGCCTTCTTGTAGACATCACCACTGGTCATGTTCCTCCAGGATCCAGACTCCTTTCACCCCTTTAACATGTTTGGGCTGTCCTTTGATGACAAGCAATCACTCAGCATTTGTTTCTGTCTCCCAAACCTGCCAGTTCCCAAAAACTGAACCGGTCTTTGCTCAGTTTTGCTGTCACATCTCCATGGGACTATCCAGAAGCCAAATCTAACAAGAGGTGCATTTTTCATTCATGTCTGGCAGATTCAATGTGTGGCAAGATCAGAGAAATCAATTAAAATTTTCAGTAGAAATTCCCTACAAGATTGCATAAAAAACCTTTAAATGTGCCTTCTGACTATTTTTTCCAACCTTCTTTCATCATCACATCTCCATTTAAGGTGTGTATTGCAGCTTAGACAGAAACTGGGTAAAACAGTTATTGATTAGGATCAAAGGCATTTCTGTGCATGAAAATAACATTCATACATTAATAGCCTTTTCTTCCCTAATAATGTCTGTTAGTTATTCTTTTTCTTCCACAACCATGGTGGAATATCCTCTATGTTGCTTTCCGAGTGTCTGAGACATATGACTGTCTGAGGCAATCAGAAATTCTGATTATTTTGCAGTATCTGGCAACATGGACCTTCCACCTTAAGCATTTATCCAGGTGTTATCCATCACTGCAGTTACTGCAGGCTTTGCTTCTTTCTGGAGTTTTAAATCTCAACTGATTAGTTTTGGAATAATCATTTAGGTAAGAATCATCTCTCCTGCCCAAAGCTTAATATTTGTCACCTAAACTCTTTAATGGCCTTTATGGTCTTCCTTTTGCCTACATCACATCTTTATCTTCTTCCCCAAACTTTTGCTCCCATAGATCTGAGCCTGCCTTTCTTTCTTTTCTGTTCCATTCTGAATTATTCTCATGACATCCCATTCTGTTTCACCACAGGGAGCTTTCTGGGAGTGTATACCTATCTATCTTCTTCATTAAAATCACAAGACATTTTATGGAAACACACACTTGATAAACATTGTTACATTGTAAACTGAACCTGATTCTATTGAAAATCAAATCCAAACACACAGCACACTTGACAACTTTGTGTCAAAGAAAATCCATGTTTTATTTACAAATAAATATATGTTTATGTTTCTAAAGAGACACCCTGAAACTCACAGTATTTTGACCTTTAGAGAAGGGTCTACTCTGCATTAGCAACAAACTCACAAAAAGGAATTTGTTAGGCTCTTTTAAAATTGAAAACACAGGTTTTTATTTCTCCTATACTACGACTTCTATCAGAAGCTGAATGACCTAACTTTTCATGTTTTGTGCCTATTGGTTTTCATTCCATATTGTACTGGCAATTCAAATGATGCTGCAAGGATTTTTTGTGAAGATGAAGTTTTTTTTTGGGAAGAATGATTAAGATAAAGCTACCTTCTTTATTTGAACTGTTGAACTGTTTAATGATGCTCACTGTGTTTAGGGACAGAAATGAAAACAGCCTTCTGGTGCTGTTGTTTCAGAAAAGGAGGTTTGGTAGGTAATATACAGATTAATACACTCATATAATCTCAGAGGACTTAAATATTTTTTATTCTTCCTATCTCTGCTCTTGTCCTTCAAGGAAATGAAATTTTCCTCAATGATAAATTCACCATTAGGTTTACACTTTGCTGTTGTTTAATTATATTCAAACATTAATTAAAGAAGAGGTTAGTTATATTGGCACTAGTAACTGCTGAAGATATGTTAGCCTTAGTACTGCAGTAATTTCAGTTTCCTGATTATACTTCCAACAAATGGATTCTTCAATCCTAATACATATGTATAAGTCTCATTTTTAGAAAAGGTAAGCAATTATTCTATCAAAATTCAACTGCTCAATCTTTGCAAAACCTCTGCTCTTGTGCCCACATTTACTTCACCCTAGACATCCTACCTTGGAAGCAATATCGAAATAATAGCAACAAAACATGCTTTCTTTACCTGTGTGAGCAGCAGTCAGCATCATTATTACAATCATTCTTGGTAAAAAATGCTCTGGTGCCATGCAGCAATGGTGCTTGAGAGAGCTCAGATAAAATGAGCATGGATTTATGCACCAAGGTTAGCCTCATTCCTGGGAACACAGGGAACTGTTCATACCAAAACTAAACGCTGAAATTCCTTGTAGAACACTGCAGGATAGAGCATGGATTAGGGTACTCAATGGACTTCAACTGGAGACATGGATACATGGACTTGTGTAAAATTTCAACAGAGGGATCACCCTTTGGAAGTGCCAGGAAATCTGGATGCCTGCAGCACACAGCACCACCTGACCTGAGTGACCTTTTCCTAGGTTTTAAGCCATTCCAGCCATCTCTTATAAATACAATTATCCTCCAGGTTTTCTACCTATTTTCAATCTCTGTGGATGACAGTGGTACAGTAACATCTTCAGCAGGGACAACCTGTCAGGCACACACCCACCACTATTCTAATTTGGGTGTCATGAAGAGCTGCATAAAATGCTGTGCCTATTTTAGAGATGCACACTCCCCTCCACCCCTCCAAGATGCATCCATTCACCATGCCCAAGTTCCTGCTGTGATCCAGTCTTTTAATAGCCATACAGAACAAGTGAAGTCTGTCTAACACGGTGCTTCTTCTCTCCTCCGAATCACTGCTGCTCAGAAAGTACAACTTCTCATTTACAAGTTGCTTAAAACTTAGAAAAAACAGATAAATAAATAGGAATCATCAGGTTTCCTTGCTCCCCTGTGAGCAAGCCTTCTCCTCAGACAAGGAGTGACCCAGGGACAGGCGCAGCCATCCTGCAATGCTGCAAAGGGGCTGACACTGATGCAGTTGGATGTTCCCTTTGAACAAAACTTGGCTGCTGGCTGCATTCTGCTTTGAGACAGCACCAAGATGACAGCTCTGACAAGTGCCTTGAAATTCAGTGCCCATGGCCCTGCCCTTGCTGTGCTGCAGCCTGTAGCAAAGAATGGTGACAGTTCAAATGGCTGGCTGGCAGATACATTCACAATACATTAACATTTTGTTAGAATCCTGCCAAGTGTGTCTCTGGTCTCAGTGGGAACTAACCAACTGCTTCAGCTACATTTGGACAGGGCAGCTGCTTCATCAAAATATCCCATCTGTGAATGCTTTTGCAGGGTGCACCACATAGCAATAGCCTTTTTCCCCCTTTTCAGAATGTATCTTTCCTGTGAGAAAAGTCTGCTTTAATCTGCATTTGTCCAGTCTCTAACTATCTTTTCTCCTGTTCTCAACAAACAAAAATATCTCAATTTCACAAAGCCTAACACAGGTATCATAAACTCTGTTCAACAGTCCCAGGGCAGCTCCACCAAGCCCTGGTTCATGCCTGTATTCTGCCTCCAGGAGTGTGTGAGATTTCATTAATGGAAGGTCAAATTACCTTGACACACCTAAAGTCCAGCTGCCTCTTTGCACCCGAGCAGAACCTGTGAGACAGTCCCTGAATTAGCCAAAAGGTGAATTTCCTCACCTTGATTAGTTTCACAGAAGGTCTCTGTCTGCAGAGAGGCTCCTGCTTTCCTGCAGGGAGCTCCTGACACAGCTTCGGATGTGTGTGGTGTCAGACCAGGGCATGAGCAGGAAAGTATCAAGAATTTCAACGTTTAAGTGCATCCTCCTCACTCCTTTGGAAAAAACAGTGCAGTCTCAATGTATTTTAAATCATCACATCTCTAATCTGTTATGTAGAAATTCCACTTCCCATTTTACAGCTCTGGGTCCTCCATTCCTGTTAAGACTTGTTGACTCAGGGCAGCAATGAAAAAGTTTGAATTTTAGCTCAGCATGGTAGCTCTAAAGCTTTTGCCAACTCACCAGACTCGTTTAAAGCCACAAAATTTGGTATCCAATTCTGACATGCAGAAATAGGATTACAGGTATTGAAACATCTGTTTCCCACTGTGAAAATGGTGTTCCTTGGCATTGGAGCTCCTGCTTTGGAGCTGATACAGGCTGCTCTCTGGAAGCCAGGAGTCCCACTCTGACATCACTGTAGCAACCCTAATTCCAATCTCCATACCATGGGTATGGGAATAATTGTCCCTGCCCATGGCAGGGGGGTTGGAATTACACAATTTTTGAAGTCCCTTCCAATCCAAACCATTTTATGATGGTGTGGGCCCTGTTCCTCTTTAATTCATGCTACACTGGGTGTAGCTTTCTAGACTAAAATAGCCATGGGAACAGCCAAGAATCAGGCTCTAAGTTGCTGTTCCCATCAGGGTCCAGGGATCAAAATGAAGGTAAATAAAAAAAAAAAAAAGAAAAAGAAAAATAAGATAAGGGTGCAATTGGACCTGCTGTTTTGCCAGGCATCATATCTGCATGATTGCTTAACACGTTACAGTGTGAGCCCATTCTCACCTAATACATGTTGAACCAAAAACACAAAGAGGAAGAGGAGGGAGGCAGAGAATTCAGAGATCACCCTTCAGCTGGAGACAAGTGGTGTTTGTTTTTTACAGTATAATCTCAAAGAACAAATCAGATGTCATCTTAGGCAATCAATACAATAAATCCAAGTCAGCAAAGCAGCAGGGATTTATGCACACAGGTATCAGATCCATAGTATTTACTCCAAGTGTAAAGAGCATTTTAGATTGTTGTCAAGAAGACAGATGGTATAGGAGAAAGGAGCAAGTTGAACATTACCTTTTCAACTGGAAATCAGTCCTCAAGTCTGTAAGATCCAATTTCAAAGTGTTCTGAGTGAACAGAAACAGCTCAAATGGATCACAGAGTATACAGAAAACAGTCTATTAGCAAATCAGCAAATTGATTGTGGCAAGAATGGGCCATAAAGAGTGTACACACACAAAAGGTTAAAATAAATTAGAGTTCACTGACCAGATATCGTCTTCTCCACCTCCAACAGTAGCAGGTTGTAAATCTGTTCATAACCTATTCTTAAATACTGTAATGTAAAGAATCAGAATTATAGAATCATTGAATCCTAGTATGGCTTGGGTTAAAAGGGACTTTAAAGAGCATCCAGTTCCAAACTCCTGCCATGGGTAGGGACACTTTCTACTAGGCCAGGTTGCTCAGAGCCCCATCCACCTTGGCCTTGAACACTTCCAGGGATGAGGAATCTGCAGTTTTTCTGAGCAACCTGTGTGAGTGCCTCTCCACTCAGAGTACTATCTACTCTAAACCTACTCTTTTTCAGTTATCCAAAATCTGCTGCAGCTGGGAGGGCTAGTAGAAGATTTTTTAGAAACTTACCCATTTTAATTTATAAGTGTCTGTAGCCATGATATTTTCTGAAAAATCCTTTTGCTAGGGTTTTTTCTCCTGAGAAGCTGAGAAGCCTCAGAGGAAAAGAAAAACAATAATTCTGCTGTGGAATGCAACAGGTGCATCTATGATTGGTCCATGTTGGTTGTTTTTAATTAATGGCCAATCACAGTCCAGCTGTCTCAGACTCTTGGTCAGTCACAAGATTTTATTATCATTCCTTTTCTATTCCTTGCTAGCCTTCTGATGAAATCCTTTCTTCTATTCTTTTAGTATAGTTTTAATATAATATATATATCATAAAATAATAAATCAGCCTTCTGAAACATGGAGTCATATTCTCGTCTCTTCCCACGTTGGGACTGCCTGCAAACTTCCACAAGTGTCCAATTTTCCTTTTTTTTCCTGATGGCTCTGATTGCCCTTGGCTGAAGGACTCAGCTATTTGTGAACCAAGACCCAGCCTGGTAGAGAACAGCTGTATAACCCTGGTTCTGTGTTCCTAACAAAAGTGTTGTGAGGTGGTAGTTAGTATGTCCATCCTCGTGGTGAGAACATCCAAGAATTAAAACTATGAACAACCAGAAAGGTGAAAACAAAGACAGAAAAGTGGTAGCTAATTAGCTAGCAGTGCTAGCATTCAAGAGGGAAGAAGTATTGACACCAAAAAGGTATGAGGCCCTAATTAAAAAATCAGGCAATCAGAAGATGGCAGCAGCAGGGGCCAGGCTGTTCCAGGGAGCAGAGGAGACGAATCCTCCCCGCCTGATTGATGAGTGCCTGGCCAACAGGAGCACTGTGGTGAGCATATTAATGCTCAGGCTGCCAGCTCCTTAAACAGGTGTCTGCTGAGTACATGAGCCAGCAAAGAATTGCTGTGCACTCCTTCAGTGCCCACTAAACTTGTCAGAGTCAAATGTGCCACAGTCCACCAAGAAAATCATCCACACAACCAAGTTTTCACAGCAGGTCAAGAATCCCTCTCTCTGTGCCTTCTCCCGCCTGCAACCACCCTTTTCTGTGCTCTGACCAAGAGGTCAGCTAATTCTGGCTCTGAGGCAAACCAAAGGGAGGAATGAGTCAGGGCAGCAATGATTTCTGGATCACTGCTGCTGTATTTCCTCCTCCCATCACAGCTCCCATGCTCAGGTATAGTTTTAAAGGCACAAATCTTCCCTTGGCCTAAAGGATCACTGAGCAGTGAATAACATTCCTCGGTTCTGACATAGCTAGACACCCTCAAGCACCTTGCAGAAGAATTTAATGTTTTCTACTGGAGTAAAATCAAATTATTTGTTTGCTGCACCGCTCAAAAACCTGAGGGAAAAGGGGAAAAGAAAATCAGGCAGCTTTAGAAATATAATCACTGTGATGAAAACTGAAAGAAAGTAAAGCAACATGAGGAAATGTCTAAGTCAGAAAAAGAATCTAAAAAATAACATGGCCGAGAGGCATTGAGAGGTCAGATGGTTTGAACACTACTGTAACATTAGCAGTATTGAAACTAGGCTATCAAAAATTATAAAAAAACACACTTCTTTTTATCTTTGTACTGAAATAAAAGTGCTTAAGCCTGAAACAAAGAAAATAATCTTTTGAAATCAAGATCTATTGATTTCCACCTGGCTCTGGATTTATCTCCTTTCTCTAATTAACAGGCTGTGTCACTGGAAGAGAAGAACATTAATGGCACGAGACAACAGTGTCACCTCCTACTACAGAGTATATCTTGAAGGAAAAAATCAAAGCACTTGTTTAAAATAAATCAGCAGCCATGGCTGAGTTGGCTGTCTGCATGGCAGATATTTATTGCTTTTCACAATCCTTATAGAGGGATAATAATTGGCACCAACTGGTTAAAATAAATTAAGAAAGGTGCTTCCAGTGAAAGAAACAAATAATACCGTTCAGGTTTGGGGTTTTGTTTGTTTGGTTGGTTTTGGTTTGGTTTGTTTTTTTGGTTTTTTTTGGGTTAAAGTAGAAACAGTCTCTTGAGCAGAGAGAGCACAGTAAGAAGATGTTTAAATCACAGTCCTCAGCTGTGAATTCTACCGAGCCAACGCTAGTGTCAATTTAACAATATGTACTGCTATTTCATTTTTATTTCATTTCATGTTTCCTGTTATCCAGGAACCACACTATATAATTTAAAAGGGCCAGACATATGGAATCTCCTTTTCCAGGCACAGAGTGCCCAGCTGTGCTTGAACTCCAGTTAGAGACACTTCAGGCTTTATCCCACAGTCACCATGGCCACTGGAAACCACAAGGCACTGAAGGTTTTCTGCCATGAGGCTCAAATCCATGAGGACAAGCAGCACTTTGGGATACCTCCCAGCTCCCTCTCTTCCCAGAGGAGGCTCAGCATTCCCAAAAAGCTCAGATGTTTTTCAGTTTTGGCAAAAGTATCTCCTGCTGCAGGTACCATCTCCCAGCCTAGATTTGTTGGCAAGCACATCTTCAGTGCTGGGCACACAAACCTGGCAGACAGTTCAAATCAGCACTCATCCAAACATTCACATTTACCTTTAAAGTTTAGTGTCCTTGGATTATCAAAGACTGCATTCTTAACCTTTACAAGAGTTAACACAAGGATGCTGTCATCTGTTAAAAACGTATTTTTCATTGACACAGACTTAGTTTTTTGATGGGAATTGAGCGCAATATCAACAAATATGACAGAGTAGTAGCTAGTCTCAGGCTACATTTAAGAGAGAATTACAAAGTTTAGCAAAGGTCACAGATCTCCCACTGCAGGGATATGTGGTTTCCAAGATAAGACCAGCAGGAACAATGCAATCATCTATTCTTAGCTACTCCATGACGCTAGACCCTTTCTCTCAGTGCAGCAGGGAAAACCCTTTTTCTTTAATGTGCTCCTACCTCTGAATTCTTTAAACTGTCATTGAACTAGGTCAAATATTTTCTAAGAGATATGGTACTGACCCTATTTAAGATTGCATTTGGGCCAGCCAAGTCTGGCATTTCATACAAAGAGCTTTCTGAAAGAAATGTTCCTGATCTTTTCTTCTCAGCTTGTGTGGCAGTTTTCAGGAAGACTAAAGATCAGCACCTTCAAGTAATGGCATAAAAATTCACCTTTATTGTCACAAGATCTTGCCCTGTCTTTGACCAAAATGCCATCTGCTTTCCTTGAGAAGAATGAAGCTTCTGACTTTTTAAATCTCAGTGCCAAGCATCTCTCACAACAGTCAGAACAAAGGATTACAGTCTCAGAAATCAGATTCCATGGAAGAAGAAAATACACGTTTTTATGGGCATATAAATTTGTATATATGTGTGTGTGTGAGAGAGAGAGATCCAGATACATAATGTACAGAGATGTGTTTAAGTGCACATAACAGGAACTTGTGCTGTATCTCTCCCCTGGCAGCAGCTGGGCAGTTGCATCTCATGGCATCCTGGTTAAATATGGATATACAGGCTTGTTATTTGCTGGATAAAGAAGCCTGTGACACAAATCTGCTGTTGAAATCTCATTCTGGTTAAAGGTGATTAACCATTTTCCTCAGCAAGAAGGCCTGAGTGAAAAGCCATGGGTTAGGACAGAAGCCCATGACACAGAAATGAGGCAAATTCCTATTTTTCCACCCAGTACTGGACTATGTTTCCTGTGAAAACTCCAAAAGGTAGAAAATCAGCAGTGGGCATGAGAACAGAGAAGGTTTAATTTTCTCATGAACCTGACATGCAATATTACAACTGAAATTTCTGCATTTTCATTTTCCTTCTGGCTTTGTGTCTCTTTTGTTCACCTGCTTTTCAATGTGCATTATTGCAGAGGAACTGCTGACAATCACTATTTCAGATGTGGGACTTTATCACAGCAGGATTAACTAAACCACAAAGGCAGAGTCCATACAGCACCAACCCCCTTCCTCTTCACATCCCAGAAGCAGATGGCAATACAAAATGAATTTTTCTCCTATTGTTAAAGCTTACGCTTTCTCACTTGTGAGAAGGATTTTAGCTTTGGTTCAAGGAAGGAGGTGATTTTACAATCGCAATATAAAAGATTAGTAGGCTCTACATCAAGGTGACTAATATATTCTGTAAATTTGTGAGAAGAGGGGATTTTTTTCTTTTTTTCTTTAATAAAGTTTCAAGAACTGTTTTTGCTTTTCACCTAGCCTTGTGCTAAGATACCTGTAGATTATTAGTGTGAGTTCTTGCAACACAAATGTATAGTTACACAATCCCATGCCAGATCTGCTTTTTATCCCACACACAGACTCAGAACTCCCATGATACTTGGGTATGTTAGGCTGGTGCCTGACAGATTTATGAATTTCAGGCTATCACAGGATTATTGCCTGTGGCAAGGCACTGAGCATGATACAGCCAGAACTAACTTTCTCATGATCTTTGAGATACAGTAGTAAAAGAACTCCTGCCAGAATAACACAATGAAAAAATTGTGCAAGAAATATGAGTTATTTCAAAAAATTTCCCCCTGCAAAGATGCTTCTTCAGAGTGAAAGAGTATATCACATGCAAGCTATTAGTCTGAGGGTGAGGTTAAACCCTCTGTTATTTTATTAAGGATACACCTAGAGCTGAATGACTTCAAATAGGCCCCAAAAAGGCAGAAAACCATTTTTAGTTCTGATAAATACAGAAACCAATGTGGTTCTTGCTACCTTTAGCACATAATGCAATGAATCAGAAGATTGCACGTTGTTGTCCAGAGAAGTGGTGAACACTGCCAGGAAGTGTTCAAGGCCAAGTTGGACAGGACACCCAATTTTGAGCAGCCTGGTTTGGTGGAAGGTGCCCCTGTCCATGGCAGGGGATCTTTGAGGTCTCTTCCAACCTAAACCATTCTATGATTCTATGAAAAGACATGGAAATCTGCATCCTCCTTCTGCCTGTAATGGTAAAAATTCCTCCTAGACAACCTATTTTTGACCGTGGTCAGATCTTGGGCTGTACAGGAAAGTTGTTTCAAGGTGAAAACCAGCATGGACAGCCAGCACATCTCTCCCACCTCCTCCACTGATGCTCTTCCTGCTCCAAGTGACCTTTTGATGCTTCTCCAAGTTCAATCCTGAGCAGACATATGTTAACTAACACAAAAAACTGTTCTGAAGAAACTCCATGGGGAAAAGACGTTCCAGACAACTTCCTGAGACAGATTAGCTCTGAAAAAGCTATTAAGTCAGCATTTTCCTTAGTCTTTGACCCTTGCAAAATATTATTATTTAGGGGAATGCTGTGGTTCTAATAATGACTTCTTCCCAATAAAACTTTTTAACAAAGACAAGGGGACCAAGGTTTTGGGGTTCTTTCTAATATGCCCACACTCTTCTTCCTCACAGATATAAGACAATAAAACCTCTTCCTCACTCAAGAAATGAGACTGGGTTTGAGTTAAGAATGACTGAAAGTAAATCTCCCAAGTCATATTCAAGTCTCTCAAGAATTTTTTTTTCTTATTCTTTTTTTTCTTATTCTTTTTTTTCTAGAGGACTCTGAAGGATGCTCCACACAGTACACTGGAATTTAAATACAAAATAAATGGAAAAATGCAATCTCTATCTTTCTAGCTATTTTTTTCATTAACATGGTCATTAATAATTGGTTTGCTTTTACTTCATATTGATTATGTACTAGATCTTCATAGCAGTAGTGGAAATGTGGAAATGACCTTCCATTACTGAGACATTTAATATAAAAGGATGTCTGGAACAGATTAGCCAGCCATATCAAACTCATATGAAGGTGTAGCTATCAAAAAAGAACTGTTGTTTACATGGATTTTTTTTTTAATTTTAATTTTTATTACCTTCTGAACTGATGCCTTTATCACAATGACAAACTTTGTGTAGAAGACTGTTTTCCTCATTCACACACTTGTTCACATAGTCACATGTTCAGCCAAGCTTTCAGCTTTTGACGTGCTTTTCTGCCATGATAAATCTGTAGCAATTATTGCCATTTAAATGCAGGTTGAGTTCACCACAGGCACAGCACGTGTGTTGGTCATTACTGTGACACAGCTGCTCTCCAGGGCACGTGGCTGTACATCCATATACTCTATTCCTCTGCATCATTAACAGCTGGCATTGATGAAACATACAGTTTTGCTTTAGTTAGCAATTATTTTCTTGAAATTCAAACAAACTGCAGTACTACTGTCACACATTAGCTATATTCTTTTAGAATCTGACAGTATTTGCCATTTTTCGTAAAATATCCCACTGTAGAAACAGAGATCTGAAGTGAAAATTCTGTTCACATATAGCATGTTTAATACTTACTGTTAGAGAAAAATCTTTCAAATGTAATCCCTAAAAGAACAGATAGAAAAAGAACCCAGGATAATTTGTCTCTGATAATTTTTAACACTTCGGATTGACAACTCTGAAATTAGAGCACTCAATTACAGCTTCTTCTAAAAGAAATCACCCCCCCAAACACAGGTGTCTCTGCATTCATTGATTTCTGTCCCTTTTCAGTGTGTCTACCTTCATCTCTGCTAGCTGATCTTTGTCACTAATTGAACTTTCAAGAACAACTCTCACATTTTTCTTGAAATGGTTTAAGTTTCAGTTCAGTTCAAAATTCAGGATGCACAACACACCACGGAATGCAGTTTTATAAGATCCATCACTTTACCAAATATACTTCAGTTAGTGTGTGAACAGACTGAATTGAACACAAAGATAAAGAGGAAAGAGGTTTAGAAATAAATGTTTGAAGTAAAGGACTCAAAGGGTTTAAAAATTTGGTTTATTACATCTGTCAAAAAAAGATTGCTTTCTAAAAACACTCAGACCAGAAGAAAAATAAGTCTATTTACGCATTTCTCACAAAAAGATGTATCTGTGCTTGGTAAAAACTCATGGTGCACACCACTGGAATATTTCTACATCTCAGGTGGGAAAAAGAAACTCTTAGTCAAGTGGTTCCCAGTTTTTTTAGAGCAAACCTCCCTGACAGTCCATTCTCCCCATCACTTTGAGGTCCACCCATTCCAATTCCTCCCACCATCTCTGTCTCAGCAGGTTCATCTCCTGATCTACATCCTCTCCCCAGAACACCAGCTCTCTCCACACTTTGTTTTCTTCTCACCTCCAAAAGGAGCAGGTGACCCTGGCAGTCAGTGGAGCTGGGGGCAGAGGAACAGCAAGCACAGAACTGCAGGTACCTGCAGCTCACCTGGTTTGGGCTGGGTGAGTGAGGACATGGCACAACTCCCGCAGCAAATCACTCCCATCCCCAGTCCCTCTCCTCCCTGGAGAAATGAAGACATGAGAAGCAGCAGGAAGGAGGGATCTGAGCTGTCAAGACACCCTAGCCTACCTTTCTCCTGTCATATCTCTTATTTTATAGTTGGGTACTCTGAATTAGACTACACATATAGTGAAAAAAGCAGAAAATTAAGGCCAAGGTAGAAGAACAAATCATCGTAATTCCAAATGCTTCTAGAAGCATGGATGCTTTTAACTCCTATTCACATGAATTATGATTGTCTTCTTGGAGTAACACAAGAGCAATGCTATAAGTGCTATTTAAGATACTTTGACTGGACTGAAAATATTTACAGCTTCTGCATTAGTGCATATATAAATTGCTTTTGTAGCTTTATTGTCCTATAAAACTCTTCAGTACTGGTAGAGCCAACAGTGCCAGATGTTTTGCTTTGAAGTTCTAATAAAATCCAATCAGAACTAATTGAATAAGCTCAGTTTTCAGTAAACATCAGGAAGCTTCCCACTAAAATCAAGTCTCCTTCAGGAAGGTTGTGCTGGACAAACAGGAGCTCAACATCACTGATCACACATCAGATCTTAATGTTTTTCTGACTCTACCAACTAATCCAAGCCTCTATTTCCCCCTAACTGACCCCTCCATTTCAGCCATTATCTCTTCCCAATGCTGCTTGTAAAAACTCCAGTCTTTCAGCACCACTTTCTCCTTCTCCACTGCCATCTGCTCCATAGTAACTTTCAAAAATATTACACTACACAGCTCCCCCGTGGACAGGAAAAAGTTTCATTTAATGCCTTCTGAGCAACATGAACCTGTTGGTTTCTGAAACTGAAAGATATTAAAGATCAAAACAAGCTTTCCTGTCCCAGCAAGAGAACAAGAGATATGCCTCAAATGATCCTCACTTTATCTGCCCCAGTGTCCCATCATGATGTCTGTAATCTGTTCTCAGATAGCACTGCGACAGACAACACTACCTACAGCTCTAATTCCAGATTATTGCTAATAAAAACAAGAGTGGTAATAATATCTAGAGTTTTCCCACTGGCTGTGATTGTGCTGGAGTACAAATGATGCCTGGAGACTGTGCAGAAGAAGATGGGAATTTTATTTTCCTCTTACGATTCACACTATCTTCTTTTGCCTTCAGGATTGCTCCCCTCTGGTGACAGCAGAGACAAGCACAGCTGATTTTCTTTATGGCTACCACTTAATGACACATAAGTACCAGTTGCTTTACCCAGAGAAGGATATCAAATGCTAAACAAGTCACAGCATGGAGAGTGAATGAAAAAGCAGAATCCATGGGTCTCATCTTTAGCAAGCTGAGCATTTTGCTGATATGATGTACAACAACTGAAGATATCCATCTACAGAAAAAAAACCCAGAACTATCTGACCAGCACACGGATGCCCACCTCATGTCCTGGGTGACAAGTTCTATGCAAGCCATTTTCAGACTCAGTGGCTGAGACAAGGATAAATTCAGGGTCTCAGCATGAGTCAGATTTCACCTTTTTTGAAGATATTTTGACATACTGGGGCACTTCAGATACATTATACAAAATCCTTCTACAGCATATTGGCTGATTGAATCCATGTTTTCAGACACTATGTATAGATATGTACAGCATAGATACAAAAATACAACTGAAAACCTAAATTTTCTAGTCACAACTATGTGGAAACTCATATTGTTCTAAAAAAAGAGCCGAAACCAGCCAGGGGTATTGTGGCAAAAGAACTCATTTATCTGCTCTGGATAGAGAACAGGTTAAGTGGATCACTCAGATCTTGAGCATGGCAAGGTATGCATTTGAATAAAAAAACAAAAACAAAAAACACACACAAAAAAAAAAAGGAAAAAAGCATAATTATTCCAAATGTCTGGCTCTGCATCTGCCTAACACTCACAACTTACTTGCTTTGTGTGAGACAGCTTCTTGAGTCAATGAAGGACCTGCCTTTGGGGAGAATCTCTTTCAGTTCATGCTTGCAGAGTGCTACAGAAAGGGATTGTACTAGACTCTGGTTTTTTTTTTTTTACCCATTTTCAAGACTGTGATAGACTTTTTTAATTGTAATAATATTTTGGCTTCTGCAGTACCTTGCTTCTCAGCATGGCAGAATACACTGCAAGCATTTAATTAAGCCTTATGATGTCCCATTGAGGTTGGCAGGTAGGTGTTTCATAATAGCATCAGATATTTAAAATGACTTACACAGACACACAAAAACCTGATCATTAGGTTAGGGGCATCAGTGGGACCACAGAAATGTCATTGCCACTTCTTCAGTGACTGCCTGAGAGCTGTCTGACTTTGAAGTGTCTTGTGTGCTATGTCAGGCAGCAGTAAAGCTGACTGCTAGGAAGGAAGATGAAACAGAGTGTGTTATGGCAATCTTCCCAGGATTTCAGGTGACAGAAGCCAGAGTGTCTGGCCTTTGGCTTCATTCACTGAAGGACAGAAGGGTATAAGATTATTCTCCATCTCAGAAGAGGCTGTGGATGATCACAGTGCCCAAGTGTTCTGCTCTGGCATCCAGAATGGCAGCTCAAAACAGAAGGTCAAACCCTCGCCCACACGAGCTGGCAGAGCTGGCTGTGGAGCTGGAAGCTGGTATTTTACATGCAATTCTAAGAGTTTCCTTGGGCTGCCATAATCTGTGGCAGCACAGCACCTTCACAGTGACATACAGATATATGTTCATCCCTGGAATACACAAAGAAGGACAGGACAGAAGTCAACACTGTGATCTTACATATGCTCTATAGTGAAGTCTCAGACCACTGGCTATTAAAATCAGAACTCATCCACACATCCCATTCATCATAATCTTTGTGTCTGAAGTTAACTCCTCAAATCCTGCTGAAACACTTTTTTTTTTTTTTTTTTTTTCCCTGCTCAAGATTTCTGGTAACTCACTGGTTTGCAGAGCTGGCTTAAAAGAAAAAGAACCATGAGACTTGTGTCTGCTCACAGTGGGTTTCTAAGCATCTCTGGCTGGTATCTTTAGCTTTGCCATATTCCATGACATGAAGTCAGAGCTGGCAATCTGCTTGGTAGCAGTTTCCTGCTCACTGCTCAAGAGACAGCTCTGAATCCCAGCCCAGGCCAGACTTCTTTGCTCATACGAGCTGAGCCACTTCTCTGTCACCTACTATGACACCCAGTCTTTAAAAATGTGGCAACAGAACTTCTCTTCCATGTAGACATGCTCTGAAGTACAGCATACATCAGATTAATGAGTTTTGCATAGGTACTGATGACCTAAATGTTACCTAAATTCTGCATTTAGATACCTCTGAGTGTGAAATAATCCTTTAATCATTGTGGCCCTAATTTCTCCACCTCGGCTTTCCTATCTAGCACTGAGTGCAGCAGCATCTGAAGGAGAGGTCAGATGTGCAGGGCCCCTTGTGTACCTTCCACACTGCTGTGCTAGTACAGAGTGCTCAAGCATCATACTAATTTCTTTTATTTATTCCTTTTTCTCCTATAAGCCTTGATTGAGTAACAGAACAGGGAACAACAAGTCCAAAGGAGAGAGAGAGGAAAGGAACACCTGCCAAATAAAAATAACTGGTACATATGCACCCATCTGAGCCAAGCAGGGTGGGCAATTAACAAAATCATTTAATCCATTCTTTCCAAGCTCTTTGCAGGCAAAAGCAATTGGGACATTCTAGTCAATAGCTATATACAAGAGATTTAAAGATCTCTTAAAGAAACAGATTACTGCAGGATTTTATACATTTGAAGGGGGGTTTTATCTCTGCTTGCAGAGGAACAGTGTTGGGGGTTATGAAGTACCTCTGCCTACTGCAGAAGTACACCTTGCACTAGTGGAATAATTTGGTTAGTGTGCTGCATTTGAAGAAGACCAACAAAGGGTCAGGTAAAGCCATCTTTACTGACATGAGCTGTCTTTACTGTCACTTCTTAAAAGCTGCAGTCTGCTTCATCATGTCCATATTTTACAAACGTGTATGCTGGCATTTCTAAGATTTATGGCAGGTTGCTAAATGCAGAAGATTGCTTAAAATAACCATCAAGCACTTAGCCCAGCCTAGCTTTCCTGAGACCTAGAAGCATTTCAGTAGGACAAAGAACCAGCAACACATTTAAAACTTAAAGCATTTAAAATCAGAATACTTTTTCCAACAGTATCATGACAAAAGGGCTTCAAATAATCTGCCTAGGATCTTGCAAGTGAGACCATTACCAGTTATGGTTTCTCTTGTTGCTGTATACCTGTTTCTTTGGCTTTGGGACCAGCTTAGACATGTGATGACAAAGAACTGAAACACTTTCTGCTGGAAAATCCCCACATGTATCAGCAAAAAAAATAAAAAATAAAGGCATCATAAAAGCTTTTGCATCCTACTACTGAGACAACACATAGTACTTGGATTGCCCTTTGGTTCCCCTTGAGAAGAAATGTGGGGATCCATCCTCTGTAGGAGCTCTCAGAGCACAACACACCTGCAAGTCAGGGCAAATCTCAAATACTTCCCTCCCCACCTCACTGTATTTCTCTGATGCTGAACACTGATGTAAAGATGAATGGGATGAGGCTGCTCAGCAGAACATGGCATTCTCTGGGATCTATTCCCAGGGAATGTAAATTGACAGGTATATGCTGACTCAAGCTGGGAGAAGCCAAGGTGATCCACAGCAGCCATCAGTGTGACAATTTAGACCTGACTCTCCTTCCCATGGAGGTGACCCCCTCTAGGAATGTGGTGCCATTTCAGACTTGTGGGAAACTATGTGTGGAAATACCAGCTGCAGATCCCAGAAGATTTAACAGCAATTTGTCAATTCCTGGGAGAGTCTCAAGTCGAGATTCAAGCAGGGTCTTCCTAGATCCTTAGGTTGAGGATGTTTCTCTCAGCATTGCCAATGCATCCAGCACCATGAGATGAAGCTAAGAAGGAACCACAGGGAGACTAACAAAATTTATCATCTCTTTAGCAGGCAAAATTTGCCTTTATTTCCTTAGCCCTGGACTATGAAGATTTGGGTGTTGTTCCAACCCAGAAATCACAACCAACCCACAAAGAGCCCAGTCTCCTTCTTACATCATGGTGTGTTTGGGGTTCTGGAAAAATCCACAGGAGGATAAAAAATCTGGGGAAATGCTTGAAAGAGAAGACTAGATGGCAAAAAAGAAAGGGAAGACTCTTTGACCATTGGAGAACCTTTTATCTCTCTACAGTCAGATGGGATTTTTTGGTTCCTTCTCAATCTTTTAACATGGAAAAAGCATCATACAGAAGGGGAAAGGAAAGATATTTTTATTAAGTAAACAAAAAAATGTAACCACCTTGCTCCATGAAACAGGAGTGCAGGGGTGTCTTATATCAGCCCTGAGATGAACTGACTTGGAAAAGTGAAATGAGGATGTGCACTGACCATTTGACCATTTACAACAGTCCAGAAACACCCTTTGATTTGCCTCTAGCAGAGGACAGGAAAAAAAGAAACAAAGAAACAACAACAACAAAAAAAAAAAAAAAAAAAAAAAAAAGCAGTCACAGGGACAAACAGTCCTTTCAGGACATCAGCCTGAAATAGGTTTCACGTAATCATTATCTCCTACAAAGGTGAAATAAATCTGAGGGACAGCAGACAGGACACAGCAACCCAGACAACCAGAGGTCCATTTTCTTCCCACATTGTCTGTCTGAAATAGCTTTGTGAGGGCTTCATGTTATTTGTCACCTCCACCTACACATACTTCCTGGGGAAGGGCACAGATAGAGACTGGCATCCCTGAAAATTCTTCATAACTGTGTGATACCAGCAGCATCTGATAACCTCTGCTTTCCTGCAGAAGGGAGATGACAGGCAAAACAGAGAGAGAAGCAAGAGAATCCTGAAGGTTTGAGGGGGTATGAAGGTGGAGCAGGCAAAGCCAGGGATAAAATGAGGATTTATGAATTCCAAAAAATTAGTGTTGGGGTGGATGTTACAGCAACCTTGAGGCGAGGGGAGTTGAAAACTGGAGAGGCAAGTCAGAGCAAAAATCATGGCTGGAAGCTGCTTGTGGCAGTCAGATGCTGATTTTCTCTTAAACCCTTTTAGGTGGGCAGCTGCCTGAGGCTAGCCCTGCACACACCAGGAGTAAAATCCATTTTGCCACTTAACTGCAGGGCAAATCCCATCTGAAGAAGTGGCAGGCAGGGAGCAGAAAAAGCCCAACACAAACCACAAACCACTTTGCAACAGAATGCATTCAAATTCATCACTTCCAGTGGTCAGCTGGAGATCCTTTGGTCACAGCGCTGAACCTGGAATCACCACAGAGAGAATAATGATGCTAACCAGGTATGAGCTTAGACATCACATGTCCAGTGTCTGGATGATTCTTCCCCAGGCTCTGGGCAGTCACTGCCACCTGACAGAGCAAAGAGTCCACCAGGTTTCTGATGATGGCAGTGCAAATTTCTCCCTTCCTCAGACTGAGGTCTTTCTGCAGGCTTTTCTCAGCCTGGCCATAAATCCCTCTTCACACTAATTTATTGTGCTGGGCACTGTGAATTCACATGAAGACAGCTTCATAAAAGAACATGCAACCACTCCTATGCCTGCAATGGCATAAACAAGATTTACTGTAAACAAGGATGAGGACTGCAGGCATAAAACCAGTGGGAAGTCAGGTCTCATGACAAAATTAGTACAATGACAGCCACTCTGAAATTTGTCTTTTCTAGCAAAATGATGAGGTAACCTGAAAGTCTCCATGACAACACAGCCCAACCTTGCATTACAAGATGCTTATGCAAGAATGCACCTAAAAGTATAGTGCCTGGGAAAGCCTTCCAACAAACCAACCCCACAGGGTTTCAGCTGCTTCCCCTACCTCATTCATGTTATTTTCCATGTGTTTGGGTTGTGGGTTTTTTCTTTTCTAAAACTTCAGATAAGAAAGGAATTTTACACTGTCTTCTGATTACATGGTTGCTTGTTATTTTAAATTGCAAAGCCATGCACAGAAATGTTGAATAACGTAGAATGATCATAGAATGGTTTGGGTTGGAAGAAACCTTGAGGATCATCTGGTTCCAAACCCCTGCCAGGGGCAGGGATGACACTCAGCAGATCAGGCTGCTCAGGGTCCCATCCAACCTGGCCCTGAACACTTCCAGGGATGGGGCATCCACAGCTTCTCTGCACAACCTGTGCCAGTGCCTTGCTATCCTCACAGTAAAGAACTTTCTCCTAACACCTAACCCAAATCTGTCCTCTTCTAGTTTAAAACCAGCCTCCCTTGTCCTATCACTATCTGCCTGTGTAAAAAATCATTCTCCCTCCTTTTTATAAGCCCCTTTTAGGACTGGAACACAACACATTTTACTCTGGTCAGAGTATTAAAACCTCACATCTTAATACATTTTTGTTTTTCCAGAAGAGCTGTGTTGGTTGTCAGTCCCCACAGCAGTGGACAGCAGAGCACTGTTCTTCACAGTGCATGGAATCTAAAATATGAGCTATCAAATTTAGATAGAATTTGCTTTAATACGAAATTCTTCTATGGCAAAACAGAGAGTGCTTTTACATCAGAGGGGCTCTGGCCTATGGCAGGATTCAGCTTTCTACATGAAGATGTCTGATGCCACTGAAGATGCACCAGGCTTCCCTGCTGGCCTCCAGCTGTTACTCTAGAGGAGATCAGGGCTCCTACAGGTCTTGTGTCATATCCAGCTCTGCATGAATAACAGAACAATCAACAGCAGAGCAATCAACACCCAAGTGAGGGGCCTGAGAAATGGTGGTATCTGCCACTACCAGAGGCAATAAATAGTCTTCAGATGCTAGGATTTCATCCCATAAATCTTATCTAGAGCATATCCTGAATAAAAAAAAAAAAAAAAAAAAAAAATGTATCCAAGTGTTTCATTTAGATCCCATCCCTAGGAAGCTCCTGGACCTTTCCAATGCCAGGGTCCATTCTGCTGATTTCAGTGTTACAGGGAAATGGCAGAGGGTCTGAAAGAAGTGCAGGAATTTGGGGCTTGAAGCACTCTCTTTTCCTACAGGCTGGCTGAGTTTCCCAGCAGAGCCTTCCACTAGGATCCCAGAAACACGGGGGGAGCAGAATATTAAAAGATGTCTTATTAAGTTAACATGACTGCAGAATTATCCTGCAAAGAAATAAGCCAGGCAGGGATTATATGAGCTTTAATACAATCTTCTATCAGAGCTGAGGAGTCCCCAGTCAAACTAAGTATGGAAAATAGTACTTAATGAATCTGTAAATAAATATCAGCAGGAGAGATGGCAGGGCTAAAGAATACCTTATCAGGGAAGGGCTGATCTCCAAAGGAGAGTTAAAAGGAGCAAGGCAAGATCAGAACTGCTGGAGCATCCCAGCTCCCTAATGGGCATCCCAAACACCAGGAAGGCACCCACAACCTTCCTTCAGTAGCTCTTACCATGCCCCTTCATCTCTGGCAGTTTTTATGGAGTGTAACATCAGTAAGCATTCAAAACATTCATCAGTTGAAACATGCTTTGAAGTGTCTCCTCTCACACACATTTCACTGTGTTTAAACCACCACAGACACTCCAGCAAGCTCTCCCTGACATTGCCTTTGATTAGAAGGGTGTGTGCCAAGTCCTACAAACAAGAGCTGGGCTCATTGAAGGAAATGTGGGAAAAGTTACCGGGGCTCACAGCAGCAAGGAGCTCACCCAGAATAAGCACACCTCCCAACTCCAGCCAAGCCACATAAAGGGTATGCAAAAGCTCCACAGAGGCCAGAACTTCAGGCGAGTCAAACAGGATTTAAAGTTTAGTCATTCTGCTGCAGAGGAAGGTGAGCAGATACTTTCCCTGGGAGCAGAGTTGGTCATCCTTCCCTTGTGGGACAGCCCTCCACAATAGAAAACATTTTAATGGTCTGTTTTGGATGCCACACATCCCTCTGGCCACATCCTGTTCCTCTGTGAGCACTGGTGACACAACCAGGCTGTGCAACCATCCGAGTACCTGTCCACAGTTCTGTTCCTTCTGGAAATGATTCTGCCATGGCTGTCCCAGCATCACTCCAGGAAATTCAAATGAGCCATACAAAAACACCTTAAAAAGTCTGAACAGCCAAGACAAACAACCTACGCTTAGTTCCACAAGCTGCATCATTATTCCTCCCTTAGCTCTTCACTACAACAATCTACTACTACAGCAATCCTCCTTTTCCAGCTACTCTCTGGAATAACTTCTGCTACTCCAGAAGCAGCAGACATACAGATAATTTTCCCGGGGGGGGGGAAAACCCCAAACAAATCTGAACAGTCTCCTATTAGAAAGTCTAATTCCATTTCTATGATTAGCATAATACAACTGTGTACAAACCCACAACTTACAGGGCAACTTTACACAAGCCACTGAGCTGGAAAGTCAAGCAGGGAATCAGCAAATAAACAAACAGATTACTCTTTTCATTTTGTTTGAATAATTTGTTTCAACAAGGCTTTATTACATCACGCCTCATTATGGATACTAATATACCAAGGTCCTCAAGGAAAGCTCATAGACTAACATCCCAATTTCCACACGGAGTACAAAAGAAATAATATTTTGGAAGATTCATACAACCCTTATTTATCAGTAAATGTCTTACACTGTTACCTTTGTCTCAAGTAGACAACTGAAACAATAGGATGGTGAGAACACAATGCTATCATCATGAGGAAGACAATACCTTAATGAAGTTACAGACTATATGGTATTTCACCTTTTTGTCAACTTTTGACAGCTGATCTTGACACCTCACTCAAAGAGAAGTCTTCAACTCATTTCAATTACAGGAAGACAATAACCAAAGTTTAGCACAATAATGAGCCGACGTCAAGACTGACTGACAGCTTGGAGATTTGAGATGTCTCCTTGCACAGAGAACAATATTGATCTACAACATCTATTTCCAAGCCTTACTTTATCACTTTATCCTATTCAAATGCAAAATAACTTTTTCCTTTCTAAATCTGTTTGTCTCTATCTTCATCCTTTCCTAGTTCAAATAACTTACCAGTTTCAGCCAGCTTGCTCTTCTGGGTGGCGTCTCTTAAAAATAAAAATACCGGCCTTAGGAGGCAGAGTGTTTATAGGAGAAGCTCCACCACAATCTAGATTATGTTAAGTGGTGGGAAGGACTAAGATCCCAAGCATGTGCATGCATATTCATCCACACCCACAGCATCCCTGGCAGCATTAGGTGAGCTTGTCCTGCTGCAGGTGGTGGCTCACGTCAAAGCATTTTGTTCATGTGCATCATTTTGAAGCTTGGATTTGTTTTGTTTCTTCTTCTGAAATCAGATGGGGATAGCAGCTGAATAAAATTTTGTTTTGAGATAACTACATTTTGCAGTAATGAGATTCTGGTAAAACATATAAAAGACCACAGTGACTGTCAGCCTGAGTTAGATCTGGAAAAACAGCAGTCAGGTGTGTTTGTTGTTTTCTTTTTCTTCTTTCTCTTTTGTGGAACAGAACTATTCTGCTTTCGGTTTATGTGTCAGACCTGATATTTGAGAAACTGAGAGTCTAAGATCCAAAGTTGGAGCTGTACATGATTAATTCCTCTGGAAAAAAAAAAAAAACCAAAACCAACTATACAGTGGGCTTTTGGTGTCTTTTGTAATATTTTTTTTTTGCATTTTCAACAATATGCAGCAGTTTTGGGGAATAAAACAAGCATCAGGGCTGATTGTTGCACCTGAATTGAGAGAGTTGCTGTGTTTCCAGAAATCAAAGGGACCTTTTGCCAGCTGAAGTTCTTTCTAACTCAAGAAATCTTCTGTTTAGGGATAAAAATAGCACCGTGGTGACAGGGCTGTGTCCAGCCCTGAAACAAGCCAGACCTGGCAAGAACCTGCTGGTGTTAATGAGGTGATGTGCAAACACCGATGGTATCAGCCGCTCTGCTCCCGGGCAATGTGACTTTTCCTCCTGCCCTCTCTGCACAGAACCACGCAAGTGCCTCCTGTCAGGACTTGCCATTTGTTGTATCTCTCCTGCATTTTCCAATTTCAGGTGCTGAGCTTTTCCTTTCTGCTCCCTGCTGTGAGGGCAGGTCGTATTTCCAAAGAAATGCATTTCAAACTTTCGTTTCTTTTTTTTTTTTTTTTAATCTTTAGCTCTTTATTTTTACTCCTGAAACAATTGTCAAGTGTTCCTGTCCCCTTCTCATTATCCCTGTCCTAGCTTTTCAAATTTCAGTCACATAAACCAATCTGCTTCTGTGGTTTTTATAATTTTTTTTTTAACAAACAGAAGGACAGAGAAGATAAATTTATCAATTTTTGTCCCCCTGCAGGATTTAATTTCTTCCTTACTGTGCTCTTCTGGATCATTTCAGAGAGGGTTATCTGTGTGTACTTTCACTGGTTAAAAAAAAAAGGATCCTTCTAACTTCTAACATTTATTTACTAATGTGCATTATTACTTGGCTTAACTACCTCTGTTCCCTCTGTGGTGCTACCTTTCTTTTCTTCCAAGTATATTTATAGGCAGTTATCTCTAGCCTAATTCCATTAAGCAAGGTCTCAGACTCCCAACTGTCTCAGTGTATTTGCACATCCTATTCTTCATAGCCCCGTAATTGAGGGCTGAAGCATGGCTCTCCAGCCGACCTGACACCTGGGAAGAGTGTGGAAGAGCTCTCCCTTTTTAGGGAAGCAGCTCTACAGTCTCCTTCTCATGGTTTTCATCCTCCAGCAGGCACAGCCCAGACCCACAATATCTGCTTCCAAAGGAGAGCACATCACTGGTGCTCTGTATGCCACCGCTGCAGGGCCACAGTAACTCCACTCACAGTCCCAAATCAGCTGCTGACAGCTCAATACTCCAACCCAGAATAGCATATTTTTATTGGGAATACACCCTCATAGTTTCACCTTCACCTATGTAACAGATCTTGAATCACAGACTCAATCACAGAATGGTTTGGGTTTGAAGGGACCTCAAAGATCTCCTTGTTCAGATCCCCTGACAGGGGCAGGGACACCTTTCACAGACCAGGTTGTTCAGAGCTCCATCCAGCCTGGCCTGGAGAACTTCCAGGTGTGTGTGTGAATGAAGTGATCGCTTAAACACTTGCTTTAAAAGAAATTCCTGGTTCATGGGCTTCACTTAGGATTTTATCAGTCATGTGGGACCAGAGCAGGGAAGGAAAGAAACAGTTAAATCATCTGCTCTGCTTAAGATTTTTTTGGTTGATTTTGGTTTGGGCGCTGCTATGGAGTGGGGATCTGTGTCAAAGAAGACCCCTACACACAAAAACAACCAGCATAGTCCCGTTTCTGCTCCTTGAGAAGGTATAGCAAACTGCAGGGAGCAGATGAGGCAATGACAGCCAACACCTAAATCAGAGACCAGCTCAGCCTCAGTGCTGCTGTCAGTCAGCACCTACATCCCTTCCAACCAAATGACCCGGAGCAGTGAGAATCATTAAAATCAAAGGAAAGTAGCATGCAAATACATGCAGTAGCTCGTGGCTGAATGTAGCAGCAGTTTGCTGTTCATGGGGAAAAGATTTTCCATGCAATGTTCCATTTCTTTCAAAGGACATTGCAGACTACTCTGAATTCTAACCCCTGAAAGGCTGCAATTTTGTACTTAAGAAAGCAGATGGCTGGGACTGGATGTGGCAAAATAATATAGGATAATGAATGCTCTGGAGGAGATTCCTCCTTTCTCATGTGCCCAGATAGTTGTTCAAAGAAATTAAGAGGTGAAGAATGAAAGGCAGATCAAAGGAATGTCATTTTTAATTCACCCATGTGATTAAACTGTAATTAATTTGCTGTAGGATGGGGATGAGGGCAAAATAGGCAGAATTTTAAATGGGACAGAAAATCTACATAGATATCAGAAGCATCCACAGTTATTTTTATTGATGATTAAAACTTTTAATTAAAATAATTCACCCTGTCAAAATATTAAGAAAGGATGCTAAATCTCATGCTGTAGGGTTTAAGAGAATTTCCAAATATTACAGGCTCTGGACAAGTCCCAGCTCACAGAGCTGATTATTCACATCTTTCAATTGCTAATTCTAACATTTCCATCCTACCCCATGGTTTCAAATGAATGGGGCTGGGTTTCAGCTTCTCTTGGTCTAATTGGAATTTCTGAGCCCCAAACCATACTGTCCTTGTGCCCAGAGTATCTGAGAACTGCAGGTGCTCAGGACACACTGCTATTTATTATTTCAAAATACATTTCTATGAGCAATTGTTTATGCCTATATCTCAGCCGAAAGCCCAGAAGAGAAGATAAACTATATCCAATTATTTACTGTTGGCCTCTCAGATATAAGAATTTCTAGCTTCTCTTTAAAATAGCTCCTCTTCAAAACTTCTCACCTTCCTGGTTTCCCATTAGCTTGCTACTGACTTGGTTAAAAAAAAATAAAATTCAAAGCAGCTTACCATGGAGACATGACTGTATATAGAACAAGTGTGACGTGTGGGAACCAAGGACTCAATGCAGAGATATTATCTTTTTTGGATCAATTCCTGGGAACTCCCAAAGTAGTTTCTGTCTCACATGCACCTTTGACCAGGTGATGTTAACTTCACTGTACATCTTCATATCCTCAGCTAAATGCTGAGGCTAATGGCTTTAACATTCAGATCAATAATACCTTGAAACAGATTGGAGTCAATTTAGGGCAGGGCAAATTAATATACTGAATCCCTGGGGATCCACCTTGTAGTTCTTCAAAACAGGTTACAGCACAGGCATTGTACACAGCCTGCCTTGATCCTGCTGCTCTGATTCTGGGGACGCTGCTCCCAGGCAAGGCAGAACAAGCCTCCTCCCTCTTTAATTTGACTCCTTAGGGCGCCAATTAGCACAGGGTGATAGGCACACCACTATGGTGAGAAATCAATTGTGTGCCCCAAGGAAGAGCTGAAACTCATTTCCTGCTAGGACAAAAAACCCCAAAAAAAAAACCAAAAAAAGAAAATTCATGCAACTTTGTTACTGCAAAAATTAGAACTCAGTGAAAAAGCACAAACTTGAACACAGCTGACTTTAGTTCTTGAACTTTAAGTAGATTCATTTTCTAGCTGCTCTTCGATTAAGCGTTATAAAGATCAAACTTTATTTTCAAGTGGAATGCTTTTTAGTAGTTCTGGTTAATTAACCCCATCATTTTGTCCTGCATATCTTGTGGATTTGAGTCTACAGCAGAAGAAAGTAAGAGACAGCTAACAGCATATTTATCACTGACATTGCAGTGTGGGGGAATGCAGCAGGTTACACTGCAGCAGTAGGAATTGCTCCAGAATGACACTTGGACCACACACGGCTTTCTCTTGTTTACCTTGTCAGTTCTTTTCTCTTTAAAATTGTCCCCTGCAGTTGAATCACCACCATGAGTTACACAGGATCCATTTTGATGGCTAAGGTGTGCCCAACACGTGATTAACCAGAAGTTGTTGCTACTCTCATCCAGCTGTATTTTCCAACAGCTAATTCCTTCCTCCTGCAGGAGCTCATGATCCCAAAACCATCTCGGATGCCTTTGTTTTGCACATGAGGACTAGAAGTACTCTTACCTCTGTACTGCAGGTGCAGCCATGTGTATTTACACTCAAACTGTAACTGCATCCATGCCAGAAACCTCCTGCAGACTCACCTAAAAGCAACACTGATTTCACCTTTCCTAGTTGGGCTGAGCACACCAGGTGTTTCCTTCCAGCTACCAACACATTCCAGTCTTTTGTTGGACATAAGATAAATATAATTCCCAGAAACATGCTCTTGTGCTTGAATATGCTGCACTGTGAATCAACAGGATTTCAGGATGAGAGCCCTCAAAATCACAAGCTGCAAATTCCTTCTTTTGCTCCTATTTTATCCATGATGCCCCAGAAATAACAGGACTGGCTCCAGGCTCTTAAGTCACTGCATCCTTTGTGTCCTGTGTACAGTTTTTGCTTTGAGGGGTGACTAGCTGAAGGTCTAAATGATATCTAACCTAGGGAGGACACAAAAGTTAGCAATTCCTCTTCCAGTGTTACCAAAGAGGTTTTCATGGAGAAAACACAAGGGAGACAGGAGCACTTCAAACTATTTTCTGTATCCAGGCTCCTTACAAAGAGCAGCTGGAGCAGTCACAGTGATTTCTTTCATTCAAAAATTCAATGAATGAACTATTCACAATCACATGGCAGACTCTGAAGATTAGTTCCCTTGCCCTGCTTCTGATGATCTTAACCCACATTTCCTCACCTCAATCTGCCCAAAGGGATTTTGTTTTGAAATACTGAGAGCAGCTTTGGAAGGGTGTGCACCTCATGTTGAAGTTGGAATTTTGGAGATAGAGTCTAAAAAACATAATGTGAACCCAGTGACTGACTACACAGAACTCCCTCCACCTTCCCCCAACACTTCCTTAATTTATATTTTCTCCCTTAGGTGCTCAGTGAAACAAAGAATGAAAACATTTTTCCTTCTTTGTCTCAAGGGGAGATTTACCATTAAGCAAAACGACCACACTCATTCTCTTCTAACCTGAGAATTTATCACTATTTAAATAAAAGTGAAACTGCTTCAATAAACTACAGAAGGGGAGCTACTCCACAGTGCTTTTGTGAGCAATACCAGGCACTTAAGCTCTTTGCCTGAGATTTGGAGTTCTGATTCTATGTTCCCTTTAGGCAGAAGGAGTTAAATCTCTCATACCTCTAACTAGTGATGTGTTGGATGAAAGGATGTTATAACATCTCTATGTGTCCTGCTCCAGGACAGATCTGTAAGGGATACTCCAAGCCTTTCTACCAGACTCAGAGATACAGGGAGATGATCACCATGAGAGACTGTTGATTTGGTTAAACATTTAAGTAAAGCAGGATTTACAAAACTGGGACACTTCTAAACACATTCAAGAGAAGGGGAGTGAGTGCCTTAGGAATTTACCTCCTGAAACTCAGTATCTGCAACCTTGGTACTTCCAGAGTAAGGCAGCTGAGCAGAGATTACTGAGCAGGCACACCAAAGCAAGCAGGTAGCAAGGTTTACTTACCAAAGTCCTTATGTTCCCTTGTCTCTGTTCACCATTAGTTTTCCAGAGCTGGATTTTCTGCCTTTGTGGTTTATTTCAAGTAGCCATGTGCTGTTAACAGAAGTAGTTCTCTGCACTAGTTGCCTTATATCTGAGGAGTGTGAAAATAGTGTTCTACCATGAAGAGCAACTAATGCTACTGCCCATTTGATGTGGTATTTACTGGCTAGTTATTCCATGTGACTGTCCTGGGAAAGTGGGAATGAAAGCAGCTTCTCAGCTGTGCACCAGAAAAGCTGGATATGGGGTTAGCAAGTGTGCTTTACTGAGGTTTATCCCACAAGGCTGATTATCATTCTTTTTTTCATAATGATCCCAGCTAAACTTGTGATCTAACATTGATCAGATTGTTCTCTCCATCCTGCCTCTGACGCAGAACTGCACTCAGCTGTTGTTACTTAGGGTTGTTACCTTTTAATTTTAGCCCGGAGGAAAATTCTTATTTCTAAATATGTTATTTTTTTAACAAAACTCTCTCAAAATGGTATTTCCACTACCTTGGCTGTGCACACAGGTAAAAACCTCCCTCTCTTCATCTCATTTCTGCACTTTGGCTGCCACAGGTTTCCTTTTGCACTTACACCCTGCTGCAGCTAACCTGGGCACATGGCTCTCATTGAGCTCCCTTTGATCATTTAATCTTCCTCTACACACCAGAAACAAGATCTTTTAAGCAGACTGATAATTTATGCACCATCCAATTTAACTGTCTCATTAACATTTCAAAACCAAAACAATTTCTGTGGTCCTGCCTCCAGATTTAACACTAAGGCACCAACTGAAGCACAGTGCTGCTCCCAGCTTTCCTGCAGGTGATGGCATCCACCTCTTGCTCTGCCAGGATGAGCAGGATGCTGCCCGAGCAGGAATCCAGTTTTGCTGCTCCTCGGTGGTGCCATCAGATCCCATTCAAACACTGGTAGAGTTGTAATCACAGAGGGGTTGATAATCACTACGTATCTAACCCACCTGCTCTTACCAGCAACCAAATAGATAAAGCTAAATGTTTTGTTCAAAATGTTGCTGGTCTCATTAATTTTTTTTCCCTTTATAAGTTTCTCTAGTGACTCCATTTGCATTAAAAAATATGTGATTTTAAGAATCTGACTGGATATCTGTGAGTTATTTGAGTAACTTTTATACCAAGGCTTAAAATGAACAAACTTTGCCTTCTTTGTCAGATGAATACTTCCAATTCACAGCCAATGTCTTTGTATCTGGGATTAATAGGTGAACTCTGAAAAAATATTATCCAGAGTAATACTGAGGTCCAGACTCTATCCAACAAGTAGAAAAGCATGGATCTATTCTCTAAGGAGCCTGTGCAGCTGGTGGGGAGAGCCAGGCTCCTCCAGACCTCAGGATGAGATTAATTCCTCAAAAGAAGGTTCTGTCTCTCTGTAGAAGAAACATTTGCCAAACAGACATGTGCAGTGGTTTAAGGTAAGTATCTGCAATCCAGCAGTATGACTCTGGACTTTCAAGTGAGCCATTAATTTTTACAGTTGAGATTTAAGGATATAAACTTCTGCAAATTCACAAACCATAATAAAATTCTATTTTGGATATAACCATTTGTGATTTCTTCCTTTTCTCCTCATCAGGAAGCTTTTACATTGGAATGCCTGCAAAAACTTTTTTTTCCCTCACTTTCTCTTCTTTTATGTATTTTTGTTTCAGGTATCATGAGCAAATTTTGAATTATTTTTTTTTTCCAGAGTTCCACTTTGAAATCCATTTGCTGTGCAGTGCACATCTTTAAAAGGCACTTCAGGGATACCTTCTTGCTTTGCTGTTACACCTTTATAGTGTTGAATAAATCAATAAGGATTTCCTTTGTTGGTGTTCATGTTAAACTTCCTGCATGATTACACCTAAAAGGGAAAGAAATGCTTCCAGGGAAGGCAATGTGCTATGGCCCCACAAGACTCAGATTTACAGCTGGGGCTTCTTCCCAGCTCTAGCAATTTTTGTTTGTAGGCTGATCCTTTCCAGTGAAAAAGATGATTGCAGATATAAACAAGTGATGTGAAGAAATAGCACATGGATGATTTTCCTCACTCCAGTGCATCCTATTGAGATAGAAATTAATGAATAAGTGAGGTCATGGTTTAAATATGGTTCAGATTAGTCATGAACTAAATCTGTTCCTAATAAAAACTTCCCAGCAGCCTGTGTAAAAGATACCTGATGTTCACCCAGACCTCCTAAAGAGGCCTAATTATCACCTTGTTTTGTTTTGTTTTTTTCATAAATGATAGGTAGGAAGGAGGACTGCTGCTTCTCAGCATATATTTCCCCTGTCATGATAGCTGATGTGCTGTAACCACCCCATAACAGAGCGGGGCTTGTCATTGCCTCTCAGGAATGTGAATTGCCAAAGAAATAGTGCAAAAGACCAGAAAAACAAAGTTGCCATCTTTGGCTGAACCTGAAATAATACCATCATTTCCACTGTAGATATGAAAATGATGGTGAAATATTTTAGTCTTGAGTTGCCACCATGGAAAAAGCAAAAATAATTATTTCCTTGGAGTGTTACTTTCTGTTTTGTGCTTTTTCCTCTGTGTTAACCTCTTTGGTCTGTGTGCTGCTTTTGAGAGGAGGATTTGGGCTGGGGGAGAGCAAATGGAGTTGTGTTTTCTCAGGTCCGCTCTCTTTCTTTGATACAGCCTTATTCCCTGGCCTAATAAATGTTCTCTGCTGAGTCCTATTTACTGCAGCATTCTGCTCTTCCCTGTTACAGAAAATTTCACAGCAGAAGGGAAGGTAGTGCATCCAGTCTGGTTAGGAGAGCCCTACAGGAGCCAAGCCAAGGGGAGGATGAGGAGAGAGAAGACAGTTGGGATTGGGACAGAGCTCCTTCAATCAAACAATCTCAGTTGACACCAGAGAGTGGCAACAGAGCTGGGGAAGGGTCTGGAGCACAAGACTGATGAGGAGCAGCTGAGGGAGCTGGGGGTGTTTATTTTGGAGAAAAACAGGCTCAGGATGGACTTTCTTGCTCTCTCAAACTACCTGAAAGGAAGTTGTACCCGGTGAAGGTTGGCTCTTATCCCAAGTAACAATCAATAGGACAAAAGGAAACACCCTCAAGTTACACCAGGGGAGGTTTGGATTGAATATTAAGGAAAATTTCTTCACCAAAAAGTTGTCAAGCTCTGGAACAAGCTGTCCATGGAAACAGTGGAACCACCAAACCTCAAGATATTTAAAAGCTATATAGATGTGGTCCTTGGGGACATGGTTTAGTGTTTGAATTGGCAGTGCTGGGTCAATAGTTGGACTCAATGATCTTAGAGGTCCTTTTCAAGCTAAATGATTCCATGATTCGATGTACATTAAATTCAGTGGGGCTGCTCCAGACCAGCACAGATTTTAATCAGGCTACCAGAGTGTGTCCTATTGAGTACAGGCTCCCATTTACAGCCAGCTGTACACCTGAACTGTTCCAATGAAGCTGCTGAGAGCTGATGTTTGAGCAGGGTCCATCTCCATTCTGCTCACAACTGTCATTGGCATCTCCAGGCTTACTACAGCATACCCACAGTCCCAGGCTCTGCTTGTGAAACTAATCACATGCTAATCAACACTGCTCTGTGCATGTTGTTTAGCATGCCTGGCAGGGCTATATATTTGAAAAAGCAATATGTTGGAGGAGGAAAACACCTTATATAACTTCTTCTTCTTATGTTCAAGTGGTACCTGCTTTGAAGCATGTAGGGAGCTGAATGCTTCTGTCTGCAACATCCAATTTACGAAAGGATAGATTTGACCTAATCTTGCTAATGATGTCTGCCAGGCCAGTGTTTTGCTCAAAGAAATTAAAGTAGAAAAGTTTTAAAACAGCTTAAAACAAAGCAGCATCCATAGCACAGGTGGCAAAAGGCCTGCAAGGCATGAAATGGGGAGGAAGTGTAAAGAGACTTAGCTCACACAATTTAAATGAAAGGAAGGTGAGGCTGAGGGAAAATGAAAATCTGAGGCAATTTTTCAAGAGAAAATTAGATAAGGGCAAGAGCAATCTGTTCCAGGCTGCCCGGAAATATATTCCAGAAAGTTTTTGCCTTATATTTGGTGAGGACATTTTGATAAAAGGGATGTTCTTCCACTGAAAGCCATTTAATCATCAAAAGGCACCCAACAAAACTCCCAGGCTACTCTTGGTTCTGAGTGTGCTGTCCTTATTGCTGAGCACTCAAAGGAATATAGCAAATGTCATCAACAGAATTGTGTAGGATCAATACCCTCAAGAAAGCAAGTGCTTATAGTGAGAATGAAAAACATCCAATACCAGGAATATCTCTGGTCTTCCACAGCTGGAAGTATGGAAACTTTAACAGATTGAAGATTAGGGTTTTTGGACTAGTAAAAGACCTATCTCCTCCAATATGAAGACCAAAGCAATACATAAAATATTCAGAATGTTTTCTTCAGTCATTATGATCCACATAAGGAGATCAAGGTGAAAAACCCACCTTCAGAGGGGGAAAATGAAGTTCTAGGAGGCTGTGCTTGGTGAGATGGAAGAGGCCCTCTAGTTTCAGCTGCTAACACTGTTAATGAGATTTCCTTTGGAAACTCTTATTATACATATATATATTTACAGAAAACAGTGAACTCAAATGATTTAACAAGGTCTCAAGCTGGAACAGGTGGAAAACTTGCTGCCTCTTCCCTGCTGAGGCAGATCAAAGGGAAAGGCTCAGCACCTGGCAAAGGGAGTGGCTAAGAGATGCCAATCTTGTGTTCCCAGAATTTTTATGTTATTATTTTCTCCATGCAGCAGAGAAAGAATTAATCAGAAATAGGAAAGAAATGCAGTGGGAAGCCTGGCCCCTGCACTGATGGATGCAGCTGAGCTGTAGCACAGGGAAGGGAGATCTCCTTGTTCCCAGGGAGGGAACATGCTTCCTCTGTAAATGGTTCTAATTATGCTCTAATTACTGTACCTGGAGGAAATCCTTCAGATGCTTTGCACTGAGGTGTCGCCTGTAAATGTTGACGAACAGCTGCAAGTTGTTGTCAGTCATTAGGCTGCTGATGAAAAAGTCACCAGCCAGCTCAGTGCCATCACTTTAACAGCCCCTTGGTTTCCTTCATGGACTTTTCTTTTTCTGCAGTTTATGTCCAGTCTAGAGATAGGATTGGATCAGCACCTCCCTCTGAGAGGAGAGGTTGTGGCAGACTAAGGTGCTTCATACAGAGGTCTGCAAATAGGGTAAGACTGGTGAGGCCCTGGCACAGGCTGCCTGGAAAAGCTGTGGATGCCCCATCCCTGGAAGTGTTCAGGCTGGATGAGGTTTTTACCAGCCTCATCTACTGGAAGTTGTCCCTGCCCATGGCAGGGGGCTGGAATGAGGTGATCTTTATGGTCCCTTCCAGCCCAAGCCCCTCTGTGATTCTGTGGTGATATGCTGAACATGAGCTTAAATGGATAACAGCTGAATTTATGGGTTCAGCTGAGACATCGCCTGGTCTGGCACCTTTCCCACAGAGGTGGTCATTTGGGTTAAGGTGGACACCAGACAAGTAGAAAATCTAAAGTTCAAGTGCTCATCATGAATCTGAGTCCTCTGGCTCTCTGCCATGGGAGCTTTGTTGCTCAATTTTTACTCCCATTAACAAGATTACAAGATACTACAAATGTGTGAGACATATCCGTTGTAGGTAGGGCATTCTGTTGAGAAGTCTTAATGTTTTGATGAAAAATCCTGAATCAGGCAGTTTGTCACTCATTTTGCTGCCACATGTATGAAAGATATGAAATCATAGCAGGGCTTATTGACTCAGTGCAGTATATGTTAACTGACTTTGATCGGGGAAAAGGAGGAGCTAGGATGAAGACATATCCTGAGGTCAGTGCTGTAGCACTGATGGTACAGAATCAGTTCTAAACCAACCCTCCAATCCTTGATTTATCCACTGGAGACTACTTAATAAAATCATTTGGCTGTGAAAAAAAAATAAATTCATAAGCATCAAATATTAGTTCTCTCGTTGCTGTGGGGCTTGTGCCTACTATGAGCCCTTAGTTTTTTATTTGCATGGCAAAGAGACACAGGATATGTGTAGGTGGAATATCCATGGATGTTCTGGTTTTTCAGGAACATGTTTTTGCTTCTGGAAGACCTGGTATGGCTGATGTTAAATCACAAGGATTCATCAATGCTAAAATGTTCCATTTGGCAAGGAGCTCTGGAAGACTGTCATGCTGGAGACCTGGAGGAGTAACTTGCTAGATCTCTTCAGCTAAGTGTACCTACAAACATGATTAAATCTATATGCTGAAGGCCCAGAGACATCAGATTGGTGTAGCACTGAAAATGCTCTCTAGTTCAGCCACAGGTTGTGTAACTGAATGTTTACAGAATAAAAGTCTTGAAGATAAGAAGTGAACATACAATGGAATACTGGATTTTTTTAAACTAGTTATGCACAGTCCAGTGTAAAAATGTTCATTAAAAGTAGAGCACAGTCCTGGCATCATTATTGTTCTTTCATTTGTGAGAAGAACAGCCCCTGTACCATTCAATAGAAATTACCACATGAAACAGATAATTTTTCAGTCTTCAGAATACTTCTGTCAGCATAGGTTTTGTTCACATATTAAAATATTCAAACTATCCTTTTTAATGTCTTTATTAAAAGTGATCAGCTCAGGTGGGGAGAACCTACAGGCCCACACTAATGCTGCTGCTGCTGCTCCCAAGAGTGAGTCAGAGGAGGAGAATGAAGAGTGCAGCTGGGCCCCCTGCTCTGTAGGCAGAGCTAGGGTTTTCATCATCACGAAAGCATCAAGAGACCTGTTGCTTTTCTGATTTAATATTTGACTGTAGGCAGAGCTAGGGTTTTCATCGTCACGAAAGCATCAAGAGACCTGTTGCTTTTCTGATTTAATATTTGAGGTCCTCTGTCTAGCTGACATCTTAGGGTAGGGTGAGGGGTTAAAAGGGTCTTAGCAGATATGGAATTCTGTTCCTCATGTGTAGACATCACTTTGATTTATCCATTTTGTGTTGGCTTGTTGTTTTTAGGGTTTTTTGGCTAGGTTTGGTGAGGGGTCCCTCCCATTGCATGCTGGATCTGAGGTCATTTGCATGGTAACTCCGAGGTCTCCTCCTCTTCACCATCTGGGTGCCATCCTCCAGGAGGCAGCAGGGTGTCAATCGACAAAAGGGGGAATTCTTAACCATCAGCGACAGGTAGTTAACAGAAAACGACAGGTGATCACAATAACAGTTAGAACTCCACCCTGGCAGCAACTAGCCCAACCTGTTAACTCTGCAACCTTTAAAAAAAAAGGACAGCTTTTCTACTCATAACACTAAGTGTCACTGGGAAGATTTTTCTGCCCACTGAAGTTCTACAGTGAATTGATCCTAAGAAGGAGATGGTGGGGCTGCACTGTGCTGTGCACACACCACTGCAGGCTGCACCACCCTCCCCAGTCCCTCACTAGGAAACACCCCTTTTTCTACAGCAGAGGTGAAAAGAAAACCTAAAACCTTCCCAGAAATCAACCTCTTTTTATACCTCCACACACCCATTCAGAAGCACCACCATGGACATGATTCTGGGAACGCACAGAGGGGCAAAATCCAAATGAGGACAATCACTGAGTGGTTCAGCCTTCAGAACCAGAAAAACAACCTAAAATCAGGTTTATTAAAGAGGAAGGGGAGCAGAAGGCCACACACAGGGCATCTTGCAGTGCACCAGAACCTCTGGCTGGTCAGTCTGCACAACACCAACAGCGTATGCAGAGCACTGAGCCGCAATGAACATCCTTCCACAGAGACAGCAAAACTCTGCAGCATTCATATAAAACCATGTGTAAACAGAACGACCTGTGCAGTCAGGGGAGGGCATGAGGCAGGAAAACAAAGAGCAGCAATAATTGGTTTAATCCAGCCAAGGACTCAGCTGCCAGTTGGCACTGCTGGCACTCGGGGCATTATCTGTCAGCGCCCAGCGGATTAAGCAGCAGAGCTCAGAGATTGCTTTCTGCTGTGGGAGGCAATTTCACACT
Organism: Camarhynchus parvulus; assembly: GCF_901933205.1. Taxonomy (NCBI): domain Eukaryota; kingdom Metazoa; phylum Chordata; class Aves; order Passeriformes; family Thraupidae; genus Camarhynchus; species Camarhynchus parvulus. Next base: position 146,384,254 of record NC_044572.1, read on the forward strand.
GATGAAGG